>NC_072481.1:87385087-87688117 GCF_027574615.1 Eptesicus fuscus
GATGCCCAGATTCAATTAAGTTGTAGATAGGGAGAGAGAGAGGCGGGGGAGGGATATTTCTGTTACTAAAGTTTTGTTTAAGAAGTAATTTAAAAAAAAAAAAGCATTCTTATCATCTTTCTGTCTCACTTTTGTTCCAGCTCCACAGAGCATGCAACCCCATGACACCATGTACAGGTAAGAACCTTCTACTTGCTCCTTCTTGACACATCTCCAAGCTCTGGCATGGGGCACATTCATGCCCAGCAGAAAGCAGGGGAACTGGTGTCTAGCACGTGCCAGGTCCCTGCTGGTCTCAGGTCTGAATCGGGGCATGGCCGCTGGGCTGAGAGAAAAAAACAAAACAAAAGCACAGGGGACGTCTGGGTAGCATGGCAGGCCAGCCCCGTGTGCTGTCCCTGCTCTCTCCTGAAATGCAGGAGGTATGGACCTAGTCTCTGAATAAATTCACCTGGAGAGGCCCCAGCTGCCAGGCACGATGGAGGGTGGATGATGCCATCCTAAAACAGGAAGATAATGGAAAGTCTATGCAGTGAGTAACGGCCCCTGCCCCCTCCCCTCATTCTGCTCCCCAGATGCTGGTGGCCACACATGTGCTCTCAGTGCTGGAGTATTGTTGTTGTTGTTGTTGGGGGCTTTTTTTTCAGATTTAATGGGGAAATATTAGGGATAGAGTAAGCAAAGCCAATGGCCAAATGAGGCAAAGTATTAATTCAGGGAAAGCCAAAAACTGTGTGTGTGGGGGGGGGGGGGGGGAGGGAGGTAGAGACCAGAGTCACCGTGTACAGTAGGCTCAACAGTGAACAATCTACAAAGTTCATGATAATAAACAATGTAAAAATAGTGATTATGACTATGTTATGGAGATAGGTAGAGTAGGTGTGAAAGACAGTGTAAGGAAGCTAAATCTTCATCTACATAAACCGGGCTTAATGAATGAGTAAAATTGGCAGATGAATAAATAAAAAGTAAGCATATTTAGAAATGTGAAAATAAAAAACAAAGACACCGGGGAAAGAATTAAATGCAGGTAATGGCTCAGAAATGAAATCCTGCTCAATGGTTAGACTCTGCTTTCTACTTTCCATCTGGATTTATCTATGAACCTGAAAATGGCTTGGCTGTAGGGAACATGAAGGGTAGGGACTTGGAGATGCTACTCCTCTCTCCAAGGTCTCCTTCCATCTCTGCTCTCTGCCCATCTGGCCTTCTTTCATTCCTTCAACACTTGAGCCCTCTTTCCATCAAATGCCTCCTATCATGGGGGGTTTGCACAAACTGTTTTGTCTCCTCAATATATTCTCTCATCTCCCTTTCTTCTCTTTGCTTCCCACTCTTCTTCAGCTCTCAGCTCATAATATCTTCCTCATGGAACCCTGTGCTGCCCACCCTCAGTTAAAAGCCATGCTCCCAACTCTCATGTTACCCTAGTAAATACCAGTTCCCTCGAATTTCCTGCCCACCTGTTTTCTGTTGTGCATTACTGTGCCACACACTGAAGTTTGGAAATGTCTTCAAGAAGGATCACATAGAAGGTTCTTACTCTTGAACTTCTCTTCTGAAGCCAGCTCCACAGTAGCTTTGATCCTTTGAATCCTGTCTCTCTCCTCCACTTAGGCCCGTGGTCGGCAAACTGCGGCTCATGAGCCACATGCGGCTCTTTGTCCCCTTGAGTGTGGCTCTTCCACAAAATACCACGGCCTGGGTGAGTCTATTTTGAAGAAGTGGCATTAGAAGAAGTTTAAGTTTAAAAAATTTGGCTCTCAAAAGAAATTTCAATCGTTGTACTGTTGATATTTGGCTCTGTTGACTAATGAGTTTACCAACCACTGACTTAGGCTATAAGCTACAGGGTGTCTATATATTTTCTCTCTCCTCATGATCCTAATGACTAGTATAGTAATTGCCCAAATAAAGCACTCAAAAAGGTGCTAAATGAATAAATAAATGAATAAGTGAACAAAAATAAAACACAAAACAAGGAATGAATGAAGCTGACCCTCCTTTGATGAAAAAGCTTGATACCCAAACTTGTGTAAATCCAGAAAGAACTTTCCTATGAAAGATTATGCTTATCTAGCCTTGAAGCTCACATGCAAAAATGTTTAGAGGGAAAAGAGAAACTATTTTCTTGACTCTGTGATTAAAAAATTCCCCCTATGAGCACTTTTACACTATTGGTGGGAATGTGAACTGGTGCAACCACTATGCAGAACATACACCTCAAAATATTAAAAATAGAACTGCCATGTGATCCAGCAACTTCATTTCTGGGTATACCCAAAGGAAACAAAACCACTATCCTGAAAAGATATTTGCAGTGTCATGTTTATTGCCGTGTCATTCAATGTAGCTGAGATATGAGAACACCCTAAGTGTCTGCTGACAGATGAATGGAAAAAGTAAATGGGGTTTATCTGGAATACCTTTAAAAAGGAAATCCTTCCATTTGAGACAACATGGATAAACCTGGAGGATATTATGCTAAGTGAAATAAGCAAGACACAGAGAGACAAATACTGTATAATCTCATCTATATGTGGAATCTAAAAAAAAATGGAACTCAAAGAAGCAGAGAGTACAATAATGCTTACCAGGGGAAGGGTGAGGGGGAGTAATGAAGAGATGGTGGTCAAAGGGACAAACTTTTGTTATAAGGTGAAGAAATTCTGGAAACTTAATTACAGCATGCTTACTGTGATGGTTAATTTCATGTATCAACTTGACAGTCCTGAGGGATGCCCAGATA
The DNA here is from genome assembly GCF_027574615.1 of Eptesicus fuscus. Lineage (NCBI taxonomy): Eukaryota > Metazoa > Chordata > Mammalia > Chiroptera > Vespertilionidae > Eptesicus > Eptesicus fuscus. Next base: position 87,387,837 of record NC_072481.1, read on the forward strand.
ATGGTAAAACATTTCTGAAATAGATTAGCATTTGATTCAATAGACTGAGTGAAGAGATCCGCCCTCACCCATGTGGGTGGATATTATCCAATCCATTGGGGACCCAAATGGAACAAAAAGGCAAATCAAGGGAGAATTTACGCTTTCTCTTCTTGAAGTAAGACACCCATCATCTCCAGTCCTTGGACATTGGAGCACCTGGTTCTTAAACCTTTACACTCCCTGGTTCTCGGGCCTTTGACCTGGGGCTGGGAGTTACACCACTAGCTCCCCTGAGTCTGAAGGTTCTCAGGCCTTCATACTTGGACTAAATTATATCCCCTCATTTCCTAGTTTTCCAGCTTGCAGATGGCATATTGTGGGAGTTCTTAGCCTCCATAACTACATGAGCCAATTCCTATAATAAATCTCCTTTTTATCTATATAAATATCCTATTGGTTCTGTTTCTCTGGAGAACCCTGACTTATAGTTACTATAGTTAATAATAATGTATTGAATACTTGACATTTGCTAAGAAAGTACCATACAAAAAAAGACACACACACAAAACAAGATAACTATGTGAAGTTCTGGATTTGTTATTTAGCATGATTGCGGTAATCATTTCACAAGGTGTATCGTTTTATATGTTAAATATAATTTTTACTTGTCGATCAAATCATACATCAATAAAGCTGAGGGGATAGGGGGAGAAATGCCCCTTATATACTCAGTATCCATCCTCAATGGCAAATCATCAACAGCATTCCATAATAGCTCAAGAAACAGAAAATAAGCAGCAATAAATACTTAACGATTCCTTGACTGATAGTAGTTTGGGAACCGGTATTCAAATGGCATTTTAAATTCTCAAATATACCTCCAGGGGAAAAAATCATCTTGCCTGTTTTAAAGGTAAATGTCATCATATGCAGGGGATATATTTTATATCTCCTGTGATTGAACCCCAGATAAATCCCAAAGTGCTAATGAGAACAAGTCACTGATTTGGGGACAGATGATTTCTTTAGGACCTTATGAGATTCAGAGGCTCAGTGTCCCAGTTTCAATGGTTTACCAGTTTCCAAAAATACACCTGCATGCAAGCGACTTCCTTCTCCCCTGGAGACTGACTCTTCTGCTCAAAGCATGAAGTTCAGGATCTGGATCTTTGAAATCACACCACTGTTTTCACCTCAGACTGGACCCTTTTTGAAGTCTCAACTATATGAACAGAGCTGCTGTAGGCCAGAGAGGGAGTCAGACAACCTAGCTGCCTGGGAGCAGAGGGTCCACCAAATTGCATTAAAGCCATATAGCTTCCTGCAAATTTTCTTCCATATTGCTAGGTCATACATGGAAGTAACTGTGGGGAAACCTCTGGCCTTATAACAGTAAATGTATATATTTCTATCATGACAATATACTCAAATCTACTCAAGATGAAATCTGGAAGCAAAATGCTGATAGGCATCCCCTGAATTGAAGGCTTAACCCTTTGAATACCTGATCAAATTAGAATGCTAACAGAGGCTAGCTCTTGTTTTCTAGGAGTCATTTTGATTCCAACACTGAACGTAAGCATCTTCATCCAATAACATTTTGTTATTCAATTTTTTCAAGTATAATTTTTTTAAAAAATACATTCTCCTAACACCAAACCAGGCTGTTTTTCAGTTTGGGGATTTTCCCCCTTCCATTTGCGACAGATATAAATGGGCCCAGTTTATTTTTCACATCTGTTCTGCATTCAAGAATATGCCACAATATTGGGGACGCACGAAAAACCTGTCTGGATTGTTTACATCAGCTGCCTGCCAGCTGTAACACAAATACAGGTGGGACCTACTGTGTAGCTGTTGTGAAAGCAACAAAATGCTGCAGGACAGGGCCCAGGAGGCCTGGGGACTACCCCTTTATGGCTACACAGAATTTCCTGACCAGGACAGACTGGGCCCCTATTAAATTGCAATTTCCCTCAGCCTTAAATGACCTCTGCCTCCCACCAATCAATGTCCTGGTACAGGGGAAACTGGGAAGAGTCCCTGTCATTAAGGTTATTTCTTGCCTGAAGTCCAAAGGTTTTGGTGAATTGTGAGGAAGTCTAAAATATTTTGCAGTGGTGATACATTTGGATTTCAAACATGGCTCTGGGCTCGAACAAGCTACCTAACTCTTATGAGCCAAGAGGATACTATCCACTTCATGGGTTTGAGATATTTACCATCTTCACTTGAATATACAATACTTCCCAATTTTACCAGAAAAAGATTTTAGGGAAAAGTAGACATGCATTAAAAACACACACACACAAACAAAGAGGATATCTAATACTCTCAACAATAAAGATACATTTAAAAGTATCTAGACTAATAAAAGGGTAATATGCTAATTAGACCGGATAGACCGGATGTCTTCCGGATGTCCTTCCGGACAAAGCTGCAGCAGCTGCGAGGGCTGAGGAGGGCCAGCAGCCGCAGTGGGCTGGCAGTGGCAGCAGCAGCAGCAGCAGCAGCAGCAGCGGGGTGATGGGGGCAGTGCCTTCCCCTGATTGGGCCAGTCGCCTCCCACAGAGGGAGGCCAGACTGCGGCTTAGGCCCGCTCCCCGCAGACATCCTCTGGGGGCTCCCAGACTGTGAGAGGAGGCAGGCTGGGCTGAGAGACACCCCCCTCCTAGTGCACAAATTTTCATGCACCAGGCCTCTAGTATATGTATAATAAATTTGATTTTAATGTGGTTTTTGAAAGATGGGCATAACTTGTTAATGTTAATGTGTTTTTATCAGATACTTAAATCCAGATAGACATCAGCTCATTCTTTTTTCTGATCCCCGGGTTTTTATATCTTCTTATAGATGTGCCTCAATGGCCAATGTCTTATCCACTGCTGGTTTTCCCTGTCTTCATTAGTAACAGAAACTCTGATTTGTAGCTAGGCACATGTTCACCTTATAGTGCTTTTTCCAGACATAAAACTAGCAGTATGTGTAACAGCTTCCAGGAAGCCCCTCAAAAGAGAGCTGGTTCGTGTCCTTACCTGCTTTTGTCATTTTCCCTTATCCTTCCAGCTAGACAAAATGCAGCTGCATTGGCTGGAGGTCAGGAAGCCTTCCTAGACCAGGGACATCAGACCAAGGACAGTGGACCAATGAGAGCATTTGACTGGATCCCTGACAATTATGGAGCTACCATACAAGGCTCTACCACAGGCCTCCTTCTGAGGAGAGAAAAACTAAACAACTATCTTGAATAAGATTTAAAATGCTACAAATATTTTCGGTTTTCTGTCACATGCATCTGAAGCAAATCCTACTTGATGCATGGCCTTTTCCTATTCCATTCTGGGGGTAGTGTTTACTATACCTAGTAGCTTTCAACATATTTCTTCTTTTCCATTTTCTTGATTTGTGGCAAGACCAGAATACCACTCTGCAGCCTATTTACCATGTTTTGCTTTGTTTTGTTAAAGTCTATAACATTGAAGTCTTAACTTAAGTTGCTTTTGAATCTTAAGCTATAGTTATAAATTGATTCTAAAATGTTATAAGAATAAACTCAAGCTCCACCTCATTTTTATAGAATGTCTCTCATTATTTTGTCATCAGTGCTCAGGAGCCTTCTGTAAGTGGGCCACTAGACACAGGAGAATTTTGAGATACTTTCCTTGAAATGGGTATTGAAAGAAACATCTCTCTTAAACCAAAAGAAAAACTATTTTAAAAGAAGGACCGAGTACAGAGCCAGCTCTTAGTGAAAAGTACATGTGGATGGTGATGGTACCAACGAACCAGGACCCTTGGGAAGACTTCCCACCACAAAGTGATCTTGAACTCAGCTGAGAGTCCTGGATGTCTAGTCATCATTTTCATGTGAGAAAAGTAGTCTCACGAATTTATGACCACAAAATAATCCCTTACCTCAGAGATCTCCAGTTGTTGCATGAGGAGTTTCACCTTTCCTATTGCTCATATTGCTATTATGATTTCTTAAAAGGCTCAAGGTCTCACAGAGAGGCACTAATGGTAGCACTTTTCATGGGCTGCTGTGTACACTCAGACATACCTTAGAGCAGTGGGAAGGCAACTGAGTTCTACCAATGTAAGGAGTCCAGCCGAAGTACAGACCCTTATTGTCCTGACTGAGTGATTTTCCACTGCAGCAGAAAATGCAAAAGTTTCATCTAAAGAGCCTCAAGACTTCAGCCGGGGTGCACTGCACAGAGCTGATGACAAAAAGCCCATCTCAGTTCTGCCTCTATTCCAGATGCTCAAACACTTGAACATCTGTCAAGTCAGCCAGTTGTGTGAAATCAGCATGCTTTTGCAGTGACAAGGAAATGCCATAAGAAATGTGTGGGGATCCCACCTCCCTGTGCACTTTCATCCTGTGTCCATCCCCAGGAACCTTCTCTCAGCTGCAAGAAAGAGGAAGGCCAGCCCCAAGTCTTGGCTCAATCATTTACTTAGCTAGGTAATTTTTCTCAGACTCAGTTTCCTGTTATTAGAAATAATAATCTAAGAGATAGGATCTTATAAGGATCAAAAGAAATAATGTATGGGAAAGCGCCCGAAGCACTCTGAACATCCATCCGTATAATAGCTGGGGTCAGAAGTGGAGGTGACAGTAGGACTTGCTGAGAAGTTGCAGTATATTCTGCATATACTCCTTCACAGTCGTTATGCTCAGACCAAAGAGGAGAGAAATCTAAGCTCCCCACTTTGAAATTAGTTTTTCAATGATGATTTGTCAGTTTTGCCACAGAGCTTTCTGCATTACTGGTCACACTTGTTGTTCAATGTTTGTCTTCTAGAAAATTACGCAGAAATATTATGAATGAATGAATAAATGAATGTGAACAGTTCACTAATTTTTTTTATCTCTTTCAGAATGACAAGCCAATGTGACTTTGAATTCTACAAGGAATACAAAAGACTCTCTAGTACTCTCTTTTTTTCAATTTTTTTCTATGTTTTTACTGATTTCAGAGAGAGGAAGGGAGAGGGAAAGTGAGACAGAAACATCCATGATGAGAGAGAATCATTGATTGGCTGCCTCCTGCACCCCTCTCCCCTACTGGAGATCAAGCCTGCAACCCGGCATGTGCCCTGATTGGGAATCCAACTGCAATCTCCTAATTTATGGGCCAACACTCAACCACTGAGCAACACTGGCTGGCTCTATTGCTCTCTTTTATTTACGTCAAACTGATCAATGATTTTATCCACCACAGAACTAGGTTTTTGATGGTCAGCAGATTGAATAAGCTTACAAACAGGATGTTGTTGATCCACAATCATTAGGACATGAGTCTTAAAAAATCATTCCTTCCTGAATCTGGGCAGGCTCTATGATAGTTCTGCCCAAGCCTTTAAAAACTAGGAGCTTCCACTGCTGTCTTGGGATAGTTTCGTCTGAGATCCCTGAGCTGCCAGGTAAGTTCCGTGGCAGCTCCCCCACTGCAGAGGCCACCACGCTGCTCTGTTCAATAGTCTCAGTTTAATCCAGTCCTCCACCCCAGCTCCATCAGTTTCCTATGGCTGCTGTACCAGACTTGAAAGTTTAAAGCAACACACATTTATTTTCTTATCATTCTGGAGGTCAGAAGTCCAAAATCAGTCTCATGGGGCCAAAATTAAGGTGTCATGATGAAACTGGACACAATGGGTCTGAGGCTGCCTGTCACTACTTGAGCCAAATTAAGCAGAGACAGGGTTGAATCATACATGAGCATTTATCCCAATAATGCCAGCAGTATGGGAGAGCAGTTGGTCACCCTAAAAATTTCTGCTCTGACCCCCCTCGCCAGTTGGCTGACTATGTATGGATGAGGCTATGTGCAGCTGTGAGCTTCAAGTGTAACATGGAAAGGGGATATAGGGTCTGAGTCCAGCCTTCAGGACCTCAAAGTTCGATCACAAGGTGGCTAATCTTCTATGATGTTACACACAGCTCAGAGCATTCCTGGGATTGGAGAATGCTCAGTGTTCCTGAGAAAATTCCCAGTGGGGGTCAGGGTCCCAGCACAGCAACCAAATCAAAGCGTGTGTTGTCCTTGGTCTGTTCTCAAAATGTATTTTGTTTCTGAATAATGGACCCATGGAGGCATCTTATCTTTTTACGGCCTTGTTCCATCCTCTAGTTTCCCAGGGTCTGTAAGCAAACTGCTTATCTTTAGTTATTGAGGTGAATACTTATTAGACAGCTATGGCTCTACTCTGATGTCATGCCCTTCCCCACTATCAGTCAGAACCTCACTCCCTCCAGAGGATCTAGAGGAGAATCCATTTCCTTGCCTTTCCCAGATTCTAGAGCCACAGATATAATAAAATGGTCATTGTTAGAAGCAACTGACATTTTAGGGTAATTTGTCACACAGCAGCAGGTAAACTAGAACAAGTACTGATAGACTTGGGTTGATTGATTCCACTTTTCACTGAGAGAGTCATTGTGTGCAGAAGCACATATCTTTGAGATAGCTTTTATGGTCAAGAACACTTGGAAAATTACTCCAGTTTCCTCCATCCTCACTGTTTGACTAGGGAAGTAAAGGGAATGGTAATCTTGTTTTATTAAAGGAACTAGAGGCCCGGTGCACAAAATTTGTGCACAGTGGAGGAGGGGGTCCCTCAGCCCGGCCTGCACCCTCTCGCAATCCAGGACTGCTGGCTCCTAACCACTTGCCTGCCTGCCTGCCTGCCTGATCGCCCCCTAACCACTCGCCTACCTGCCTGATTGCCCCTAACCACTCTGCCTGCCTGCCTGATCACCCCTAACTTCTCCCTGCCTGCCTGATCACCCCTAACCACTCTCCGGCCTGCCCAATCATCCCTAACCACTCTCCTGCCTGCCTGATCACCCCTAACCACTCTGCCTGCCTGTCTGATCACCCCTAACTGTTCTCCTGCCTGCCTGATCACCCCTAACCACCTCTGCCTCAGCCCCTGCCATGAAAGCTTCGTCCGGAATGACATCTGGAAGGTCGTTTGGCTGTCCAGTCTAATTAGCATATTACACTTTTATTATTATAGATTGGTGCTGAGCAGGTGAACAGCAAGCACTCCTGAGCATCTTCCCCCATTTTTTCTCCAGACTCTCTTTTCACTTTCTTCTTTTCTCCACCTTTCCCCTCAAAGCCTAAAGTAGAGACATGCTTTGAGAGTAAAGTAGAAATCAAGGGTCTGAGAAGAAGCATTTTCATTTCCTTTTTCCTTCCTTTTATGAGCAGTAACAAGTTCACCACATACCTGTCTGAGGGCTGCTGCTCCATATCTGTTCTTCACTCCAGACTCCAGTGGGTCCCCCTTCTTCTGAGCTGGAAAAGCTTGTCGGGGTGTTTTTAATGTTCTAGAAGATGAGTTGTCCAATAGCCTTTGCCCTTACTCTGTCTCAGTGGGAATAAGACATGCTTTTTAATGTTCTTTTTTAGAAGACTGAAATACTTGGTACTGGCTCTTAAACGCTCTATGTTAATAAATACTCCTTAACAGTTCAAAGCATTGGAGAGTCTGTTTAAATTACAAAAGACTTTAGGGTGAATTAGTGAGTTTGTTTACTCAAGTGTGACTCAGTATATTTTGTTCCTTGTAATCCACTTCATTTCTTCCAGGTCACAGATTATACATTTATTTAGAGAGACATTCGTGTCCCCAGGGATGCAGGTATGTGTGCCCATCACAGTGCTAGATCTGGGGGTATGGCTAGGATGATCAACCATGATGATCAACCATGTTTGCCTGAGGCTGAGGATGTGGGGCTTAGAGCTGTAAAACCTGGTAAGTTCCAGAACAACCTGGATTAGTGGTCACCCCCTCTGCCCTTCTAGAAAATATAAAACTGATAGGAAACAAAAGTACAATTGTGAGACAAGTTGTTAAAGGGGAGGACAAATGTACTCTAGTTTGATGATTAGAAAAGCTTTCCCCAAAAGAGCCCATTAAGTTGATATTAGAATAATCAATAGGACTTAGCTTATAAAGCAAGAGAAAAACATTCTAAGCAAACCCAAGGGCATGTGTGAAGGCCTCAATGCTACAGAAAGCATGGTGCATGCAAGGAAATAGGACACATCCTTTGTGGCAAAAGTCTACAGAAGGAGCAAAAGATTGTTTATAGAAAAGATGCTCCAAGGACAGATTGTGAAAAGCTTTGGAGATATATATATATATATATATATATATATATATATATATATATATATATATAATTTTTTCACACTATCAGGTTTTGCTAAAGACCTCTGCTGCCAAACTATTAATTCTTTTTGAGGGGCCCTCCCTCCTTCCTTCCTTCTTTCCTTCCATATTTTTTTCCTTTCCTTTCCTTTCCTTTCCTTTCCTTTCCTTTCCTTTCCTTCCTCCCTCCCTTCATCTGTTCCTTCTTTTTACATCTCAATTGGCTACCTTTTTTTTTTAATTTCTTTATTGATTAAGGTGTCACATATTTGTCCTCATCCCCCCATTCCCATCCCACACCCCTCCCCACAGATGCCCCCACCCCCCTGTTGTCCTTAACCATTGGTTAGGCTCGTATGCATGCACACAAGTCCTTTGGTTGATCTCTCCCCCCTACCCCCACCCTCCCCTACCCTCCCTCTGAGGCCTGACAGTTCGATCGATGCCTCCTTGTTTCTGGGTCTGTTCTTGTTCATCAGTCTATGTTGTTCATCATTTCCCCTAGATGAGTGAGATCATGTGTTACTAGAAATATACTTATAAGAACCGAATGTGAGACGAACAATAATAGTTATGCTGACAGGCAAATGGATCAGTCTGTAGTGAGTTTCTTTCTGGACCAACAGTTCTTTTGAGACCCAATTTCAATGTCCACCAGTTCCTTATGTGTACATGTCGGCACTGACTTTTCAGTTCTGGATGGTGGACAAATGGTGGTAATGCAGGTCTGACTCCCTTGGTTTGGTCTTGCCCGGACCCAGGTGCGCGCGGCCTCACCCGGTCCTGGGGGCGTGTGGACTCATCTGGATCCAGGGGTGCGCAGCCTCACCCGGACCCGGGGGCGTGCGGCCTCACCCGGGCCCGGGATCCAGCTTCACCCAGACCCAGGGGCGCGTGGCCTCACCCGGACCCAGGGGCGCGCGGCCTCACCTGGACCCAATGGTGCACAGCCTCACCCGGACCCGGGGGCGGGCACCCTTTTGAATTAGTCTTACTGCTGCTTCAACTTCAAGCACCCAAAACATTTTATGAGAGTCTGGATGAATCCTTCCAATACCCAGGAGTGCTCCAGCAGTTCACTTCTCACAGTGAGGTCTACAGACTATCTGCCTCAGAATCACCTAAAAAGTTAGCTAAAGATGCAACTTCCTACTCCAACCCAGTGTAAGCATAATTCCTCTTCAAAATACTCCTGTAAATGTTTGAGATAATCATCACATTCTCTCCAAGACTCTGCTTCACCAAGTCCATTATTTCAGTCACTTTTCTATGCATATTAGATATCTCAGGCCTTATGTAATCCTTGTCATTATCCTTAATAGTTCCTGGCTTTTTATTCCCCCTTTTACAATGTGCTGACCAAAATCATTGCAAGGTTAATATTTAAATTTCCTTTTGGCTTTCCTTACATAAAGTGTTAACCTAGGTCAGTGGTTGTCAAACTCATTAGTCAACAGAGCCATATATCAACAGTACAATAATTGAAATTTCTTTTGAGAGCCACATTTTTTTAAACTTAAACTTCTTCTAACGCCACTTCTTCAAAATAGACTCACCCAGGCCATGGTATTTTGTGGAAGAGCCACACTCATGGGGCCAAAGAGCCGTATGTGGCTCGCGAGCCGCAGTTTGCCAACCACGGACCTAGGTAAAGGGCCTTATTTTTCTAGATTCTATCACATTTTGGAAATGTATCAATTTCTTGATTAGATATAGTTACCAAATACAACCAATCACCCATAGTTGAATATTTCTTGCCAATCCCCTCTAACCTACAGAGTTTCTATTGAGAAATTAGCTGACACTCTTATGGGAGCTCCCTTGTAGGTAATTAACTTCTTTTTTCTTGCTGCTATTAAGATTCCCTCTTTGTCTTTAACTTTTTGCATTTTCATTATAATGTGTCTTCGTGTGGGCCTCTTTGGGTTAATCTTGTTTGGAACTCTCTGTCCTTCTTAGACTTGTATGCCTATTTCCTTCACCAGGTAGGGAAGTTTTCTGTCATTATGTTTTCAAATGGATTTTCAATTTCGTGCTCTCTCTCTTCTCCTTCTGGTACCATTGAAATTGTTCCAAAGGCTCCTTAAACTATCCTCATTTTATAAAAAATATTTTTTATTGATTTCAGAAATGAAGGGAGTGGGAGAGAAAGATAGAAACATCAATGATGACAAAGAATCATTGATTGGTTGCCTTCTGTAAGCCCCACACTGGGTATTGAGCTCACAACCTGGGCATGTGCCTCGACTGGGAATCAAACTGTGATCTCCTGGTTCATAGGTCAATGCTCAACCATTGAACCACACTGGCTGGACTATTCTCTTTTTTTTTTTTATTCTTTTTTCTTTTTGCTGTTCTGATTAGTGGTTTTTGCTTCCTTATATTCCAAATCACTGATTTGATTCTTGGCTTCATTTACTCTACTGTTGATTTCCTGTAAATTATTCTTCATGAAAGTTAGTTTATACTTCATTTCTGACTTTTTTAAAATATATTTTCAATGTCCTTTTTTATGCTATTGATTTTTTCACTAAGTTCATTTACTCTTCCCCTAAGTTCATTGAGCATCCTTATAACCAGTGTTTTCAACTCTGTATATAGTATAGTGTTGTCTCCATTTTGTTTAGGTGTTTTTATTTTTTCCGGAATTTTGGTCTGTTCCTTCATTTGGGACATGTTTCTTTGTCTCCTCATTTTGTCAGCCTCCCTGTGTTTGTGCCTATGTATTATATAGAGCTGCTCTATGTCCCGGACTTGGACTTGGTAGAGTGGCTTTATGTAGTAGTAGATATCCCATAGGGTCCAGTGGCAGAGCCCCCCCCATTCACCCAAGCTGGGCACTCCAGGTGCACCCCTGTGTGGGTTGTGTACACCCTCTTGTTGTCATTGAGCCTTGATTGCTATTGGCATGTCACTAGGAAGAATTTAGCCCCAGGACAATTGGCTGCAAGGACCGGCTACAACCACCATGGAGGATCAGCTGTGCAGGGGCCCACCTCACAGAGCAGAACTTACCTCAATGGGGTTCTGTTGTCTGCTAAATCCGCTCCTTGAGTGTAACTTGTGGAGGTGGTTTGTGGTGCTTCAGACATGGTCAGATGTGGTCTGGGGCTGTCCACCACACCACGTGCTCTTTCTCCGGGGGCTTCCTGGGAGTTACAGGCCAAGACCAGCTGCCACCTGTGTTCTGCTTGGAGCCACCAGCATGAACTAAAAAGTGATCTACACCAGTTTTAACACATTCTGATTGATATTCCTACATGGGCTAAGCCATACCCCAACTGTGTGCATTTGTTTACTTGTGGTCACTGGTGAATGCATACATTTACTAGACCTACTCAGTATAAATTAAAAATTACTGTAATACATGTAGAAAAATTTTCTGTGAAATTATACTTTTCATATATACTTAATTTTAATTACACAATCTCAAAAATTCTATGTGCTTTTTTTGTTGTTTTACTAAGAGTCACCATCATTCATTCCCCTACCATCTCAACAAGACGCATTGGAACTGTGTTAGAGGATAGTTTCTTGTTATATGGACTTCTCTAAATCATTTCTCCAAAAAATAGGTGCTGCCCTGGCCCAGTGGCTCAGTTGGTTGAAGCATCATGCTATACACCAAAAGGTTGCTGGTTCAATTCCCAGTCAGGGCAAGTACAGGAGGCAACTGGTCTGCTTCTCTCACACATCAATGTTTCTCTCTCTCTCTCTCTTTCTCTCTCTCTCTCTGTGTCTCTCTCTGTGTGTGTGTCTCTCTCTCTCTCTGTCTCTCTCTTTCTCTCTCCCTTCCTTCCTCTATCCCTCCCCCACTCCCTCTCTCTCACAAATCAATAAAAACATATCCTTGAGTGAGGATTTAAAAAAATAGGTGCTAATATAACAGAAACCTAATAACATGGTAACATGGTTGTATTATATTGCAGTATTACCAGGTGATTAAAAATCATATTTCAGCCAAGACCGGTTTGGCTCAGTGGATAGAGCGTCGGTCTGCGGGCTGAAAGGTCCCAGGTTCGATTCCGGTCAAGGGCATGTACATTGGTTGCGGGCACATCCCCGGTGGGGGGTGTGCAGGAGGCAGCTGGTCGATGTTTCTCTCTCATCGATGTTTCTAACTCTCTATCCCTCTCTCTTCCTCTCCATAAAAAATCAATAAAATAAAAAAAATAAAAATAAAAAAAGAAAATCATATTTCACAACACATAAAAGAAATTATTTGCTATAGCTCTCCAGTGAAATCCCTCTCCAAATTTAATCATAAGCCCCACATTTTAAAAACTTAAAGAATTTATGACTAATTGTGGAAGATGTTGACAAAATATTAGACAAGAATAGTTAGTCATGCAAGTTGCTTGGGGGATAATGTAGTTCTTGGGCTGGGCCTAGATCTTGTCCTAAACGATTGTTTGACTTTCTGAAAGACCTTACCTCACATCCTCAACACCACAAACGCATAGAATTCTCCACCAATATAACTCATTCTCATTTTCATTCATGAGTTTTAGTAACATAGGTAAGTACAGAAGTGCTACAGAACCATATTATGGACCCAAAATAGAATCTATCAAATCCTTTTAATTTTTTCGCTTTACAAATTGCCCTTTCCTTTCAAAAAAGAAAGTGGGGGAGGCGGGGCTGCAGGTGAAAAGCCCTTTTCCTGCATTTCAGTGTCTGATAGAAGGACGATCCGAAATAGCATGTTCCCGAACTTGATCAGGCTTGTTTTGTCTGGCAAATGAATTATGTAAACCTTATCCACCAGAAACTGTTTCAAGTCAATTAATTGTTGTAATTACTTAAGATTTCTTTTTAATGACTATGGCTCTCCAGGGATTTGATGATATCCTGTCATCTGTAAGGCCTGATAAATGAAATGTGATTTGTGGCTCACTGCAAACTGAACCCTTGTACTTGAGCAATGTCTGCTTCCCCCGTGCTTGTGAAATGGAAGAAATGCCCTTGATGGAGGCAGGGACATTCATCAGAAACTGAAAGTGAGGGCTGAATGGCTGCACCACCCTTCTCACTCTCCTTCTTCCTTCCATCCCTTTGAAAGGGAATTAACCAAGCGCATGACCTGTACATCTAAATCATTATCAGTCAAGATTCTGTCTCTCATCTCCATCAGGTTCAGTAAATTGAGGTCTCAAATTGCTATTTGGAGATAATATTAGAAGTGAATATAGAAGGTACAAGATTATTTTCCCAGCCCCTTCTCTCTCTCTCTCTCTCTCTCTCTCTCTCTCTCTCTCTCTCTCTCCCCCTCTCCCCCCCTTTTTCCCCCACTCCCACCCCCAATATTATTCTTTTCATTTTTAAGTATTAAGCTCTCTAAGATTTGGTGAAGTAAGGTGCTTCTCTCTTATGTGGACAGCCCATTTCCAAGTGATTTGTATTCAATGAGATTTGCTACAGATGAGAAAATCTAAAATTGCACAATGGAGTACTGACAACCAGTTCCAATTTTCTGAAATATGGATATCATCTATACTAGTAAACAAAACTCTGTAAGAAAACACAATTTTTGAACACGTCTGTTGTCTTCAGCAGTTTTATTTTTCCCCAGCAAATACTTTAGTCTACCCCAATAAAATAATGTTTTTCCTAGATATTTATATTTGATAAACATTGAATCATAAAGCAGTTTTTAGCCAAATTTTTCAAAGAAGATTAAAACAATTGAACAGTAACGAACCACAAAACTTTTATAAAGTAGCATTGCTATATTTATTGTCCTAATTCAAACATTTGATTCCCAATTGAAAACAGTCATATTAAAAGTACTACAAGTAAAATATATGTTTGCTTTGAAATCCATCATTTTTGTTGAAATTTACAATTTCACTGGATTGTGTGAAACTGGTTACAATGAATATTTTGTAATAAAACACATGAACCAGAACTTTGGAAAATAAGCAGTTACTATTCCTTAACAGTCAAGCAATGTTTGTTGATTCAAAGTTTCAGGCTGTTCGCATTCCCTTATAAACTCATTAGTTCTAAACCAAATTTAAATAGGAAAGATGGTATCATAGACAAACACTGATTTATGACTACAAGCCTTTTCGCTGTGGTGTATCTTTCACTATCTTAAAATCATAACTCTAGGAAAACCCAGGAATATAAAAAACATGTGAAAATCAAGGATTTTATTAAAGCATTCATTCAATCAACAAACATTTATCAAGTGGCTGATAAAAAGTTAGGCACTCTGCTGGACCTATTACTACACAGATAACCTCATCATTGCATGTGTACCATATACCAGACACTGTCTTAAGTGCTTTGCAAACACTCTAACCTCAAGGATGCAATGAGCCTTTAAAATACCCTTTGTTTAAATAAAGTTCATACAACCAAACAGATCAGCTATAACGTAATGTCCAACTTCTATTTCCTGCCTCTGTAATGTGATCGCCCATATTTCTCTATCCTAATCCAGATGTGACAGTTGCTTATTTCGTACCTATTCTTACACAAATAGTGGTACCCTGAGGATGAAGAGCTGCCTAAGTGCTGATCCATTAAATGGCTGTGTGACTTTTGGCAAGTTATAAAAATATTTTTATCTCTGTTTCCTCATCTGCAAAATACAAATAATAGCCATGATGTTGATAATGATGATATGTGCCTCTTAAGAATTAAATGATTTAATATATCATAAATATCTCGTGCCTAGGACAGATTAAATAATCAATAATTTATTATTGTCATGCTGTCATCATCATCATCTGAATATTATTGATAAGAAAATAAAGGCACAGTGAAATTAAGTAACATACCCAATATTGCCTCGTTAGAAATAGAATTAAAACTTAGAACAGCTATCTTGCCCCAAACTGACAACCATTTCTTAGCCAAACTGCCTGGCATTCTGCAGCACATCAAGAGAAAGTCGTGTCAGGTTGTCAATTCTCCTGTTCCTCAGCAGCAGCAGCAGCAGTAACCAGAGGCACCACGTGTTGCAATCCTAGGTGCCTCTACTAGGGTCATTGGATTTAACTAACATCGTTTTAGTTACATGAAATCTTTTACTCCAAGAGTTTATGGAAAGGCTGAAACCGGTTTGGCTCAGTGGATAGAGCGTCGGTCTGCGGACTGAGGGGTCCCAGGTTCGATTCCGGTCAAGGGCATGTACCTTGGTTGCGGGCACGTCCCCAGTGGGGGATGTGCAGGAGGCAGCTGGTCGATGTTTCTCTCTCATCGACATTTCTGACTCTCTGTCCCTCTCCCTTCCTCTCTGTAAAAAATCAATAAAATATATTTTAAAAAAAAAGAGTTTATGGAAAGGTAAAGAAATAGTACAAAACAAATTCTGATTCTTAATAAACCCCTGTAATGTATACATTATTGGCTGACTTTTATAATAAAACTAGAGGCCCGGGACATGAAATTAGTGCATAGGGGGTGGGGGGTAGGGGTCTTTCACCGCAGCCTGCACCTTCTTGAAATCCGGGACCCCTCAGGGGATGTCCGACTGCCGGGTTTAGGGCCAATCCCTGGGATCGGGCCTAAACCGGCAGTCAGAAATCACTTTCGCAATCCAGGACTGCTGACCCCTAACTGCTCACCTGCCTGCCTGATCACCCCTAACTGCCTCTGCCTGCCTGCCTGATCACCCCTAACTGCCTCTGCCTGCCTGATCGCCCCTAACTGCCTCTACCTGCCTAATTGCCCCTAAGCACTCTGCCTGCCTGATCGCCCCTAACCACTTGCTGGGGGGCAGCCAGCCAGGGTGAGGGGCCGTGGTCAGTCTGGTCTCTGGTCATTCCATTCATTCCACCATTTCGGTCGCTGGGCTTTTATTATATAGGATTGATGCTCAGATTAATTTATTCACTTGCCTAATGTCACCCAAAAAGTGACTGAATTAGAACCTTCTGTTTCCCAAAATCCTGTGACCTAAAAATACTTAGAAGGGGTAATGGGTAGGCACTATTTCAACTACACTATCTCTTCTGAACCTCTTCCTTTAACTGATGGCACCTCTAATTAAATATCTGGTAGATCAAGGTACTCTTATTTTCTTTATTTTCAAACTAGAGGCCCGGTGCACGAAATTCATGCACAGGGGTGGGGGGGGGGGGGACAGTCCTTTAGCCCTGCTTGCACCCTCTCACAATCCGGGACGCTTGCCTGTTAGCCTTCCTGATTACCCCTAACCACTCTGCCTGCCTGATTGCCCCAACTGCTCACCTGCCTGCCTGATCACCCCTAACTGCTCGCCTACCTGCCTGATCACCCCTAACCGCCTCTGCCTTGGCCCCGCCACCACAGCTTTGTTCAGAAGGATGTCTGGAATGAAGTCTGGAAGGTCATTTGGCTATCTGGACTAATTAGCATATTACACTTTTATTATTATAGATAGTTACCTTGCTCCAAGCTGTAAGGACCTGCTTGTCATAGAGATAGAAAAGTTTTAATTTTTACTCTTGATTATGGCAATTAACTAACACAGATGGCCACCAAAAAGGTGACTTACCAAAGGGTGTTTAGCAAACGGTGCTGTTAAGTCCTCTTCTGTGAAAACGTGCATGTTGTGCATTGTATCTGCCTGGGTACATGAAAGAGTGAAGTTTCCGTCTGTCTTTGCAATTATATGAGCGAATTGTCTGAGACCCGGCCCAGTCTGGTTTGGTGCTCACAGAATAATAGAGCTCTTTTGTTTTTTCTTTGCTCCATTGGTGGAGATTTCCTAGAAGTTGCAGGATATCTTCTTTTTAATTTTTTCTCTACACTCTGACTTTACTTATGTCTCTCACCTTTGCTTTCCCTCCATCCCCACCCGCAACAGTAACTTGCTCCAGGCTCACTTTGCTCCAATGTCTAGGAGATCCTGCAATGGGTCTGCCACCAGAACTACAATTCCCAGCATTCTTGGTGCTCCCCGTGCTCTGGACTTCAGCTTCAGGTCCAGGGGCTGCCACCAGAACTATGATTCCCAGAATTCCTGGTGCTCCCCACACTCTTGGTTTACGCTTCTGGTCCAGGGACTGCAGAAACCAAAAGGACTGGGAACTCAAGCCTGCTCTCCCGCTCTGCTCTCCGGCCAGGCTTGGCATCCTGGGTCACCCCAGCAACCCAGGACACCAAACCTTCCTTCCCGCTCTCTGGCCGGCTCCATGGCTCCAGCAGGCGGCGTGGCCATCTTTTTTGCATAAATTTGCATATTCCCTCCTTAATGGCTGTGGGCACCACCATCTTTATTGCAAAGTGACAGTTAATTTGCATATTACTCTTTTATTAGATAGGATCTATTTTCTGGGTATTCTCTCAGAAATTTTTATTTATTTTTGTGTGTCATCCTACATTTCAGAAACATCTTGTCAAACACACAATGAATCTTGTTAGAATCTTTATTAGTATTGCATTAAACCTATCAATTAATTTCAGAAAATTGGCACGCATATTTTTAAAATTCAGTCTTTTCACCTAGCACTTTTTTGTTTTTCTTTAAATTGTCAAAATTTACTTTCTTTAATATAATATATATATTTATATATGTAACATATATATCCTATATAATAAAGAGGTAATATGAAAATTAAACCTCACACCGTCACAAGATGGCTGCACCTACAGCGGAGGCCGGGTTCCCATAACACAAGATTGCTGCACCCACAGCAGAGGCAGGGTTCCCATAATGAGCAATTAGCAGGGACTTGAGACTGCATGGTGCTGGGCCAGGGCGGGGACCTGACGCTGCGCCCCCTGCCCAGTGGGGCTTGATTGGGACCTCAGGCTGAGCACCCCACCTGGTCCCAAGCCTGGCAGGGCTTGACAGGGGACCTCAAGGTGCACCCCCTGCCCCGGTGCCCATACAGGGAACCTCAGGCCGCAGCCCCTGCCCAGTGGGTCTTGATGGGGGTCCTCAGTCTGTGTCCCCTGCCCTGGCACTGGGCCAGGGGACCTGAGGGTGCACCAGGGACCTGAGGCTGTGCCCCCCACCCAGCGGGGCTTGACAGGGGACCTGAGGCTGCGCCGCCTGCCTGGCAGGGCTTCACAGGGGTGGGGCTGGCCGGGTCTGGGTCTTGCCCAATGGGGGGCAGAGGCTGGCCAGGTCTGGGTCTCACATGATTTCGAGGTGTGCGCGGATGGGCAGGACTTGACTCTGGGTCCCACGGCGCACCCGAGACTCTGACAGGAGGGAGATTTTCATATACATTTTACTAATTTTCTTTCATCTCTGACACTTCTATTATAGAGAAAGGGCAAATAGCAATATTAAAATATTTCCTCTAGCCGAAACCGGTTTGGCTCAGTGGATAGAGCGTCAGCCTGCAGACTGAAAGGTCCCAGGTTTGATTCCGGTCAAGGGCATGTACCTTGGTTGCGGGCACATCCCCGGTAGGGGGTGTGCAGGAGGCAGCTTGTCGATGTTTCTCTCTCATCGATGTTTCTTGCTCTCTATCTCTCTCCCTTCCTCTCTGTAAGAAATCAATTAATATATATATATATATTTCCTCTAATTAATTCCCTTTTAATGTGCATGAATTTTGTGCACCAGACCACTAGTGTATTTATATATATATTTCTCTTTCGGTAGATTCTAAACATTTCTGGTTCAAAATTTTCTAGGTGTCTATTAAAAACACTTTGTTATTGAAAAAAAAATTTCCATTATATTTTCTAATTGGCAATTGCTGATATTCAGGAAATTTGTGGGGTTTTTTAAATTCTTATTTTAACCAGTAAATTTATACGTGTCCCATCCAAGTATAGTCCTCCCTTTCTCTTGGTTACATGGCTACATAGATTTCCCAACCTCCCTTGTAGTTGCTGTAGGTAGGTAACTATGTTTGGCCAGTGAAATGTGAATGGAAGTGGTATGTGCAATTTCAAGGTCATCTCCAAAATCTTTGTATTTTTATTCTGGAGAACCCACTTGAGATGAATCATCTTTAACCATGAAAAAGGCAATAAGTTATAAAGCAGGAGTTAGAAAACTATGACCAGTGGACCAACTCTGACCTGTGGCCTGATTTTTGTATGGCCCATGAGCTAAAAATGGTTTAATATTTCTTTTTTTTAATTTAATTTTATTTTTAAAAATATTACAAATAGTAGTACATATGTCTCCTTTTTTCCCCCCATTGAACTTCCCCCTGCCTCCCCTACCCCCAGCACATGCCCTCACCACACACACACACACACACACACACACCCCAGTGTCTTGCATCCATTGGTTATGCTTATATGCATGCATACAAGTCCTTTGGTTGATCTCTTACCTCCCCGCACCAACCCTCCCAGCATTCCTGTGATTGTTTGAAAAAAGGAAGGAAGGAAGGAAGGAAGGAAGGAAGGAAGGAAGGAAGGAAGGAAGGAAGGAAAGAAGGAAGGAAGGAAGGAAGGAAGGAAGGAAGGAAGGAAGGAAGGAAGGAAGGAAGGAAGGGAGGGAGCGAGGGAGGAAGGAAGGAAGGAAGGAAGGAAGGAAGGAAGGAAGGAAGGAAGGAAGGAAGGAAGGAAGAGGGAGGAAGGAAGGAAGGGAGGGAGGAAGGGAGAAAGAAAAATGTGACAGAGATTGTATGTTCCTTCAAAACCTAAAATTTTTACTTTCTGGCCCATTACAGAAAGATTTGCTAATCCCTGTTCTAGAGGACTATTGGACAACAAGAGAGAAGGAACTTGGGTCTCTTAATCACCACATGGAGCAAAGTAGATCTATTCTTGACCACTGGGATGAAAAGAAATTTCTATCTTATTTAATCTATTGTCTTTGAGTTCTCTTTGTTAAAATATCCACTAACCTAATTAATCAACTAACTAACCTTATTGTTGTTAACAGTTTTTAAATTCATCTCTTATAATTTCTAAAAAGACAATGTCATCTATAAACAATAGTTGTCCTGGTTGGTTTTTCTGTTTTGTTTTGTTTGTTTTATTTTATTTTGTTTTGTTTTGCTTTGCTTTGTTTTTGGCCCTGGCCAGTTAGCTCAGTTGGTTAGAGCATCATCCCCACATGCCAAGGTTGCAGATTTGATCCCCGGTCAGGGCACACACAAGAAGCAACCAATGAATGCATAAACAAGTGAAATAACAAATATCTTTCTTTCTCTCTCTCTCTCTCTCTCTCTCTCTCTCTCTCTCTCTCTCTCTCTTTAAGAAAAATCAATCAATAAAGAAGTTTGTTTTTTTCTCAATAGCAAACACATTACTTCTTGTATAATTTTTTTTCTCTTCTATTTTAATAGCTGGAACTTTCAGGACACCATTACTTGACAGTGACAATATCATATAGCCATGTTTTGTTCTTAATTTTTTAAATTTTTGTTATTGATTTCAGAGAGTAAGAGAGAGAGGGAAACATCAATGATGAGAGAGAATCATCAGCTGCCTCCTGCACACCCCCACTGGGGATCCAGCCTGCAACCCTGGGCATGTGCCCTGACCGAGAATCAAACCATGACCTCCTGATTCCTAAGTCAATGCTCAACCACTGAGCCACACCAGCCGAGCTGTTCTTAATTTTAATGGCAATGCCTTTAGCTCTTTACTGCCTAGTAAACTATTGCTTTTTGATTGTAGATATTTTTCATTATCTTAAGCATATTCAGAAGAAAATTTGTTCAGTAATTTTTCTCCTTTTTTATTTTTTTTTTTAAGTTTTGGCATCAATTTCCACTATTTTATGAAATAAATTGGGATGCTTCCCATCTATGCTGAGAAGTGTCTTGTGTACCATAAAAATGGGCTATGCCTTAAAAGTCTGGAAAACGTTATTTCAAAATAATCCAGCCCTAGAACATTTTAAAAGAAATTCTTCAAAAACATTTTTAATTTCTTTCTTGATTATATTCAGCTACCAATCTATTGGATTAATTATGATCATTCATATTTTCCTTAAAATCATTCATTTTGCCAAGATTTTCAAATTATTAACATAAACATGCCTAACATTTTCTTTAACTTATTTTATCTCTCAGTATCTAATATTACAATCACTTTCTCACTAGTACTTTGTATCTTTGTGTTTTCTCACTTTTGTTTTGTTGATACAGTCATACGCCACATAACATTTTGGTCAACAACATTCTGCATATACTATAGTGGTCCCATAAGATTATAATGGTGCTGATAATTTTCTATCTCCTAGTGATGATGTAGCCATCCTACAGTCATAGTGCAACATGTTGCTCATGTGTGTGGGATGCTGATGTAAACACGCCTCCTGCACTGCCAGTTGTATAAAAGTATAACAAATATAATTATACACAGTACATGATACTGAATAATGATAATAAATGACTATGTTACTAATTTATGTATTTATTATATTATACTATTTATTTTTAAAATTGTACTGTTTCCACTTATTAAAAAAAGTTTGCTGTAAAACAATATACCATATCACCCCAGCAGTAGCCTCATACATCTCCCGTTTACCCATCTCTTGACTATATTATTTTTTCTTGTGCTTGATTTAATCTTGTGTTGTCTTGTAACCCAGGTTTGTGAAGTACACTCTATGATGTTTGCACATTGACAAAATCATCTAAGGCCACATTTCTCAGATTTTATCCTGTCCTTATGTGACACATGACTGTATTATTTACCAGAATTTTCAGACATTTGCTAGTTTTTATTTTTTCCAAAGAACACACTCTTGAACTTATTAACTATTTTAATTTTTTATTTGCTTTCTAACATACCGATTTTGCATGTGTGTTTATCTGTATAATTTTCTAATTTCTACTATTCTTAGGTATATGTATTAGTTATTTTATAACTTTTTAAATGCATTACTTCTTATATTATTCTTTCATTTTTAATAATTAAATTTTATAGTGCTACAAATTTTATTCAGAGTGTATTAGTCATACCTATAAGTTTTGAGACATAGTGGTCTTCTTTATAGTAAGACTAGTGGCCCGGTGCACAAAATTTGTGCACATTAAAAGGAAATTAACTAGAGGAAATATTTTAATATTTCTATTTGCCCTTTCTCTATAATAGAAGTATTAAAGAAAATTAGTAAAATGTATATGAAAATCTCCCTCCTGTCAGAGTCTCGGGCATGCCGTGGGACCCAGAGTCAAGTCCCCGCCTACCCACACGTGCCTCAAAATCGCATGAGACCCAGACCCGGCTGGTCCACCCCCATTGGGAGAAACCCAGACCCGGCCGTCCCCACCCTGTCAAGCCCTGCCGGGCAGGGGACAAAGCCTCCTGCTGATCACACGTAATAACCATTTGCATATTAGCCTTTTAATATTAAGATATACATTACCTATGGACACAGGCAATAGGGTGGTGAAGGCCTGGGGCAGGACAGGAACAGGGTGGAGGGGGCAAGGGAGGGGAAAAAGGAGACATTGTAATATTCTCAACAATAAAGATTTTTTAAAAAACCCAAATGGGTGTAGCTGTGTTCTAATAAAACTTTATTTAAAAAAGCAGGTAGAGCTGGATTTGGCCTGCAGGCTGTAGCTTGCTGACCCATTTTATTTTATTTTATTTTATTTTATTTTATTTTATTATTTTAAAGAATAGTTTATTGATTTTTAGAGAGAGAGAGAAAGGGAATGGGAGAGATAGAGAGAGAAACATCAATAGGCCCACAACTGGGGCATGTGCCCTGACAGGGAATCCGGCAACCTCCTGGTGCAGGGTACGATGCCTAACCAACTGAGCCACACCAGTCAGGGCTGCTGACCCCTTTTAAGTAAGTTTGCATTTCTGCTAGGATATTATCTAAGTCTAAGAACTTTTTTGTTTTGTTTTGTTCATTCTCAGAGTGTTTTTCAAAAAAAAAACAAAAAAACAGCATCTAATTTTTATTTCACATGTGTCATATATTTTCCTAAGTCAATATAATAATAATAGTTTTGTTTTTTAAAGGTTTTCCCCCCTGCATATTGTTTCCCCAAAATTCTGTTTGTTTTTGTTATATTAGAGGTTTTTCTCAAATATTGATGACCGCTGGTTATCTGCTCCTGTCTAAGAGATTGAATAGCATAGTGGTTGCCTCTGTGGTGGGAGAGGTGTTAACTGGGGCATGACAAAACTTTCTGGGGAGATGGAAATGTGCTCTATCTTCAGTGAGTTATGGGTTGCGCAGTGTATACAGCTGTCAAGAGCCATTATACTGACCACTTAAGACCTTTGCAATTTTCACAGAACTAGAACAAATTATCCTAAAATTTATATGGAATCACAAGAGACCTCAAATAGCCAATGCAATTTCAAGAAATAAGAACAAAGTTGGCGGTATCATGCTCCTGGATTTCAAAATATACTATGAAGCTATTCTAATCAAAACACTATGGTACCATTCACATCTATCAATGAAACATACAGAGAGCCCAGAAATAAACTTACACTTATATGGTCAATTAATCAATGACAAAAGAGGCAAGAATATACAAGAGAAAAAGAAGTATCTTCAGTAAATGATGTTGGGAAAACTGGATAGATAAATACAGGCAAAAAAAATTGAAACTAGGCCATTTTTTTATACCATATATAAAAATAAACTCAAAATGGGTTAAAGACTTAAGTGGAAGACCTGGAACCATAATCCTAAAAGAAAATATAGGCCATAAACTCTTTGACATCAGTCTCAGCAATGTCTTTTTGGATATGTCTCCCCAGGTAATAGCAACAAAAGCAAAAATAAACAAATGGAATTATGTCAAACTAAAAAGCTTTTGTATAGCAAAGAAATTCACCAACAAACAAAAAGACAACCTACTGAATGGGAGAAGATATTTGCAAATGATATATTTAATATGTAGTTAATATCTAAAATATATAAAGTACTCATATAATTCAACATAAAAAAATAAACAATCTAATTTAAAAATGGGCAAGGGCCTCAATAAATATTTATCCAAAGAAGACATACAGATGGCCAACAGAGAGATGAAAATATGCTCAACATCACTAACCATCAGGGAAATGCAAATCAAAACCACAATGAAATGTCATCTCACATCAGTCAGAATAGCTGTGATCAACAAAGTCAACTTTCCCTGGCTGCTATGGTTCAGTTGATTGGGCGTTGGCCCATGCACTGAAAGGTTGCTGATTTGATTCCCCATCAGGGTCAGGGCACAGGCCCGGGTTGCAGGCAAGAGGCAACTGAATGGATGTTCCACTCTCACATTGAGATGTTTCTCTCTCTTTCCCCCTCCCTTACTCTCTCACTCTAAAAAAATCAATAAAAATATATTTTTTTAAAAAGTCAACAAACAACTGTTGGCAAGGATTTAGAGAAAATGAAATTTTCACAGAATGTTGGTAGGATTGTAAATTGGTGTACCAATTACAGAAAACAGTAAGGAGGTTTCTCAAAAAATGAAAATAAAACTACTATATGGCCCAGCAATTCCACTTATGAATATTTAAAAAAAACACACACACTGATTTGAAAAAATATATGCACCCTTATGGCCATTGCAGCATTATTTACCACTAGAGGCCTGGTGCACGAAATTCATGCACGGGGGTAGGGTGGAGTTACCCTCAGCCCAGCCTGCACCCTATCCAATCTGGGAACCCTAGGGAGATGTTTGACTGCCAGGGATCGGGCCTAAACCAGCAGTCGGACATTCCTCTCAAAATCCTGGACCACTGGCTCCTACTCGCTCACCTGCCTGCCTGCCTGGTCGCCCCTCACTGCACCCCCTGCCAGCCTAATCACCCCCAACTGCCCCCTCTGCTGGCCTGGTCACCCCCAACTGCATCTCCCACTGGCCTGGTTGCCCCTAACTGCACCCCCCGCTGGCCTGGTCATCTCTTACTGCCCCCCCACACCTGCCTGGTCACCCCACGCAGCCTGCTGTTCAGTCATTTGGTCGTCCCTCACTAACCCTCCTGCTGGCCTAGTCGCCCCACGCAGCCTGCTGTTCAGTTGTTTGGTTGTCCCTCACTAACCCCCCTACTGGCCTGGTTGTAGCAGCCATCTTATGAGGGCATGAGGGTCAATTTGCATATTACCTCTTTATTATATAGGATTGTCAAGATACGGAAGCAACCTAGGTTGCTATCAACAGATGAATGGATAAAGAAGATATAATACATATATGCAATGAAATATTAGCAATAAAGAAACGAAATCTTGCCATTTGCAACAACACAGATGGGACTAGAGAGTATTATGCTAAGAGAAATAAGTCAGAGAAAGACAAATACGTATAATTTTATTTATATATGGAATCTAAAAAATAAACGAGCAAACAATACAAAACAGAAACAGTCATAAGTACAGAGAAGGAACTGATGGCTGCCAGGGGAGGGGATGGGTAAAAAAAGGTGAAAGGGAATAGAGGTACAAACTTCCAGTTATAAAATAAATAAGTCAAGGGAACGTGATGTACAGTACAAGTAATGCAGTAAATAATATCATAATAAACCTGTGCGGTGACAGATGGTTGCTAGATGGCCCATGATGATCACATTGTAAGTGTGGGAACCCTGACCTAAGTACGCCGGATGATAAAGGCCCAATTGCCATAGGCAATGACCCAGCAGTTTTACTGTACGCACTGCGCAGGCGTACCTTTCTATAACCCAAATACCGATGTCACTATTTGGCAAGAACCCTCTTTTGTCTGAGTTGGTATAAAACTCTGTTGCTGACCAGCCAGTATGAGGCTGCTTTTGGGGGCTATTTTGAAGAACTGCTTTGTCTGATGGCTCCTATGTTAACAATGGCTACTTGTTCTGCAATAAAGTCTCTCCTATATGCCCACGGCTACTCATGTTTTCTTCCAACTCCAGGCGTCCATGGAGGTCCAGTTCCTGGCAGGAGAACTATGACCCGATAGTAAGATATAAATGTTGAATCACTATGTTGTACACCTGAAACTAATATAATATTTTATGTCAACTATACTTTACTTAAAAATAAATAAGTAATAAACATGCAAAGTAAACTGAGAAAAAAAGACCATACTGACATATAGTATACCCTCGATGAATACTCAAGTGAATGAACCAATCTTTACCATCATTATGTTTCCATAAATTTTATTTTTTTCAGCCATCACTTCAGCCATAAAACTCCTTTGCTAAGAGATAAAATTGCTTCTTTAAATATTCTGCATTGCCTTGAGTCTAAATCTCAAAACCCAAATTAAGTTTCTTCAGCTTTCTTCTTAGCAAATATTTAAATCCCAAGTATGGTTGATAACCAACTAAAAACAAAGAGGCGCAGAGCTTCTGCAGCGGGGATTTATTGTCCCTCCCTCTATTCTCCCACAGTTTTTGGCTCACTTAGTGTCAGTCCAGGAAGGCTCACAAATGGGTGACAGAAGGTCTAACCAGCTTCCCAGGCAAGTGGGCAGATGAGCAGATAGTGGACATGCTCCTCAAGAAAATCAGAGGTGAAAGATGTCTGAGATCTGCTCCAACTTGGGCTGTGTTTTGAACCCTTCATAGAGAAAGTCCATTCCATTATATACAACTAGGGGCCCAGTGCACTGATTCGTGTATCTTGAAAGGAACTGTGGGCCACAAGGTTGTGGTGGGCACAGGGGCGGGGCTCGGCCCATCCTCCACTCCCCCACCCAGACCCTCCCGCCATGGCCCCCGGTCCTCTCTCTGCCAGCAGCCCTGCTCCTGCTTCCACTGCTTCCATGTGCTGATGGTGCTAGCCCCACTCTCACCCACTGATGGCGTGGAGTGATTGGGGCTGGTGCCAGCAACGGGTGCAAGTGGGGCTGGCACCATCAGCAGGTGCGAGCAGTGGCTGCTGGCCCCGATCACCCCTCAGGAGCAGGGGGAGATGGAGAAGCCCTGAGGGGTGATCAGGGCCAGCAGCTGCCACTCGCACCCGCTGATGGCACTGAGTGATCGGGGCCAGCGCTGGACCAGCAGCGGGTGCAAGCAGGGCCAGTGCCAGCAGCAGCTACAAGCGCCAGGTGGGACCGCGGTGCATGGGAGCAAAGAATTTTCAGTAACGACCAGAGGCTGACCCCAGTGACACCGCCTTGGTCTGGTACCCCCGCCCACCTGGTCCACCATCCCTCCGCAGCCAATGCCCACCATATTCCATGCGCTCCCGCCTGCTGCCAATGCCCACCATGTTCTGTGCCCCCTGGTAGTCAGTGCACATCATAGCGACCAATTGTTCGGTTGTTCAGTTGTTCTGCTGTTCGGTCTATTTGCATATT
Source organism: Eptesicus fuscus (assembly GCF_027574615.1). Lineage (NCBI taxonomy): Eukaryota > Metazoa > Chordata > Mammalia > Chiroptera > Vespertilionidae > Eptesicus > Eptesicus fuscus. The sequence goes on from NC_072481.1 coordinate 87,415,112, forward strand.
AGGGTTTTATATAGAGAGCTGATAGAACAGGAAGTGATCACTTTCTAATAATCTGTTCTTTGGTATCAGTTGCTGAATTATTTTCAGCAAGTGGAGGTTCCTTTCTTCTCATCTGCCTGTAAGGCACCCCACCTAGACAGATGTCCTCAAATAGCCAGAGCCAATAATCAAGGCTTCTGCCTCTTATTTATTTGCACCCTGTTTTGATGCGTACATTTATATTTTTATATGATTCATTTTTCTGTAGTTACTATCTTATTTCCCATTTACTAATTAATGGTTTTTGATAACCATCCTATATGCCATATTTAGGTCATTTGCAGTGTTAAATTATAGGTATACTAGATAGATAGATGATAGAGATAGAAGATAGATAGATGATAGATATAGATAGATAGATAGATAGATAGATAGATAGATAGATGATAGATAGATAGATAGATAGATAGATAGATAGATAGATAGATAGATAGATAGATGATAGATAGATACACATCTATATACTTCAGGAAATATTTTTATTGTTTACCTCATAATCACCTTACAATATTTCTATAACACTCTGAACAGGAAATGAAATTGATACCAAGAATTATGAGATGTAAAGCTTACTTATAGAAAGGGGGCTCCTGCCTCCAAAGGCCATCTTATATGCCATCTCTCCAACATTCATTAAATTCAAGTTTCTCTGCTCAGCCTCTGCTCCAAGGCTTTCTGAGGCCAGACAGCTCTCCAAACCACATTTCCTCCAATTGCTCCTAATGCCACACAACTTCTCACCTCTCTTGCTCTCCAAAGGTTTGAATTCATGAATCCTTACACCACACATTTTTCTTTTTCAAATTTTTTAGAATCCATTGCCTCCTCTTTCAAAACTGTTCCTGCAGTCTCCCTTTTTCATTTGTGTGCTTTGTCCATATTGTTTCACAAAATCCTCTTAATTTTTGGGCCTTTTTTGTCTGTCCGTCATATGTATTGAAACAATCACAAAATAACCAGCCGATTCAGGAAATCCTAAGATAAAGCACACAGCAATGTATGACAATGACAGATAAAAGAGGCAAATTGGATTTTCCCTTTACGCTTATTACTTGTAGATGTAAATCCTAATTCTCTATTCACATATGAAGTCTTTGTTTATTTCATTGAGGTTTCACAGCCAAGTCTGTTAAAATGTGTATAGTGCCATATTTTATTATGATGATCATTGTAAAATAGATTGCTAATACTTTCCCCCCAAAAAAAACAAATCTGTCACAGATATATTAGGTATCACTGCAACACTAACTCAAGCTGTTATATGGAATAAGAATAATCAGAGTTGAGAGGAAAACTAGAAAAGAATGTAAGAACCATTTTCCAAAAGTGCAGAAGCACATGAACACTTGTCTAAGCTAATCATCAGGAGTGTAAAACTTTTATTTCTCAGTTAATAAGCACCACCTGTGTTTATAAGAAGTCCCTAATGACTTGTTTTGTCTCTTGCAAAGAATATAAAGTGTTCTTAGAATAGATTCCATAGAGTACATACACATTATTAATATACTCTGAAATCCTTCCATATGACTGATGTTACCTTCATTATCCTCTTCCCACTCCCTACTACACACTTTCTTCTTTAATTTTTTTTATTGAAATGATATAATATAAAAAAACATTGACTACATATAAATCAATTGTCTCTGACATCTTACAGGGAAAAAGAAAACATCAAGATTGCCAATAACAGGCACTCAGTCTCATAAAACTTGTAATCAATTTCCAAGCCAAGGCGTAAACTGTAATATATTGCTAAAACGTGTAACAATAATAAACTATTTGAATTGCACCTTCACATTCTCTGTCGTTAATAACAAATAAGCATGAAAAAATTTTGACAGTCATTCATTTTCATGGGTGTCTGCTGGTTTATCAGATGTCATCTGGCATTATAGACTGCAACCTTATTCTTAGAAGGGTATGAGGAGAGAGTGCCTCAGCTTTGGATTCTCACTACAGACAATGAGAATTCCACCCACAGGAAAATTCTAAGACTAACTTATTTTTTACCTTAGCTCCAACAAAGTTTCCTTGGCCCTAAGTTAATATTAAAAAAAAAAAAAGCAAGTCCCTCATCTGATTAACGTTTATTATTCAGACTCTTCTAGACATCTATTGCTGCATAAAAAGCACTCCAAAACAGTACCTTGAAACAATAACATTTATTTTGTTTATAAATCAGGTAACTAACTGGGCTCTGCTAGGCAGTTCTCATTTGAGGTTTTCCATACAGTTACTTGAGCAGAGGTCTGACTGAGGTCATCTTGGAAGCTTTTGACTCAGGTTCAGTGCCTGTGCTGGGGAGATTCAAACAGTTGGGTGCTGGACTAGCTGGGGATTCCTTCAGCATCTCTCTTTCCTTCCTCCCCCGCTCCCTGTCCCTGTCCCTCTCCCTCTCATCTCTCCATGTGGTCTCTGGGCAGGGTAACCAGACTTGTCACATGGTGACTAAAGTCTCAAAGCAAGTATCCTGAGAGAGAGCAGGTGGAAACTGCATTGCCTTCCAGGACCTCACAATCACACTCTTCTGTGCTCTGCCCATGGAGACTTCACCAGGCACAGGTTTGAAGCAAGGAGACATAGACTCCATCTTGTGATGAGTCATCGACACAGTTCTGTGAGGTTCCTGTACAGGACGTGGTAGCTATCTGTGCAAACAGCAGCCTGCCATACAGACTTATGTGACACACTTACGCGCTCCAGTGCACACAGGCATGCAAAATAAATCGAATTCCTGATTGACAATGCAGCGAACTACCGGGAGGCTAACAGTGCCATGTTTCCTCAGCTACATCCCAAAAGCTCTCATTGCTGTCCTGCAGATGGACGGTGCTGCAAATGTCCGTGTTAGACAAGCCTGGGTGGATTAGTGGAGGATATCTTAGCGCCTTTAGAGACTAAGATGCAGAAAGAAACCCTAAGATTTGTTAATCAAAATAGTGTTGGTGGACCAGCAGCATCCCATCACCTGGGCACTGGTTAGAAATGCAGAATTCGAGGCCCACTGAATCCGCATCGGCCTTTTAATGGGATCCCCAGTGGATTTGTGCATAAAGAAACTTTGAGAAGCATTGCGTTAATGGGTTTTGTAGTGCGCAGTGCTTTACAAGCAAATTTGCTCAGGAAGCCCTATTTTTACCCTGAGCACTTCTTGAGATTACTGGGGAATCACTTGGAGTTTGCCATAATATGAGTGTCCTTGGGGAAATGCAACCACACACACACTCACATGCACCACCTAAAGGAGCAGGTCACTTGGCCCAACTTCCTCAAACTCTCCCAAGAGAACTGAATGGTCCTATGGGGCCCCAATCTCAGGCCAGAGTAGTGAGAAGGGCCCTGGCCTCCACCCCGTACACTGTCCTTCAGGCGCTCTCTTCTCCACTCCCCACAGCCTTGGAAAGGTGGGCTTTTCTCCAAGCTCCCGTCCCAGCTGGTAAGACTTTCCCTACGTCATCATCTAATCCATGCCTTTGCTTCATTCTCAGCTACAGCCCAATGCCCACAACAGTGCCATTCACCTAGAGGGGAGTCCACCAAAACCCTCGGAGTGAGAGCACAAATGAGTGAACGTTAGCAGAGAGGGAGCAGAGAAGGAAATCGCTTGTGAGTTCTGGGAACACAGTCAGGAGGAGGAGCCACTGCTCTGCTCTTCTTTCATGTGTGTCTGTGCTGTCCACCGGAGAGACTGAGGCTTCCTGACCACAAGCCCTTGTCTTACTCCAATGGCAGTTCCTTCCCCTTGGTGGCCAGACCAGTAGGCGATCAGTAGTCCCTTGTTCATCAGCATAGTCAAGGTTCTGTAAACTTAGGCAGCTTTTTAAAATCTCTATACCCTTCCTCCTCCTCTTCTTAGCCCACAGCAATCAAGGTTTCTTGTTTATTGTGAAGAAGCAGGAGAGAGAGGGAGAAAAGGAGGAGGAGGAGGACGGTGGGAAGGAGGAGGAAGAGGTCAAGGGTTGAGGAATTTGGAGTTCATAGAGGAGATGGATATGACCACACACTTTATGTAGTGGCACTTGCTGGGAGGGTTGCAGGTGGGGGAAGTCCTCATAGCACGCGGGCCGCTATTCAGACGGAAAGGAAAACAAGGGAATTCCTGGGAGAAGAGGGGCTCGCAGGACCAGGGGTGGCACTCAGCAGCACAGTGGGGACTCTGTAGACAGGCAGCTCAGAAGGGCACAGCAGCTTGAGATCTTACCATTGCAGAGCCCTATTCCAGCAATAGGTGACAGCTGTTGGGTGAGATTTCCCTGGATAGGCAAAGCAGGAAGTCTATAAATGGCTAAGTATGTCCTTGTTTGGGCTATTTTTTAAATAATTGGTCTGTAAAAAATTGAATTTGGCCTTGGTGGACTTTTGAGCTAAAGATAAAGAAATAAACAATCTAGGGGCCACGCACAGAGGCCATCTAGGGCTCATTCACGTGCCGGGGAAGAGGATGTCTCACTGCAGAGGACTCCACCGCAACATGGAGAAAACATGGAAGAGGCCGAGGCTTTTTCTTAGAAGCCAGGATTAACTAATTAGGCACCAAGTAACCCAGTTTGGCCCAATCCATATTATCCTGCAGTGGCGATTCAAGAGTCATTAAAATTGATCAAACCGTCAAGAAACACAAATTGCTCTCATTTTTAAATTCTTTGAAAATGGCTATAACATGCCAAATTCCATCAAAATACCTATGCAGGTTGAGAAGATCTGATTATTCTGCTTTTGTGTTATCCTTGACTATAAAATCTGAAATGTCAACCAGAATCTTTCTTGCTTATGAAAATAGTGTATGCATGGAAATGTGTGTGGTTATGATGACACTATTGACTGGATTTCAGTTATGCATTTTTTCAATAAAGAAATCATTTTAGTGGAGTTTGTGTTTTCTTTTTTTAAGAAGGCAGTATCATTAGTCAAGCACTCAGACTGCATAACCCTTCTCACAACAGGCTCAGTCACCAGGAACCATATAGATTGGAAAAAGAAACACATTACTGCACACCCATGAAAGGTGCCTTTGTAAAGGCAAGAGGGGTGGGGGGCAGTGAATCCAGATCAATCAGCTTCAAACACAGGATTAGATACTATCAAAACAGATTTCACTCAAGCTCACAGTGACCAGCTCTCAAGTTCAACGGTTTTCTAAATACGTTGACCTTTTCATTAAAAGGTAATGTTTGGCAGCATGGGGGGGGCGGGGTGCAGATTATGTAAATTAATAATTTTAGAAAGTTCATGTCTTCCTTCATGGAGCAGAAGGAATGGTTTTTCATACCCTAGTAACGCATGCACTTTGAGAAAAAGGAAGCCTTTCGTGTTGGAAGAAAATAAACCAATTTTTATGCTTGAAAATGCAATAGCTGCTTCCGTTTTCAACCTGGTGGTTTGTTTAAACTGTAGGGATCATTAGAGATCTCCTGCAAGGCAGATGAAGTGGATTTTAGTTTTGCTTTTATGATCCATAATAGCTGTACAAGAAATAGCAATTCCCCTCCTACATCAAGGTCTGCTAAGCGAGGAGATAACATGAGGAATTTACATGAATATGGAATGAGTATATAAATGAATTGTTTAGGCAAAAACCACTCCTAAATTAAGCTACCTATTTTTCAATTCACAAGGGTTGAGTGACAAACTCGTTTACAGATGCCAGGCAATTTATCCAAGGTGACCTCTTACCGTCTCTGCTCAGAAATATGTATTTGTTGCAAAGACATTCTCCTGACTTTGAGAACAATTAATCCTACTTACTAACTCACAAAATCTACCAGTGGGGGGTGGACAATGTAGATTTCTTTTCTTTTGGGGAAAATAAGTCACAAATTGGAAAGAAAAATGAGGAATGTTAAGGCTAGTGGTTAAGAAATGACAGTACCATCAGCCCAGTCCTGACAGGTCCCTCATGTCACCAAGCTCTCCAAGAAGCCACTCAGCTGCTCTGATCCCAGGATGCCGCCAATGCCCCAGAGATACACAAACCAGGAGCACTTCTTCAAGGTGAAAATTTTTATCTCTGGAGCCAAGTGACTTTGCAAACGCTTATATCAAAGGTCAGAAATCTCTTCTTCCTTATGTCCCCATAAGCTACATAATTACACCACTAAAGACTCGGGAACTTCTCGTTTTACATAAATATGTGCAATGATACAAAAAAAAAAAATGCTTGACCGTTTAAAAACACCATCATTTAATATCCACGTGAAATGTTCTCTGAAGAGCAAGAAGAAAGTGGAAGAAGGAAGTCGGATGTCCCACCGCTGCAGTCCCTGCTGACTCCGCAGCCCTGAGTTCCCACTCATCACTCTGAGCCCCGCCTCTCGCCTCTCGGTGCAAATCTCTGAGCGTGTGAAAGTTTGTCAGGCAGGTGTGTGTCCCATACCTGCCACAGTGTGAAGCCACCCCAGTTCTGGCCTCGAGGAGAAGTTCTCTTTCCTTGCAGCAAGATAATGTTTTAAAAAGCTGACTTTTAAACCTCTTACTGAATTTTTTAATGGATTAAATTCATCATGTCACCAGCTGCTGTGCAGCTAATAGAGCCATAAAACACTGTATTAAAGGATTACCCATGCAAAATTTCCTCTTGTGCTAATGTGAATTTTAATACTTTTAACATTTAGTTGAGATGGGAATGTCCAAGAACAGCTTGTTCAATAGGTTGTTCTATAAAATTAAGTTCCTCGTCTCATCAGAAATGCCAGGACTCCATTAAGCTAAAATTTTACAGAGAGGCTAAGATGATTCACTGTGCAGCATTTGTGAGGAGGAGACAACATCTGCTTCTACGTTAATGCTTTTTAGAAAAAAAAAGAAAAAGAAGAGAAAAGCAAAACAGTCATGAATCCCATAGGTTCACGCAGACTGGGCTGAGCAGAGGAAAGTGCTAGCTTTAGGTTTGTGGGAGGTCAGTTTATACAGCCACAAAATACTCCAATATTCAAGAACCTAAATTTATGTCCTTCTGAAGGTCATTTGTCAGAAGGTCAAAAAGTCTTAAAATGCACAAAGTGGCTATTATGCAAAATCACATATAAGTCATATTTTGCATAAAAATGTCATTATGTGTATCTAGATGGCAGAATAGAGAACAGAGAAAAATGTAGCTGATAGAGGATAAAAGAATCACAGGAAAGGACACTAGCAATTATGTAGTTCAGCTTCTTCGTCTCATAGGCTGGGAATCAATGCTGAGACCCTAAGAGTTGCCGCTTGCCCGAGGTCACATGCTAATCAGTGCAGAGTGAAGAGCGAAACCCAGGTCTCCTGACGTGCAGACCAATAGACCACATGCATAGCTCAGATATCTATAAATACGTACATGACAATTTTATATTTATGGAATGACTTATGTGTTAAACAACAATAAAAAGCAATAAGTAGCCCGGCCAGTGTTGCTCAGTGGTTGAGCATTGACCCAGGAACCAAGAGGTCACCTGTTCAATTCCCGGTCAGGGTACATGCCTGGGTTGTGGGCTTGATCCCCAGTAGGGGCCATACAGGAGGCAGCGAATCAATTATGTTTCTTATCAATTCTTCTATCTCTTTATCCCTCTCTCTCTCTTAAAAAAATTAATAAAAACATATTTTTAAAGTAATAAGTAAACAGTGATAAGATCACCTTTCCTCCCTTTATAAATAAGGGAACAAAGCTATATGTATTGCATATCATTTCCAAAATATTTCCAAATCAGACCACCTTCTGAATAGTTAACTTGAAATGTTTTAGTTCTGTTGCCTTAGCCTGTATTCATGAATAACCCTTCCAAAGTCTGATTGTAACTATTACCTATATATCATAAATGTTACAGCATTTCATCATTTACTAAAGAAATTGTATCTTCAATGAGGTTACTAAAAAACAACACAGACTTTCTTTAATGTTGTTCAATAATTGATCTAAATTTAATCATCGACAGAGGCTCCAAATTCACATCACGATTAAAGTGACATTAGAATGCGACTTGCCTGATTTGAAAATACGACCCAGGGATGACCGGTTTTAATGGAAATTCTCCAGAGTCAGGGCTCGCTATCCCAGCTGAATTTTGTCCACAGCTCCATATTTTGTACTCTGTATGTATTACTGTTCTGAGAGCCTGTCATTTCTTATCAGAATGAGAAAGGCTAAAGAGATAATATTTCAATAACATACTGGCCTGATCATAAAATAACTCAATGGAAATGTGTAACTGCCTCAGGCAGCCCGGCAGGGTACTCAGCACTCAGATGATTTCTATTCTGGGTGTTTTTTTATGGTTACATTTTCTGTTATATCAGACATCCCCTCAAGTCTTAGTTATGCTTTTATTCAAAAGGGAGAACCATAGTATAAAGACCTACAAAACTTATTATGATATATTGCTATAAAGAAATAAAAGTAGCTGCCACGGTAGCATATTGATAAGGACAGGCCTGCCACATTAATTGACCTTCTTTCGTCTCCCCCACTAGGGCTGAGGCCTGAGTTTCCCAGTTGCTAGGCAACGGGGGTCACAGTTTTCAGGTCTTAAATGCACAACCTCATCTAAAAGAAGATGATGTGATCTTCAGAGGAAAGCAGATGTTGGGCAGTACTAAGAATTTCAATAGGTACAGAGGTTTGGGTTGTTTTTGGTTTTGTTTTGTTTGTTTTTTTATCATGCTAAAGGCTGAAAAGGAGAAACTTTAACTTGTCAGAAGATTGAGGGAACAGGTTTTTAAGTTGTGGTGATTAGAGTCTAATGCTGAAACAATATGAAGAGAACAGAGCCAAGCTTCTCTTTGATAAACACACTGACATATAGCTTAGGATTTTAGCTGCTGGTAGAACAATGATCAAGCTCTCACTGGAAACACACGTGCACATGTAGACACGTCAAAAACACAGAGTGATTGTGGGGGATGAATTTGGGGCTGGTTGGGAGGTGAGGGGGTTTTCTGTTTCTGATTTTTTTTTAACTTTTTTTTTTTTTTTGCAAACATTACTATATCCGGTCATGCTTAATGACAGTGCTGCAGGCAGCACACCAGTCCTTAAAGATCAGCTGTAAGAAAGCTCATTCCCTGCCCCTCTCTCTCCTGTCAAGTCAACACTTTCTTTAAACTTTAATAAAGGGCATTAGAGAGAACCTATTTCTCAACAGGAAAGAAGCACTCCATCCCTATGTAATTGCACTTGAGAATATATCCCATTTATATGTATTTAACTTGTGTTATATTACCCTAATAACATGTCAATAATGGCAACTTTTTAAACAAGAAATTTGGTAGATTTAAATAAGTTTCAAGATTATGTAAGAGAAGCACTTTGAACTTCCCATTTCAAAATTTATTTGAATATCTTACCCTAAGCAAAGAGCAGCTATTTTTACTTTATTTCTGTACCCACTCTGTATGTATAGTAATATCTTGTAGAAGTGACATGATAATTAATTCTTAAATGTTTACTTTGCTCAAAGTAATGTTTTGGGGGAAAGAGGAATAAAAATATTAAAGTGTGTGTGTGTGTGTGTGTGTGTGTCTGTAAGAGTGTGTGTGTGTGTGTGTGTGTGTGTGTGTGTGTGTGTGTTTGGGGAAAAGAGTAACTAATTATAAACAATGGGTGGATAATTTGAAACCCAGAATTTTAAAAGACAGATGTAAGAGTTGCTGGTTTCTTTCTCCTGGGCCATGTGGAAGTTCCTGTAGATGCCCCCAGTTTCCACCCTGGCTGCTGGACAGCTGTCCTGGCTCATATAAATAGCAATGAGACAGCCGGGAGGCAGGTCCGGTGCCTGGAGACTGAGGCTGTCAGGTAGCTCTAATGATTTCTTTAGCCCTTCAGGGTGAAAAATTTACTTCATACTTTTTTGTCTAATATTTGCCATTTTCCTTTCCCTGAAGATAGCTGTCATTTGTAGATATGTCCGCCGCCTTCTCCAAGTTGTCAGCATTGAGAGGACATAAAACGACGCAGTGGGAAAGGACAGAGACCCCCTTCCACGAGTCAGATGCACACACACGTCCTGAAAGCAGAATGGGTGAGTCTTCCCAGCTACTGCTCAGAGCTCGGTGGCACATTGTTCTTCTGATTCACAGATCCTGCTTTTCGTTAAATCTTGGTCAAGACTTCCAGGCAGGTGTGGGAAAAACAAGCTTCCTGCAGAGCAGCCTCCTGAGATCAGAAGGACAGCCTCAGCGAATGTTCTGAGTAAGTGTGGGCCCTGAGTAAGGGTAGAAACGGTGTGGTCTACAAGAGTGCCAGCAGCGAGGAGGCACGCAGTCATGTCAGGCCGATTGAAACCAATGCAAAGTATTTGAACTGGGGCTTTGTATGTCTTTTTCTATTAAGCTTTTAAAAATCTATTATACTTTACAAAAATGCAGGTCCGCCATGCATTTGCAGGGGAAAAACTGGTTCTTGAGAAGTACTGTCCTCAGCTGAGGTCATTGTACCCAACCTGACATGTTCCTGGTAAAAGTGGGGCAAATCAAACCTCTATGCAGAGCTCCTGACAGAGGGGAGGCCGGAGCCCAGAGGATCCTGTAGAAACTTTTCACCAAAACCCTGCTTGTTTTTGCCACAATGCTTGCAATTTATTACTTTGAGCTAAGCATTTCTTCTCTGAGAGTCTCAGAGGCCCGTTGATGTGGACACATTGATCATCTGTCTGGATTCACGTTTGGCTGATTTCCTCTGAGAGCAGAAGGCAGATATTGAGCTCTACAGCAAGACAAAAAAGTTTTAAAATTTTGAAGTGACACTGGGGCTTAGTAGAGAGTCCAAGAACCCTGGTTCTGGTTCCGAAAGAGGTCTGGATGGAACGGTGGCTCTGCACTGCTTGGACCCCCATATCTCAGCTGCTCTCCAGGAGGTACATCGCTTCATGGTCCGCACACGTGCGCACGTACACACAAATGCACACACACACACACACACACAGGGAGCGATCCTGGCCTTCTCTACAACTTCCTCACTCTGAACTAACAGATGGTTCATTCCTTTGGGGGGCAGCTGAGTTTGCCCCTTTGGGCTGTTTGGTTTCATTCTCCCCTTTCCCTGCTCTACTCGTATCACAGAAACGGTGCTTTCCAGACTCCCTTCTCCTCTTGGCTTCTCCTTAGGTTTGTTCAATGGGAGGCGCTGGCAGAAGACTGAGTGGACTGCGAGGTGCTACTCCTGGTTTGCAGACCATCCCTCTGCACAGCTCTCAGCAGGACCGCAGTCATCACCTCCCCAGTCAGTTCATCGTCACCCAAAGTGGCCTGGAGAAGCGCCATGGTCAGCGTTCCTCAACCAGACTCCACGCACCAGAAAAAGAGGCAAGTGTGCAGCTGGAAAAGAGCCCATGACATATCTGAAGAGCTACATCGTATCATGAACATGCACATCTGCTGCAGGCATGGCAGGGAGAGGCAGGGGCCGCCTGACAAGGGCGGGGCCCATGAGGGAACCACTGAAGAGACTGAAAGGACTCCCTGGCCTCTGGAGAGCCACCCACAGAGCCTGTCAGCAAAAAAAGAGCAAATATTGGAAAAGACATTTCTAAAAGGATTAGGCAAGTAGTTATCTTACCTTATAATAGACAAATATGCAAATTGACCGCACCTTCGCTACGCCCAAGCCATGCCCACCAACCAAGCCACGCCCATCAACCACGCCCACCAGGAAACCGTTGCAGAGACGTTGGGGTGTGGCAGAGCCCAAGGACAGGAAAGCCACCTGAGGCTTTCCTGATCTTGGGCGCCAGCAGGAAGCCTGCGCCGATCGCAGGAGACCACTGGGGGTCGGCTCCTGCGATCGGGTCGCAGGGACGCTGGGTGCAGCCAAGCCCAAGGCCACCGCCCAGGGCCAAGCCCGGACCCTGAAAGAAGGCAGAAGGCGGTGGCCACAGCCAAGGCCTGGGTCCCCGGTGCCAGCAGAAAACTGGTGCAGGCAGCCAGGTGAATGAAGGTCTATTGCACGAATCTTCGTGCAAACGGGCTACTAGTGTTCTAATAAATGACTTTCTGTTGCATTATCCTAAAAAAGGGCACTTCTTCCAACCTTTATTCAAAGCCACATCTAATATTTGGATATTACATCTCCCTACATCTTCTCTAGCTGTGCTTGTCCCCAGCCCCTTCCAGTCAGAGGAGTTAACATGAACTTTTCAGCATGTAACCCAAGGGAAACTAAAGATGCACCTTCTTGCTCTACTTTGACAGGCATCTCTAGCAGCAGCTGCATCCGTCCAGGATTCTAGGTCCCACTGGGAGAGCCCACTGTGGTCCTAACCCACCACCCAAAGGAACCAGCTTCTGAGTCTGTTTTCTCCGACTCCCTCCAGCCGTTCCCTGTGTTGCTCAGCTCCAAGTGCCTCGCTGTCCTGTCTCCTTAGCTATTCTATCGCCTATGCAAACAATCTCCTATCTTCAGTCCCTCTTTTAACATGTCTCAAAAGATCGTTATTCTCTTGAGATATATGCTTGATATGCTTATGGGTAAGTCTGTATGGGCAACTATGTAACTAATATCCAGGCATACATTGGGCAGAAACATCTCTAATGGAGAATATAGTCCATACACATAGTACACACATGTTAATTATGACTAGAAGTTCCTTGGGCATCAAAATCCTGTCTTATTCATCACTGTATCCCCAAGACCTAATACACATGAGTGGTATACAAAGTGAGTGGTATACAAAGAATACTACTTGAATATTTTTAAGTGAAGAGTAAGGAATATTGTACTTAAATATTTTAAATGTAGGAAACATTAGCATGTTCATTTTATACTGTGCAAAAGTAAGATTAGAGGCCTTCATTTAGTGGAACCTCTGGTCACATTGTTTTGTTGACCAATAATTGGCCCATTCTTTTAGTGATGTAATGAGCCCAATGGAACTTAGTTTTCCAATTATAAAATTAAAAGTCAATCAGATTTGCCCTTAAAAAAAAAGCAGGAGAGACTGTTTCCCCCTCCCTATGTGGGAGTCTGTACTTGTTCTTCAATAAACTTCCACCTTTGCTATACCATCTTCTGTCCGTGGATTTATTCTTTGACTCTAGCAGACAAAGAATCTGGGATCCAGTCCAAAAACTTCCATATCATGTTGGTGCTTCGGCCGAGAAAATTTGTCAACTCTCTTCATGTCAAACTATCCCAATAGGAGGACAAAATGGTGGTGGAATAGACGGACGTGTCCAGAGCTGTGTCCCAGAGCAGATAGAATGAGCAGCTGAAACGAATAACATCCACCCCGAATTGGTGAAGGAGACTCAGCTGGTGAGATAATTTGCAGCCAGAAAGGGCAGAGGACCCCTGGAGAAAGGTAAAATCAAGGTTCTGGGCAGGAGAGATCTGCCAGACCTCTGAGCTCAGAGGGTCAGAGGGAAACCGCATGGCACCGAGCCACATCCCTGGGAACAGGCACAGCGTCTGACTGTGGAAAGGAGGTCCGCAGGACTGCTGGTGGCAGGGGATTCTAGATCTGGGTCCACAGTCACGAAAGACTGAGCCCAGAGAGGGCAGCCTGAGGGGGTGACCAGACCACACAGCACCGGCAGGAGAGGAGCTCGCAGAGGCGCAGTCTTTCCCCTCTCTGTGGCCTGTGCTTTTCTTCACTGAACCTAGTTCATAGGACCTTTCAGATATGGACACTCACCCGTGGCTGAGGTGCGGGAGAAGGTGCAGACTTGTGGAAGCTGGGGAGAGCCTGGAGAGAGAGAAGAGGGTCCAGGAGAAGTGGCAGCAAGTCTGGGCAGCCATTTTCTCCTGAAGAGATAGCCCCTCCCACCAGTCTCCAGGCAAACAATACAGCCACACCCAGAATACACCCTGAATGATACAAAGGATTTAAAAAAAAATCTGAATAGTCCCTGAGAGTCCACAGGGACTGGCCTAAAGAGAGGCCTTCAGTCCCAGCAACAGGAAACTGGGAAACCGCAGACAGTACAGAAGACAGGGATCTTAAGCCAGCCAAAGAAACGACACTTCACTTTTTCATTTTTATTTTTATTTTTATTTTATTTTATTATTATTTTGTTATCCCTTTTTTCTTCTTTTTTCTTTATTTTCCTTTTTTTGTTTGTTGCTTTATTTTCTATTTCTTTTCGAATTATTTTTCCATCATTCTATTTTATTTTATTTTATTTGCTATTTTTTATTTTTATACCATTTTTTAAATCAATTTTTTGTAAATTTATTATTATTATTTTCTTCTCATTCTCTTTTTTCTTATCCACTCATCCCCTTTCTACTTCCTCTATACTGAACTGAGGTCCTTCCCATATTCATCCAATTCTTAACCTTATTTTCTGTATATAAGCTCAGCTTCTACAGATTCTTCCCCCAACCTCTTTGCTGGGTGTTTGGTGTTTACATTATTTTGGTTTATCTGTTTGTTCTGTGGTGTTTTCTCCCCATATTTACACTAATAAAAGAGAAAGATGCTAATTGACCGTACCTCCGCTACACCCACCAGCCAATCAGGAGTGATATGCAAATTAACCCAACAAAGATGGTGGGTAAATTTGCATATGCAGATGGGGTGGGCAGTGCCAGACACCGCCTGTGGGGTCCAGGCTGAGATCGGGGACCACGCAGGCCAGGCAGGCAGCATCTTCGGAATCACTGTCTGCCCCCAGGCAACCTGCGGACACCGGTGGAACAGGCCCGGGTTGAACATTTTAATGAAAATGGGATGCCTGTGCCCCGCCCCACTGCGCCCCATCCCTGGCGAGGACTCCTTTTTAATACGCCAGCCACGTCCAGGAGGAGCAGATTGAGGTGAAGGAGACCACTGAGGCTGCAAAAGCCAAGGAAGCTAAGGATGAACCCCCCTCTGAAGGAGAAGCTGAAGAGGAGGGGGAGAAGGAAGTGGCTGAGGAAGAGGAAGGAAAGGAAGAGGAAGAAGGTGCCAAGGAAGAATTTGAGGATGCAGAGGAAGAAGGAGGTGAAGGTGAAGGAGAAGATGTCCAAGAAGCTGAGGACGAGAAGAAAGATGAAGGTGCTGGGGAGGAGCAAGCAACCAAGAAGAAAGATTGAGCCCCCCTTTCCTTAATTATTTCAGGAATAATCCTCCTGAAACCAGGTCAACCCAGTCACCAGCCAAGCAGTTGAGTTCCTGATACTATATGAATTAACCTTTTGCACTCGGATGTCGAGTGTGACTCGACACGGTTAGCATCGGTAGCAGCTCTTTTTATACTCTTTGAATGTATCAATAATTTGAAATATAAAAAAATCCAAATAAATAAGTTTGTATGAAAAGAAACTCCAGTTTTTTACTCTACTGCCGTGCTTTGTAAAATCTGGGGTATTTAAAAAATTAAATCCCGAGTAGAATAAAGGAATCGAGAAAAAAGCAAGCAAGTGCAAAGGGTTAAGAAGTCAATATATATAACATTCTGAGGTGACTAGGTTGGACATTAAATATTGTACTATGACTTTTCTCCTTATGCAGAGTATCTGTTTGCTTGCAGAGTGGCTTCCTGGCTTGCTGCCAGCCTGTGCATGGTCCACGCTTATGAGTTCAGGATCTATGACAATGTGAATAATTCAGATGTTTACAATAAAAACACATGAATACATGAATTCACTAATGTTAATGTTAAACTTCATGGAAAAAATAGTCCTTTGAATCTTTGGTGGTTAGAAATTAAAGACCTCAAAGCATGTGCAATAAACAGTAAATAAAGTTACACTGAATGACAAAAAAATTACATTAGGGGCCAGGAAATGTTCAAAGAACTGGGGAATCATTCCCAAATCAGGAAGGGAAGTCACAGGGTGTATATTATTGCTACGAATACAGTATTTCCTACTACTTACAACATATACAATGTAATATATTAGATGCCTTCCTATCACATGAAGTACATATTCTCATAGAGTAATACTGGTAGACATATTATAGTTATGGCAGTATGTCATATCCTATCTATATTAATAAAAGGGTAATATGCTAATTAGACCATGAGACCTTTGAGACGTCCTTCCGGACAAAGCCATGGTGGCGGGGCCAAGGCAGAGGCAGTTAGGGGTGAGCAGGCCAGGAGGGGAGGGCAGTTGGGGGTAATCAGGCTGGCAGGGGGGGGCAGTTGGGGGCGAGCAGGCCAGCAGAGGGAACCAGTTGGGGGTGAGCAGGCTTGGAAGGGGGGTGCAGTTGGGTGTAAGCAGGCCAGCAGGCAGAGTGGTTAGGGGAGATCAAGCAGGTGAGCAGTTAAGAGCCAGCAGTCCTGGATTACAATGGGGTTGTCTGAACTCTGGTTTAGGCCAGATCCCACAGGGGTCCCAGATTGGAGAGGATGCAGGCCAGGCTGAGAAACAAACCCCCTCCCCCCGTGCACGAACTTCGTGCACCAGGCCACTAGCATGCATATATACCATATTTTCCGGCATATAAGACAACTGGGCATATAAGATTTTCCTGGGTTAAAAAGTCGTCTTATACGCCAAAAAATAAGGTAATAGTAAATAGGCTTTTCGCCCAAGTCTCTCTCATGAATAGAGTGTCAGGTACCATATTTTCTGGCATATAAGACGACTTTTTAACCCAGGAAAATCTTATACGCCCAGTCGTCTTATACTCCGGAAAATACGGCAAATATATATATATATATGTGTGTGTGTGTGTGTGTGTGTGTGTGTGTGTGTGTGTGTGTATCTCCTATCTAATAAAAGAGTAATATGCAAATTGACCCTAACTCCGCTATACCCACAAGCCACGCCCACCAGCCAATCAGGAGCAGATATGCAAATAAACCCAACCAAGAAGGCTACAGCCACAGAGAGCAGGAGGGAGGCTTGGGTTTCCCCGGTAACAAAGGAAGCCAAGCTTTCCGCCTGCCGTTGCCGGCCTAAGCCTACACTCAAGGCTACAAAGTTTCAATTATAGAAGGTAAACAAATCCAAACAGAAATGGTGGCAGCCACTGAGCTGGAAAGAGCAGGAGGCAAGGGTTGCCCCTGGCAATGAAGGAAGCAAAGCTTCTGCAGCCCTGGCTGGCGTAGGCCTCCGCTCCAGGCTATAAAGTTTTAATTATAGAAGATACATCAGGCCGAAGCCGGTTTGGCTCAGTGGATGGAGCGTCGGCCTGCGGACTCAAGGGTCCCGGGTTCGATTCCGGTCAAGGGCATGTACCTTGGTTGCGGGCACATCCCCAGTAGGAGGTGTGCAAGAGGCAGCTGATCGATGTTTCTCTCTCATCGATGTTTCTAACTCTCTATCCTCTCTGTAAAAAATCAATAAAATATATTTAAAAAAAAAAAAAAGAAGATACATCAATCCCAAGAGAAATGGCTGCTGGCCACGGAGCGAGCAGGAGGCTTGGCTCTGATACAGGCTACAAAGTTTCAATTGTAGAAGGTAAATAAATCCCAGATACCAGGGCCTCTGCTTGGGTCTCCAGGGGGCGTGGCCAGCCTGAAAACCACCACAGGCCCTTCACCCAGGCCGCCCCACACCCCAAGGCAACCCCCACCCTGATCCGGGATACACTTCAGGGCAAACCAGCTGGCCCCCACCCATGCACCCGGCCTCTATCCTATCTAATAAAAGAGTAATATGAAGATTGACCATCACTCCAACACACAAGATGGCTTCCCCCATGTGGTCAAAGATCCTGCCCCCATGTGGACACAAGATGGCTGGCACAAGATTGCCAGCAGGGGAGGGCAGTTGGGAGGGACCAGGCCTACAAGGGAGGGCAGTTGGGGGCAATCAAGCCTGCAGGGGAGGGCAGTTAGGGGTGACCAGGCCAGCAGAGGAGGGAAGTTGGGAGTGACCGGGCCTGCAGGGAAGGGCAGTTGGGTGGGACCCAGGCCTGCAGGGGAGAGCAGTTAGGGGGGACCGCCCTGCAGGGGAGGGCAGTTAGAGGCAAACACGCTGGCAGGGGAGCAGTTAGGCATCAATCAGGCTGGCAGGGGAGTGGTTAGGGGGTGATCAGGCTGGCAGGCAGAAGCGGTTAGGGGCAATCAGGAAGGCAGGCAGGCGAGCAGTTGGGAGCCAGCAGTCCTGGATTGTGAGAGGGATGTCCACCGGGATCAGGCCTAAACGGGTAGTTGGACATCCCTCTAGGGGTCCCAGATTGGAGAGGGTGCAGGCTGGCCTGAGGGACACCCCCTCCCCCATGCATGAATTTCGTGCACTGGGCCTCTAGTGTGTGTGTGTGTGTGTGTGTGTGTGTGTGTGTGTGTGTGTGTGTATATTATCCTTTTCCTTCTTTTTTCTTTTCTCTCTTATCTTTTTTCTCTCTTTGATATCATTTGTGTTCTCTTTTCTCTCCCCTAATTCTCTTTTCTCAGGTGGTCACTTATATCGGGGTTATCGGTGTCATGAGTACATTTGTGTTTTGTTCCCTTTGTATCGTGTCTTGTCGAGGTGAATTTTATCCTATCCAGCCAATGTGCTAGAGAGCGAGCCAATAACCAGACACATGGAGAGGAAACTCCATCCAAGAATGGGTCAATAACACCCCAGACCTAACTACAGAGGCAGGAAGAAGGCAGCAGTGAGGGAGAGAGCATAAGTGAGTGAGGAAGCAAAAGAGGAATGTGTGGTCATGTGTGGGGTCTGTGTGTGTGTGTGTAAAAGGAGCAGCAGCTGTGTGAGTGGCCCACCCCACCCAAGGAGCAGCAGCCTCGTGATCAGCCCACCCCTATCTGAGGAGCAGCAGCTGTGCGAGCAGCATCACCCCCACCATCCAGAGGAGCCACCGCTGCTGTGAACAGCACCCACCAGAGGAGCCTCTGCCACCCAAGGAGCAGGCCCTGCACAACTCGACATCTAGATCCATTGGTGAGATCAAAAATGGGTAGACAGAGAGGAACCAAGATGGCGGCATAGGTGAACACCTGAACTTGCTGCCTCGCACAACCACTTCAAAACTACAACTAAAAGACAAAACGGATATCATCCAGAACCACAGAAAGGCTGGCTGAGTGGAATTTATACAACTAGAAGGAAAGAGAAAAGCACACTGAGACTGGGAGGAGGTGTAGAGGTGCAGAAGTGAAGTGCAGAGGTACGGAGGCAAATGCGGAAAGGGGTGGCAACTGAGTAGGCTGTTGTCTTTTTTAATCGGGAGGGAGATACAAGCTCCCTACTGCTCTGAACTCCAGTTCCGGGAAAGACTCTGGGGACCCAGACTCATATGGGGAGAAACTGGACTGTCTGGCATTGGGCCAGAACACGAGGGCAGCTTTCTCTCAGAAGTGCTTGCAGTGATCATTGTTCCTGCATGGTGCCACAGGACACAGAGACCTAGGGACCTCTTCGGGGCAGGGCTGACAGTCAGCCATTGCTGTTTTCTCTGCCCTGGTGATTCCCTGAGGCCCCACCCCACCCAATTTACAACCCCACCCAAGCTGTGCACAGAGGCTTTTGCATCTGAATGGCCTGGCCTTTTCCAATCTAAAACCTAATATACTGCAACTGAGAAAGAGAGCCCCAGAGCCTCCAAAAGAAGGCCCAAAGCTGGGCAGCAGCTTGCATTTACAGCTGGGCCTCATCTGGGCACCTCCAAACCCCAAACAAAGAGGAGGAATCTATAGATCTCTCTGTAGCTCCTGCTGGGTGGCTTCAGGCAGTAGCTGACTTTGCACCTCTTTGGAGATCCAAGAGCCAGTGTACCCAGTGGTCAGAGTGAGCCCATCCAGATTACAACTCTTCACATGCATAAGAGACACACTCTGGGGGGCAGACTTAGTGAGCGCCAAAGCCCCACTGAAGCAAGTCTTGCCCCATAAGGGTGTCTTCAGCACAGAAGTTCTCCCATTGTAGACACAACTGATCCTCACAGCCAGTTGGCCTGGAGGTCAATTTCTCCCAGTGATACCAACAGCAATCAAGGCTTAACTACAATAAGACTATGCACACAGCCCACAAACGGATGCACCAAGAGTGTCCATCTCAGGTAACTGGGGAGGCTGAGCCACTGGGCCCTATAGGACACCTAGCACACAAAGTAACTCTATCAACTCAGGGAAGCAGTCAAAATGCAGAGACAAAGAAACAGGTCACAAATGAAAGAAATGGAGGAAAGCAAACTACTGGATATAGAGTTCAAAACCACAGTTATAAGGTTTTTCAAGAATTTTCTAGAAAAGGCTGATAAATTTAGTGAGAACCTCGAGGATATGAAAAAGGACCAACTAGAAATTAAGCATACACTGACTGAAATTAAAAATAATATACAGAGATCCAACAGCAGACTAGAGGATCGCAAGAATCAAGTGAAAGGTTTGAAATACAAAGAAGCAAAAAACACCCAACCGGAAAAGCAAAAAGAAAAAAGAATCCAAAAATATGAAGATAGTGTAAGGAGCCTCTGGGACAACTTCAAGCATACCAACATCTGAATTATGGGGGTGCCAGAAGAAGAGAGAGAGCAAGATACTAAAAACCTATTTGAAGAAATAATGACAGAAATCTTCCCCACCTGGTGAAAGAAATAGACTAACAAGTCCAGGAAGTGCACAGAACCCCAAACAAAAGGAATCCAAAGAGGACCACACCAAGACACATCATAATTAAAAAGCCAAGAGCAAAATAAAAGAGATAATATTAAAAGCAGCAAGAGAAAAATAGTTAGTTACCTACATGGGAGCACCCATACGATTGCCAGCTGATTTCTCAACAGAAACTATGCAAGCCAGACAGGAATGGCAAGAAATATTCAAAGTGATGAACAGCAAGAACCTA
Source organism: Eptesicus fuscus (assembly GCF_027574615.1). Taxonomy (NCBI): domain Eukaryota; kingdom Metazoa; phylum Chordata; class Mammalia; order Chiroptera; family Vespertilionidae; genus Eptesicus; species Eptesicus fuscus. Next base: position 87,435,789 of record NC_072481.1, read on the forward strand.
CAACCAAGATTACTCTACCCAGCAAAGCTATCATTTAGAATTGAAGGTCAGATAAAGAGCTTCATAGATAAGAAAAAGCTAAAGGAGTTCATCACCGCCAAACCAGTATTATATGAAATGATGAAAGGTATTCTTTAAGAAGAGGAAGAAGAAGAAAAAGGTAAAGGTAAAAATTATGAACAAAAAAGTGACAACAAATACATATCTATTAACAACTGAATCTAAAAATCAAGTGAATAAAAAATCTGATGAACAAAATAAACTGGTGAATATAATAGAATCAGGGGCATAGAAAGGGAGTGGACTGACAATTCTTGGGGAGAAGGGGGTGTGGGGGATGTGGGAAGAGACTGGACAAAAATCGTACACCTATGGATGAGGAAAGTGGGAGGGGGTTGGTAAGGGCAGAGGGTGGGGTGGGAATTGGGTGGAAGGGAGCTATGGCGGGGGGAAGAGGAACAATTGTAATAATCTGAACAATAAAAATTTATTTTAAAAAATGGGTAGACAAAGAAACCCCACAAGGAAAAAAAATGAGGAATCGCCAGAAAAGCAGCTAAGTGATACAGAGGCATGCAATATGTCAGAAAAAGAATTAAGAATAAGGGTCCTGCCAAAACCGGTTTGGCTCAGTGGATAGAGCGTCGGCCTTCGGACTGAAGGGTCCCGGGTTTGATTCCGGTCAAGGGCATGTACCTTGGTTGTGGGCACATCCCCGGTAGGGGTGTGCAGGAGGCAGCTGGTCGTTGTTTCTCTCTCATCAATGTTTCTAGCTTTCTATCCCTCTCCCTTCCTCTCAGTAAAAAATCAATAAAATATATATTTAAAAAAAAAATTAAGAATAAGGGTCCTACAGTTCATAAACCAGATGGAGGAAAAAAATCAATAACTTATATAAGAATTAAGAAGAAATGAAGAGTGATATAGCTGCAGTAAAAAACACCATGGAAAGTTTCATCAGTAGGCTAGGAGAAGCGGAGGATCAAATTAGTGAATTAGAAGACAGGGAAGCAAAACACACCCAAACTGAACTGCAATTGGAGGAAAAAATTAAAAGACAGGAGGAGAGCCTAAGGGAGCTATGGGACAACATGAAACAAAGTTACATACAAATAACAGGGGTGTCAGAACAACAGGAAGAGGAACAAGGGTTAGAAAACCTATTTGAAGAAATAATGTCAGAAAACTTCCCTGATGTGGGGAAGAAAAAAGTCACACAAACACAGAGAGTTCCAAACAAGATGAACCTGAAAAGACCCACACTAAGACACATCATAATTATGATGGCAAATGTTCAGGACAAAGAGAGAATCTTAAAAGCTGCAAGAGAAAGACAGAAAGTTACATACAAGGAATCTCCCATTAGATTATCAAATGATTTCTCAGAAACACATCAGGCCAGAAAAGAATGGAAGGAAATTTACAAAGTGATGCAAAGCAAAGGACTGAATCCAAGAATACTCTATCCAGCAAGGCTATAATTCAAGATTGAAGGGGAAATAAGGAGCTTCACAGACAAAAAAAAAGGCTAAGGGAGTTTATCACTACCAAGCCAGCAGTGCAAGAAATGCTAAAGGGACTGGTGTAAAAGAAGAAATAAAAAGGTAAGAAAGAACACAGGCACAAAATATAAAAATGGCTACAAACAAGTACCTATCAATAATAACTTTAAATGTAAACTGACTAAATGCTCCAATCAAAAGACATCAAGTCGCTGAATGGATAAAAAAAACATGACCTATATATATGCTGTCTACAAGAGACCCACCTCAGAACAAGGGACTCACACAGACTGAAAGTGAAGGGATGGAAAAATATCTTTCAGTCAAATGGAAATGAAAAAAAAGCTGGGGTAGTGATACTTATATCTGACAAAATAGACCTCAAAGTGAAGGCCATAATAAGGGATAAGGAAGGCCACTTCATAATACTAAAGGGATTGATACAACAGGAGGATATAACCCTGATAAACATATATGCACCCAATGCAGGAAGACCCAAATACATAAAAAAAAAAAACTCCTGGAAGATATCAAGGTAGAGATCGACAACAATACAATCATAGTAGGGAACTTTAATACACCATTGACATCACTGGATAAATCCTCTAGACAAAAAATCAACAAGGAAACAGCAATCCTAAATGACTCACTAGATCAGATGGACTTAAATGACATCTTCAGAACATTTCACCCCAAAGCCACAGAATATACGTTCTTCTCAAGTGCACATGGGAGGACATTTTCAAAAATAGACCACATATTGGGTCACAAGCAAAATTCCCAAAATTCAAGAAGATTGAAATAATATCAAGCATCTTCTAGACCACAATGGCATAATATTATAAATAAATTACAATAAAAACAATCCAAAAAATTCAAACACTTGGAAGCTGAATAGCATGCTATTAAACAATGATTGTGTTACCAAAGAGATCAAAGAAGAAATTAAAAACATCCTGGAAACTAGTGACAATAAAAACACAACAATCCAAAATCTATGGGACACAATAAAAGCAGTCCTGAGAGGGAAGTTTATAGCTCTACAAGCCTACCTCAAAAAACAAGAAAAAATGGTAGGAAATCATTTAACTCTACAACTTAAAGAATTAGAAAGAGAGCAACAAGAAAAGCCCAGAGTGAGCAGAAAGAAGGAGATAATAAAGATCAGAGCAGAAATAAATGACATAGAGACAAAAAATTAATAATAATAATACAAAAGATCAAGGAAACCAAGAGCTGGTTCTTTGAAAGGATAAACAAGATTGATGAACCTCTAGCCAGGCTCACCAAGAAGCAAAGAGAAAGGATCCAAATAAACAAAATCAGAAATGAAAGAGGTGAAATAACAACAGACCCCACAGAAATACAAAGGATTGTTTAAAAATACTATGAACAACTCTATTCCAACAAACTAGACAACATGGAGGAAATGGACATATTCCTAGAAAAATACAATCTTCCAAAACTCAATCAGGAAGAATCTAAACATCTCAATAGGCCAATAACTATGGAAGAAATTGAAGCAATCATCAAAAAGCTTCCAGCAAACAAAGCTCAGGGCCAGATGGCTTCACAGAGGACTTTTACCAAACATTCAAGGAAGAACTAAAACCTATCCTCCTCAGACTATTCCAAAAAATTCAAGAGGAAGGAATACTTCCAAGCTCATTCTATGAAGCCAGCATCACCCTAATACCAAAACCAGATAAAGACAACTCAATGAAAGAGAATTACAGGCCAATATCCCTCATGAACATAGATGCCCAAATCCTCAACAAAATTCTAGCAAATCGGATCCAGCAGTACATCAGAAAGATCATACACCATGACCAAGTAGGATTTATCCCAGGGATGCAAGGATGGTACAATATCCACAAATCAATAAATGTGATACATCACATAAACAAATTGAGAGATAAAAACCACATAGTCATATCAATTGACGCAGAAAAAGCATTTGACAAAACCCAACACCCTTTCTTGATTAAAAACTCTCAGCAAGGATCCTTGGAAAAATGGCGACGGAATAGAGTCGGGTTTGGAGTCTGTTCCTGGGGCGGAGAGTCGGAGCAGCAGAGGCTCGCAGAGGGAGTGTATGTGGGCAAGCCAAGGGACAGCTAAACTCCAGGAGAAGGCGGGGGAGTGCTGGGCAGTGTTCCTCTGACCGCGCAGCACCCACAGGGGCTGGGTCCCCTCCTGGAGCTGCGGGCTCGCCGGGCGCCTCGCCATCTTGCAAGGAAAGGAGGATTTAAGTGGAAACCTGACTTTCCGCGACAACTGCTAACACTGAACTGCTGGGAGCACCAGACCACCGGTCCCCTATCAGCGCAAACATTTGGATTCAAAGAAACTCTTCACTGCACCACGGAAAGGTCAGATTTTGTCTGAAATAAGCTGTGGTTTCTAATCCCCGCGGTGGGTGAGGGAAGCGCTGGGTGAGGGAAGTGCGGCAGCCGCAGGACCGGCAGGAGCCGGGAGGTCTGTGCCTAGAAAAATCAGCGGCAGTTGGAACTGCCGTGATCCGTGAATGAGGAGGGGGGTCTTCTGAGCTGCTAACAGAAGTGACCTCTTGAAAGCAACTCATTTTAATCTGATGAGGAGGGTCAGACTAAGAATTTTCAAAGGAGTGCAGGCTCCTTAGTCTGGGGCACAGACCCACGGTCCGCACACCTGGGCTCTTTCCGACTCTGATTGCTAAGCCCAATACAGAGGTAAACCCAGGTGGAAACCCTGAAAGACTGCAGGGGGAAGGTGTTTTTTCGGAACCTGGGGCCAGAGCTGCGTGTGACCATCAGAGAGGCAGCTCTGAGGCGCACATCTCCACAAACCGGTAGTGAGTGCCATAGAAGGGGAAAAAAAAAAGAAAAAAGAGCTAGAGAGGCCCGGAAGTCAATTCAGAAACACTGCCACCCAGGGGCTGAAACGCTAATTGTCTCTGGTGTAATCAAAAATAAATACGAGAAATTAAGATAGGGCTGGCTTAAAAAGCAGGACTGGCTTCCAACACTGAGGAGCCCTGGAATGAAGCTGAACTGAAATACCGCCCAGACTGGGAAAAAGGCGTACCAAACAGAATAATAGAGGAAGTGAATGACAGCCGCTACTGCACATTTTAGTCTTCCTATTTTTTAATTTTCAATTCTTTTTTCAATTTTTTAAATTTTTTATTCTCATATTTTTTTATTTTCATTTTTTGCATCTTTTACTTAAGAAACTAATATTTTTTTCTTTTTCCTCACTTGATTTTCACCTTTTCAATTATTACATTTTTATTTTCAATCAGCACTATTATTACTATTATTTTACTTTTTTTTTTTTTTAATGTCATTTGATTTTCTCTTTCTTTTATTTTTGGATTAGTGTCCTACATTCGATTTGCATCTTTCCCTTACAATCGCTTTACCCTATCTCAAAGCTAACATTATGCCATCACTCTCCTAACCTTTCCCCTTTTGCTCCCAGTTTATCTTAACCCTTTCTGGCTTTAGATTTTCCCTACTTTTTCAGTTTACTCCCTGCTAAAACTTCACCCTACTTATATATCTAATTCCCAACCCCCTGCTCCAAATCCATACAAACCTCTCTCTACGCTACCTTTAAAAAATTATTTTTCTCTCGGGCCTTTTGTTGTTGTTTGCTTGAATGTTGATTAGATTGAATTTTTATGCTTTTTTATGAGATTGTTTAGATTATTCTTTTTGTTGGTTTGGTTGGTTCTTTTGTTTGCTTTGTTTTTGTTTGTTTTTTACTTTTGTTTTCCCTTGCCTCACTTGATATAAGCTGCTGTTGCAGTTTGTATTAATCTCCAGGCTCGTGTTGCTGGAATTTGCTGGGAATAGTGGTTGTTCTAGTGGAGTTTACTCCCCATATATATAGTTTGTTCCCCTTTTCTCTCTTAGTATCATTCGTGTCTCTCTTACTTTTTTTTTTCTTTTCTTTTTCTTTTCTGTTATTTCTTTTCTTTCTTTCTGCTCTTTTCCCAAGTTCAGATTCACACTCTTTGTTGTTGTTTTTTTCTTCGTTGTTGTTCTTTCTTTTTACTCTCCCTCTTCCACTCCTATTCCCTAATTTGTCTTTCTCTGGTGGTTACCTCTATTGGAGGTTATTAATATCGTGAATACAATTCTGTTCAGTGCCTTGTCTGTTGTGCCTGGTTGTGTTGTATTTTATACCTTTAAATCAACGCCAGAGAGAGAAATCTATATAACCAGACATCCGGAGAAGAGAGACCATGGGGAGACAAAGAAACAGCCCCCACAGGAAAGAGAAGCAGGCATCACCAGAAAAGGAAGTAAACGATTTAGAGGCAAACAACCTATCAGAGAAAGAATTCAGAGAAATGGTCATAAAGTGGCTGAAAAGGATGGAAGATAAATTCGACAATATGAGTAAGAACCAAGAAGAAATGAAGAAGAACCAAGAAGAAATGAAAAGTGACATCGCTGCTGTAAAGAACTCAATAGAAAGCATCAAGAGTAGACTAGATGAAGCAGAGGACCGCATAAGTGAGCTAGAAGACAAGATGGAAAAAAATACCCAATTACAACAGCTTCTAGAAACAAAAATTAGAAAGATTGAGGAGAGCGTAAGGGAACTTCAGGACAATACAAAACAAAACAACATCAGGATAATAGGGGTGCCAGAAGGAAAGGAAACTGAGCAAGGAATAGAAAACCTGTTTGAAGAAATAATAACAGAAAACTTCCCTGATATAGGGAAGAAAAAACCCACACAAATCCAAGAAGCTCACAGAGTTCCAAGCAAAATGAACCCCAAAAGACCGACACCAAGGCACATTATAGTTAAGTTGGCAAACACCAACGACAAAGTAAGAATCTTACAAGCGGCCAGAGAGAGACAGACAGTTACATACAAAGGAACCCCCATCAGACTAGCAACTGATTTCTCAACAGAAACTCATCAGGCCAGAAGGGAATGGAATGAAATATACCAAGTCATGCAAAGGAAGGGTCTAAATCCAAGAATACTGTACCCAGCAAGGCTATCAATCAAAATTGAAGGTGAAATCAGGAGCTTCAGAGACAAAAAAGGACTAAGGGAGTTTATCACCACCAAACCAGCAATGAAAGAAATGCTAAAGGGTCTGCTGTAAAAAAAAGAAAGAAATAGGAAGCAAAGAAGGTACACAGGGGTATAGAATAAAAATGGCGTCAAATAAGTACCTATCAATAATAACTTTAAATGTAAATGGATTGAATGCCCCAATCAAAAGACACAGGGTAACAGACTGGATAAGAAAACAAAACCCAGATATCTGCTGTCTACAGGAAACCCACCTCAAAAAAAAGGATGCATACAGACTGAGAGTAAAGGGATGGAAAAAAGTTTTCCAGGCAAATGGAAATGAAAAAAAAGCTGGGGTTGCAATACTTATATCTGACAAATTAGATCTCAAAGTGAAGAACATAACAAGAGATAATGAAGGCCACTTCATAATACTAAAGGGAGAAATCCAACAAGAAGAAATAACTCTGGTAAACATATATGCACCCAATACAGGAGCACCAAGATACATTAAAAAACTCCTGGAAGATATCAAAGGAGAGATGGACAGTAATACAATCATAGTAGGAGACTTCAATACCCCACTATCACCATTGGACAAATCCTCTAAACAAAAAATCAGCAAAGAAACATCAATCCTAAATGACTCACTAGAACAGATGGAATTAATCGACATCTTCAGAACATTTCACCCCAAAGCCACAGAATATACATTCTTCTCAAGTGCACATGGGTCATTTTCAAAGATAGACCATATGTTAGGACATAGGCAAAGTCTCTCCAAATTCAAGAAGATAGAAATCATATCAAGTATCTTCTCAGATCACAGTGGCATAAAACTGGAAATCAACTACAATAAAAACAACCCAAAGAAATCAAACACTTGGAGACTAAACAGCATGTTATTAAACCATGACTGGGTTACCAAAGACATCAAGGAAGAAATAAAAAACATCATGGCAACAAACGACAATGAAAACACAACAATCCAAAATCTATGGGACACAATGAAAGCAGTCCTGAGAGGGAAGTTCATAGCTCTACAAGCCTACTTCAAAAAACAAGAAACAATGGTAATAAATTACCTAACCCAACAACTCAAAGAGTTAGAGAGAGAGCAACAAGATAAGCCCAGTGTAAGCAGAAGGAAAGAAATAATAAAGATCAGAGCAGAGATAAACGACATAGAGACCAAAGAAACAATACAAAAGATCAACAAAACCAAGAGCTGGTTCTTTGAAAGGATAAACAAGATTGATGGACCTCTAGCCAGGCTCACCAAGATGCAAAGAGAGAGGACCCAAATAAACAAAATAAGTAATGAAAGAGGTGAAATAACAACAGACCCCGACGAAATACAAAGGATTGTTACAAAATACTACGAACAACTCTATTCCAACAAACTGGACAACCTAGAGGAAATCGACATATTCCTAGAAAAATACAACCTTCCAAAACTCAATCAGGAAGATTCTAAACAGCTCAACATGCCAGTAACTATGGAAGAAATTGAAGCAGTCATCAAAAAGCTTCCGGCAAACAAAAGCCCGGGGCCAGATGGCTTCACAGGAGAGTTTTATCAAACTTTCAAGGAAGAACTAAAACCTATCCTCCTCAGACTATTCCAAAAAATTCAAGAGGAAGGAACACTTCCAGGCTCCTTCTATGAAGCCAGCATCACCCTAATACCAAAACCAGATAAAGACAACTCAATGAAAGAGAATTACAGGCCAATATCCCTCATGAACATTGATGCCAAAATCCTCAACAAAATTCTAGCAAATCGGCTCCAGCAGTACATCAGAAAGATCATACACCATGACCAAGTAGGATTTATTCCAGGAATGCAAGGATGGTACAATATCCGCAAATCAATAAACGTGATACATCACATAAACAAATTGAGAGATAAAAATCACATAGTCATATCAATAGATGCAGAAAAAGCATTTGACAAAATCCAACACCCTTTCTTGATAAAAACTCTCAACAAGGTGGGAATAGAAGGCTCATACCTCAACATAATAAAAGCTATTTATGATAAACCCACAGCAAACATCATACTCAATGGGCAAAAACTAAAACCATTTCCCCTAAGAACAGGAACAAGACAGGGATGCCCACTCTCACCACTTCTATTTGACATAGTACTGGAAGTATTAGCTATCGCAATTAGGCAAGAAGAAGAAATAAGAGGCATCCAAATTGGAAAAGAAGAAGTGAAGCTGTCCTTATTTGCAGATGACATGATATTGTACATAAAAAACCCAAAAGATTCCATCAAAAAACTAATAGACTTAATAAATGAATTCGGCAATGTAGCGGGATACAAAATTAACGCCAAGAAATCTATGGCTTTTCTATACACCAATAATGAACATACAGAAAGAGAGACTAAAAAAGCAATCCCATTTACCATCGCACCAAAAAAATTAAGATACCTAGGAATAAACTTAACTAAGGAGGTAAAAGACCTATATGCAGAAAACTACAGGACACTGAAAAAAGAGATAGAGGAAGACGTAAACAGATGGAAGAACATACCATGTTCCTGGATTGGTAGAATCAACATCATTAAAATGTCCATACTACCCAAAGCAATCTACAGATTCAATGCACTCCCCATCAAAATACCAACAGCATATTTCACAGACCTAGAAAGAACTCTCCACAAATTCATCTGGAATAAAAAAAGACCCCGACTAGCCTCAGCAATCCTCAGAAAGAAGAATAAAGTAGGTGGGATCTCAATACCAGATTTCAAGCTGTATTACAAAGCCACTGTTCTCAAAACAGCCTGGTACTGGCACAAGAACAGACATATTGATCAATGGAACAGAATAGAGAACCCAGATATCGACCCAAACCACTATGCTCAATTAATATTTGACAAAGGAGGCATGAACATACAATGGAGTCAAGACAGTCTCTTCAATAAATGGTGTTGGGAAAACTGGACAGATACATGCAAAAAAATGAAACTAGATCACCAACTTACACCATACACAAAAATAAACTCAAAATGGATACAGGACTTAAACATAAGACGGGAAACCATAAAAATACTAGAGGAATCCACAGGCAACAAAATCTCAGACATATGCCACAAGAACTTCTTCACTGACACTGCCCCTAGGGCAATGGAAGCTAAAGAGAAAATTAACAAATGGGACTACATCAAAATAAAAAGCTTTTTTACAGCAAAAGAAACCATCAACAAAACAACAAGAAAGCCCACTGCATGGGAAAACATATTTGCAAATGCTATCACTGATAAAGGTTTAATCTCCAACATCTACAGGCAGCTTATGCAACTCAATAAGAGGAAGATAAATGATCCAATAAAAAAATGGGCAACAGACCTAAACAGAATATTTTCAAAAGAAGACAGAAGGAAAGCCAAGAGACACATGAAAACATGTTCAAAGTCACTTATTATCCGAGAGATGCAAATCAAAACAACAATGAGGTACCATCTCACACCTGTCAGAATGGCTATCATCAACAAATCAACAAACAACAAGTGTTGGCGAGGATGCGGAGAAAAAGGAACCCTCGTGCACTGCTGGTGGGAATGCAGACTGGTGCAGCCACTGTGGAGAACAGTATGGAGTTTCCTCAAAAAACTGAAAATGGAACTCCCATTTGACCCAGTAATCCCACTCCTGGGAATATATCCGAAGAAACTAGAAACACCAATCAGAAAGGATATATGCACCACTATGTTCATAGCAGCACAATTTACAATAGCTAAGATTTGGAAACAGCCTAGGTGCCCATCAGCGGATGACTGGATCGGAAAACTGTGGTACATCTACACAATGGAATACTATGCTGCCATAAAAAAGAAGGAACTCTCATCATTTGCAGCAACCTGGATGGAATTGGAGAACATTATGCTAAGTGAAATAAGCCAGTCAATGAAAGAAAAATACCACATGATCTCACTCATTTAGGGATAGTAAAGAACATTATAAAGTGGTGAACAAAAAGATAGATACAGAGACAGTAAAGCATCAAACAGACTTTCAAAGTACAGGGGGAAAGTTTGGGAAAGGTGGGGGAGTTATGAAATCAAACGAAGGACTTGTATGCATGCATATAAGCATAAACAATGGACGCAAAACTCTGGGGGGGGAGGGCATGTGTGGGTGTGGGGGGGGGGGGGGGGTAATAGTAAGATATGTACACATATAATACCTCAATAAAAATATTAAAAAAAAAAAAAAACTCTCAGCAAGGTGGGAATAGAAGGATCATACCTCAACATAATAAAAGCCATATATGAAAAACCCACAGCCAACATCATACTCAATGGGAAAAATCAAAAACCATTTCCCCTAAGAACAGGAACAAGACAGGGATGCCCACTCTCACCACTCCTGTTCAACATAGTACTGGAAGTACTAGCCATTGCAATCAGACAAGAAGAAGAAATAAAAGACATCCAAATTGGAAAAGAAAAAGTAAAACTGTCCTTATTCGCAGATGACATGATACTGTACATTGAAAACCCTAAAGACTCCATCAAAAATGAATTTGGCAATGTAGCAAGATACAAAATTATTGCCAAGAAATCTATGGCATTTCTATATACCAATAGTGAACTTACAGAAAGATAGACTAAAAAAGCAATCCCATTTACCAACGCACCAAAAAAATTAAGATACATAGAAATAAACTTAACTAAGGAGGTAAAAGACCTCTACTCAGAAAACTACAGAACACTGAAAAAAGAGATAGAGGAAGACATAAACAGATGGAAGAACATACCGTGTTCATGGATTGGTAGAATCAACATCATTAAAATGTCCATACTACCCAAAGCAATCTATAGATTCAATGCACTCCCCATTAAAATACCAATGGCATATTTTACAGACCTAGGACGAACTTTCCAAAAATTCATGTGAAATAAAAAAAAAGACCCTGAATAGTTGCAGCAATCCTGAGAAAGAAGAACAAAGTAGGTGGGATCTCAATACCAGATATCAAGCTGTATTACAAAGCCACTGTTCTCAAAACAGCCTGGTACTGGCACAAGAACAGACATATAGATCAATGGAATAGAATAGAGAACCCAGAAATCGACCCAAACCACTGTGCTCAATTAATATTTGACAAAGGAGGCATGAACATACAATGGAGTCAAGACAGTCTCTTCAATAAATGTTGTTGGGAAAATTGGACAGATACATGCAAAGAAATGAAACTAAACCACCAACTTACACCATACACAAAAATAAACTCAAAATGGATCAAGGACTTAAACATAAGACAGGAAACCAAAAAAATACTAGAGGATTCCACAGGCAAAGAAATCTCAGACATATACCGAAGCAATTTCTTCACTGATACCGCTCCTAGGGCAATGGAAGCTAAAGAGAAAATAAACAAATAGGACTACATCAAAATAAAAAGCTTTTGCACAGCAAAAGAAACCATCAACAAAACAAGAAAGCCCACTGCATGGGAGAACATATTTGCCAATGTTATCACCGATAAGGGTTTAATCTCCAACATTTACAGGGAACTCATACAACTTACCAAAAGGAAGATAAACAACCCAAGAAGACAGAAGGAAGGCCAAGAGACATATGAAAACATGCTCAAAGTCACTAATTATCCAAGAGATGCAAATCAAAACAACAATGCAGTACCATCTCACACCTGTCAGAATGGCTATCATCAACAAATCAACAAATGACAAGTGCTGGCGAGGATGCAGAGAAAAAGGAACCCTCGTGCACTGGGAATGCAGACTGGTGCAGCCATTGTGGAGAACAGTATGGAGTTTCCTCAAAAAACTAAAAATGGAACTCCCATTTGACCCAGTGATCCCACTTCTGGGAATATATCCCAAGAAACTAGAAACACAAATCAGAAAGGATATATGCACCCCTATGTTCATATCAGCACAATTCACCATAGCTAAGATTTGGAAACAGCCTAAGTGCCCATCAGCAGATGAGTGGGTTAAAAAACTGTGATACATCTACACAATAGAATACTATGCTGCTATAAAAAAGAAGGAACTTTTACCATTTGCAACAGCATGGATGGAGCTGGAGAGCATTATGCTAAGTGAAATAAGTCAGTCAGAGAAAGATAAATATCACATGATCTCACTCATTTGTGGAATATAATGAACAACATAAACTGATGAACAAAAACAGATCCAGAGACAGAGAAGCATCGATAAGATGGTCAAACCTCAGAGGGAAGGTAGGGGAGGGTGGAGGTAAGGGGGATAGATCAACCAAAGGACTTGTATGCATCCATATAAGCCTAACCAATGGACACAGACAACAGGGGGGTGAGTGCATGAGTGGGGGGATGGGGGGGGGGGTAATGGGGGTTAAGGACACATATGTAATACCTTAATCAATAAAGAAATTTTAAAAAAAAAGCAAGAGATGTCCTAGCTGGTTTGACTCAGTGGATAGAGTATCAGACTTCAGACTGAAGGGCCCGGGTTAAATTCGATTCTGGTCAAGGACACATGCCCAGGTTGCAGACTCAATCTCCCAGTAGGGGATGTGCAGGGAGGCAGCCGGTCAATGATTTTCTCTCATCCTTGATGTTTCTATCTCTCTTTCCCTCTCCTTTCCTCTCTGAAAATAATGAAAATGTATTTTTAGAAAAGCAAGAGAAATTGTTTCAGTAGAATTCCTTTCTGAAATTCAAATTCAGCTAGTTATATTCTACCTGGTCAAAGTGTACTTACTTATAAGAGGTAAATTATCACATCATAAAACTGTCTGATGGGATTCTCCTGTTTGAGGTGTTAAGTACTTATGTCACCTTCAAAGAAAACTCCTTTTGACATTTACTTCAAAAGGAAGGCAAGAGCTAACACAGGCAGGGCTGGCCTGAGGCAAGATTGGGAAGTCACAGAGATTGCTCTTGGTGCGTCTGTCGCCCTTCCTAACTCCATGGACCCTTGCCCCTCCCTCCAGCACTTTTAAGCTACTGCTGACTGATAACATCTTAGAAACTCTCTCTATATATATAATCTCTGGAATATGTACATTTTTATAGTAATCAATGTGATCACTCAAATTTTAGCAAACTATTTAAAGACACACACAGTAGCAAAAAACATGTTTTAAAAATACAAATTCCCCTTGATTTACTTCCAAAATTCTAATTTATTAGGGCTATGGTGTAACTGAAATCTGTATTTTTCAAAGTTCTTCATTTGATCCTGAAGTGCAGGCCTTGGGGAACCCCTCTCGTGGGCAGTCAGTGTTCCAGGGAAAAGAACTCAAGCAGACCTGAGTTCAATCCCAGTCCCACTTCTTACCACCAATAGAACTTTGGATAAATCACATAAGCTCTATAATTCTCAGTGTATTATTCATCAAATGTAATTTTCAGCATGCCTCATGTTGTCTATCTTGCCTCATGTTGTCTATCTCCTGCCCTGCCTGCTTGGGAAGCAGCTCCCAACTCTGGATTTTGTGTGAGGGAAGAAATGATAATGTACCTGTCAAAACTTTAAATTTGGGCTCTCCCACCAAAATGTCAGGAGTGAGAGAGGAGGGGGTATACCTCTTGCTCATTTTAGTTGAAAAAACAAAACAAAACAAAACAAAGCACTTTGCCAATGAATGAAGAGTTGGTTCCTTGAAGAGTAGTGGCCACTTGGACAATCAGCACTGGTGTTCCTGTAGACTCATCGCATGGAGTCAGAGTGATGCTTCCTCGTTACTTTTACTTATATAATTGCCCCCAACTCCTCGATAGTTTTTAATTGAGGGAAATTTATTATTAAAAACACTTTGAAAAAGGAATTAGATACATTATTTAAACTTGTCAGATTCATGACTAGATTTTGCCTCATACCATAAAAAAACATGTGACTTAGCAGTTCATTTAATTTGTTCAACAAATAGTTTTCAGGATATTAGGTGCAAGGACTATGAAGATGAATAAAACCAAACTCTCAAAACACTCATGGTCAATGAGAGTAATGGTCACTGAAGCAAAACCCTTGAATAGAATGTGGTAGGTACCTGAATAGAAGCAGGTAGAGGGTTTGGTACCTGGATAAACAATGTGCACAGTTATAGCCCATGGAACATGATGCTAAGTGTGTTTCAAAAATCACTGGCTCATGGCAGCGTTATTTACAATAGCCAGGCTATAAAAACAGCCCAAGTGCCCATCAATAGATGAGTGGATAAAAAAAGCTGTGGTACATACTAGTATATACAATGGAATATTATTCAGCCATAAAAAGTATGACATCCTACCATTTGCGACAGCGTGAATGGACCTGGAGGGCATTATGCTCAGTGAAATAAGCCAGTTTGAGACAAATACTGTATGATTTCACTTATTTGTGGAATCTAAATAACACCATAAATGAACAAGCAAAATTGAAACAGACTCATAGTTACAGAGAAAAAAGGTGGTGGTTGCCAAAGGGGCTGGGGGTGTGGGGGCAGGAGGGGTGTTTGGGGCACTGGGCGAAAGAGGTAAAGGACTAAGAAGCACAAGTTGATAGTTACAGAATAGTCAGGGGAAGTAAGTAAAGCATAGGAAATGTCAATAATAATGCAATAACTATGTATGGTTCAAGTGGGTACTCGAAATATCGAGGGGAATACTGTGTAAAGTACATGATCATCTAATTACTAAGCTGTACACCTGAAACCGATCATGGGAATGTACTTGAAATGCCATAGAACTGTACATTTAAAAATGGTTAAAAGGGCAAATTTTATATTATGCATATTTTACCACACAAAAATGTATGCCTGAATAATGCTGATTTTACAAAAATGAAACAGGGTGTCCAAAATAGAAGTTTGCAAGAGAATGAATTACACTGTCTAGAAATAGATAATAATATTTGGGGGCAATCCCTGCCGTTCTCTAAAGAGCAGATTGAATGGTTCATCCTTGACGCAGAGACCCCTGAAGCCGTCTTTCTGAGTCAGCGTGCATCAGAATCACCTAGAAAGTTTGATTAAAACCGCTTCCCGGTTCCTGAAATTTAGAACATCTAGGCGAGGCCCTGAGGACCTGCTTCTCCCTGAAGTGTCCAGGTGGTGCGGATGCCGCCGGGCCTGGACCCACACTTCGCATGATGAGCAGTTAGGAGGGTGTTGAGTGAGTGCGGACAAAAGGTGTTGAGGAGGGTTGCAATCAGGTGATCAGAGCCTGGAAGGCAGAGTTACCTGTTGGAAAACAGACCACTCACAATGCGGGACGCACTCGGTCGAACAAACACCGAAGCTCTGGCTTCTAAGCGGACACAAAGCTTAGGGGCAGCAGAGCACAGCGGAGAAGTGTGGAGTGTACGTACACTCACTGGCCTGGGTTCAAGTTTCAGCTTTGCCACTTACTGGCTGTGTGATTTTAAAAGCCGGTTACCCAATCTTTTGGACAATTTCTTTATCTATACGATGAGCAAAACCAAACCAAACCCCCAGAGTTTTTATAAGGTTGAAGGAGAGGGTGTGTCTTGGACTGTGGCCGTGAATGACAGCAGTGAGCAGCACAGCCGCTGCTCTCTAACTGCACACAGTCCCAGGGTAAAGGCTGACATTTACACATGAAATTGAGTACGAGGATAATTACAATAAATGCTATATTGATGGTTAAAAAATAAATCTCAGTGGAAGAACAGAGTATTAACAACAGCCACCTCACAAAGATACTCTGAGGAGTCAATGAAATAATGCATCGGAAGTCCTCACATGCACCTGTTATCTACTAGGCACTTCGCAAGGGTTCCTTTCTTGCTCCCTTCCTCCCTCGGTTCTAACTGAAAAGATTTCTGAGAGTCTCATGAAGTGGGTGAGGTTTGAGCAAAGCTTAAATTCTCCTAAGCTGGCTATGGCTTTTGTGCTTCCCCCTCAACACTGTGAAGAGATAGTACCCTATCAAATGGCCACGTTCCCAAATGCTCACAGACCCTGGTAAGGTCAGCATCACAGATTGCCAAGCACTGTTACTCCCCCGCTGATAAACCCACCCTACCACCAAGGGTCATGGCGGTGTGATGAAAGGTCGAGGGGAAACCTGCTGAAGTGCAACATTCAGGATCAGAAACTTAAAAACGCTTTTTAAAATTCTATCGGAAAGATCATGAAAGCTGCTTTGGTCAGATTCACTGGGCATGTAAAGGCCTCTTTGAACTTTTTACCTTTTGGTGATGCTTTTGATCTGCAACGCACACGATCTCATTAAAAGCATACTCTTTAGCTTAAACTTCAAACACCTACCATTTTTCCCAGTAGCCTGGGGCTCTGGGCAGTGTAACGCAGTTCATGGGAGCTTTATGTCATGGCAACATGTCATAAAGTATCTGCCAGGAAACTGCTGCAAAGGTATGCTGGGGAGGGGAGAGGGCTTTGCAAAGTGAGGTCAGTCTGTGTGCCAATGAAGTGACTCCTGATTACTTGGGAATGCTGGGTCTGGGCCGCTGACAAACTGGGCAATGAATCTTAGTGGAAATACCAGATGCCTGGTTCTCAGATCATGACTTTCCTATGTCCGGTACAATCCATTGTCTTGTGTCTCAATCTTACACAGTCTTTAGAGTAAAAGTATAACCTAAATCATGGGACCAGCCATTGACTTGTGGCTTGGCTTCCCTTCATGGACTGAAGGTGAATGGGGTCTTACAGAGCAAAGCGGGTTGTGTTAATGTGGCCACAGTGTAAATACATAATCACTCCCATTATTTATACCTAGAGGCCTGGTGCACGAAATTCGTGCACTCTGGAAGGGAGGGTCCCTCAGCCTAGGTTGTGAGAGGGTGCAGGCCAGGCCGAGGGACCCCACAGGTGCACAAGTGGGGCCGGGGAGGGATGCGGGAGGTTGGCCAGCCAGGGAGGGACTGCGGGAGGACTCCAGGGCATGTCCAGCCCGTCTCGCTCAGTCCTGATCAGCCAGACCCCAGCAGCAAGCTAAGCTACCGGTCAGAGCGTCTGCCCCCTGGTGGTCAGTGCACATCACAGCGAGCGGTTGAGCAGCCTTAGCATATCATTAGCATATTATGCTTTGATTGGTTGAATGGCCAACCGGATGACCAGACACTTAGCATATTAAGCTTTTATTATATAGGATTATACTTGGTAGAGCTTACTGCATGTGATTCTTTATGTACCCTCATGTGGTGGGTAGAAAATAAGTAGAAAATGAAACCTGCAGGGCACAGACCTGCTCTACTCTGATCAAGAAACTTTAAGAAAAGGAAACAGAACACCAGGTAATGGTTTGTTTCCAGGGGTCATATTTTTTCCCCAGTTTACGTCACTTTCTCTCTGAATGTAAGACAGTCCCTTTCTGCTTCAATAATGGACTTCACTGGGGAAGAATAAATAGTTCCTCGCTTGATGCAGCCCAAAGTCAACAACTGAGCAGGACCTGATACAACAAATGTCCAGAGGGCAGAGGTTCATGGGGCAATGAAGTGAAAGAAACGGTCTCCTTCCTGTCACCGTGCTGACTTCTCACCTCATGTAGCTTCAGACATTATACTCCGGATAGAAGCAGGAAGACTCATGGAAGAGCAAAACAAGAAGGGGTGGTATCTGCTACTGACGTCTGCTTTTTCCAGGCGTCCCTACCATAGACTTCCTCTTGTCTTACTGGCCAGAATTAGGACACCTGGACACTTCCAGCTGCAAAGGAAGCTTGGAAAATGGAGAACAAGATTATTATAATTGCTTGGACCAATCACAAACCATCCCTAGGAACTGGACACACTGTAGCCAGGATTTGGAAATTGATATTAGGTAAGTAACTTAGTGTTCCCACACTCATTTTCAGATGGTAATTAAAACTTCTTTATAAAACCACTAGAGGCCCGGTGCACGAAATTCGTGCACTGGGGAGGGTGTCCCTCAGCCCAGCTTGCACCCTCTCTAATATGGGACCCCTCGGGAATCGGGCCTAATCCTGCAGTTGGACATCCCTCTCACAATCCGGGACTGCTGGCTCCTAACCGCTCACCTACCTGCCTGATTGCCCCCTAACTGCTTCCTTGCTGGCCTGATTGCCCCCTAACTGCTCCTCTGCAGGCCTGATTGCCCCCAAATACCCTCTCCTGCTGGCCTGATCACCCCCAAGGCTTTTATTAGTATAGATATGACCCTGCACAGAAAATTTTACTAACCCTGCTTTACAATAAGGGCTTGACGATTGAATCATTAGGACCAGACACCAAGATTTCCTTTCTTTGAATAGTGGAGGGAATACTTATCTTGTCTTTAAGTTGCCCGGAAATTAAAATGAGATAATGACTTAGAAAAGTATAAAAGCACCATATAAAGACAATTGTCTTTTTAATGAAGTGGCAAAATGAAAAACACCTTTTATTCTCCCCTTCCTTCCTTTACAGCTTTTATTTAAACTTTGAAATTTATAAAAATTTCACCCCAATTTTCATTTTTTTACATTCAACATTATTTTGTATTGGTTTCAGGTTTTACATTAGTTACAGAATAGTGGTTAGACAATCATATACTTTACAAAGTGTTCCCCGATATTTCTAGTACCCACCTGGCATCATACCATCATTACAACACTATTGACTATATTCCCTATTTAAGTGACAATGGGTTCAGTCTTTCTTTTGTGTTTCTTGTCCTTCCTTTTCTTTCTCACTTCTTCCCTCATTTTCTTTATATAGTATCTCAATTGGCCATCAAAGCTCAGTGAAGGCACTGGGACATGCTTCATCCATTTTATAGACCAGGAAACTGAGGCCAATTCCAGTTGGCTGTGGAACTTGACTCAGCACACAGGAAGCCCTCAGAGCCATGCTCTTTGCGCTTCCTAAGGGGCAGTGGCCCAGCAAACAGAACAAACCTTCCAGTCAGGCTTCCGAGCCTCTTTCTCAAGCACCTCTTCATTGCGGATGCTCCACATTCTTCCCTCTCCCCCCATTCTTTACTGCCCCCCGCCCTTCTCCGAAGCAGGTGGAAGGCTTCCCACTCACTGCCTAGGCATGCTCTGCCATGGGGCAGGGTGTAGCGAGCTTGCTTTTGGGTCAAGGCAGGAGCAGTAGTCACTGCCTCTGAAGTGTGAAGGCCGCCTGAGCGAGGCCCATTAGCATTGGGAGCTTCTCTGAATCATGTCAGTCAGTCCAGTACCCTGCAGTGCAGCACCCCTTCACTGAGGTGGCTCTACCCCTCAACCCCCGCCTCAGGGGTGAGGTCCTTGCCCCTCTGCCAGGAGTCCTTCCATGCCCCTTGATCCCTGGCTGGGCCCACCCACGTCTTGGGGGCACTGCAGAACCTCTGTCTCTCTGCAGATGAGGCAGATCCCTGCCCTAGGTCTCCGCAAAGCTATGAATCTGTGGCCAGAGGCCTTGTCTGGGTCTCAGCAACCACATGCCTGCAATGTTCCCAGGGACCCTGGGAGCAGCTGGGCGAGTCCTGCCTCACCTCCCTGGGGTGCTGATCTCCCCAGGGACCCCCGGGAGCGGCTGGGTGGGTCCTGCCACGCCCCCCCCCAGGGTGGCGATCTCCCCGGGAACCCCCGGGAGCGGCTGCCTCGGCCCGGCCATGCCCCTGCAGGGTGGCGATCGCCTCGGGGACTCCCGGGAGCGGCTGGTTGGGCCCGGCCACCCCCCCCCCCAGGGTGGCGATGGCCCCCGGGACCCCCGGGAGCGGCTGGCTCAGCCCGGCCACGCCCCCCCAGGGTGGCGATGGCCCCCGGGATCCTCGGAACTAAGAGGATTGGGCGCCGTCATCTTGGTCTTCTCAACGGCCGGATAGGCCACCCTGAGTCCCGCCCCCAGCCTCTCGCAGGCCCAATCATGGGCATAGTGGAGGTGCGGTCAATTTGCATGTTTCTCTATTATAAGGTAGGATATCTGAGACCAGACAAATTGCCTCACAGAGGGTTAACAGAACCTTCTAGATGTCTTTAGAAGGATTTGGGTTGGTTAGTAATTTGAGGTGTAATTGTTCAAGATGTGGTCATTGGAAGAAGAGCTTTATCTCAGCCATGCCAACAGCCTCCCTGGCGCCCTCACAAAAGAGACTCAAGGCTGAGTGTCTTCCTTGAGCCCAAGTGCCAGGTCCTCTGAACCCAGTGCTCTGTCAAGCTCTTTGTAAGAGCAAAGGGCTCCTCAGAGCTTTTTCATCAGGATTATTATCTTTCCTCCCCTTTATTCTTAATCTCAAATCCCTACCCAACCAACTTCCCAATAGCTCCCAGTATGAAATGCTCATTGGCACTTCAAAAACTATACCCACTGGATTTTTAGAACCATATTTGAGAAATAGCAATCTGTTCTCTTTATAAAGAACCATTGGCAACACTGGCAGCTCCTAGGATTTGATAAGCTGATGGGTAAACTTTCCTACATGTCTTAAGAAGCAGTGTGGAGGGAAGATTCAGAACTGCTAGGCTAACTTCAGTGCACTCCCTCTAACAAATCAGTTAAAAATAAATTCAGGATGCCTTCACTATTAAGGCGTATGCAATAGTCAATGAATAAAGGCTCCAAGTTCAATGTCTTGCCCACTAGCACTATTCCTCAGAGCAACAAGAGATGCTAAAAAACAAACAAACAAACAAACAAACAAACAAAAACTGCACAGTAAATGAAGTACAATTAGCAGGGCAAACATGATTCAACACCACCAGCCCAGTAAAAAAGTAATCATTCAGCTTTCATTGTCAGCATCCATTAAGACTTGCACCATTTTTCAAATCAGTGATCTTTTTAAGTGATCATTATCATGAACACCCTCTTAAATTAGGGACTCCTCATTAAGGGGTACCATCATGATTAAACTTCAGCCTTTGCTAAGAAGTGGAGGTAATAAAGCTTTCCAAGAAGTGACAGCTTATATTTTTGTTCCAACCCATAAAAATAGCTAAGTACTTTCTAACACTTTAATAAGCTTGGCTTTTTAAATTTTTCCTTAAGGAGCATTTTCTTGAATGGTAGACATTTAGGGACCTCTGAAAGCTTATAGTTCTGCTCCCTCATTAAACAAATGAGAAGATCAAGACTCAAATACGTCAAATGATTTACACAGTGTCTTACAGCTAGTTAGTTGCAGCACTGGCTTAGCATATATAAATATAATCAGAAATGAGCCTCATTGAGACAGAAACCTAAAAGCATTTGTACTTCTGTGCTTTTGCCCAAGTAGGCACCAGAGAATCCGCTCAGTCCGTGTAAATGAACACTACGGTGACAAAAGTACCCCAGAAAAACTGATCAGATTTAGCAAATAAAAATACAGAGCAGCCAGTCAAATTTGAATTTCAAAGGAGAATGAATAACGTTCTAGAATCAGTATGTCCCAAACGGGACATTTTGTTTTGTTTACCGAAATACTTGTTTTTATCTGAAATTGAATTTAACTGCGCATCCTGTCTCTTATCAGACAATCCTAACCCAAGCCCTCATGAAGATGATAAAAAGAAGACGTGAGAACTGGCAAGCCGAGGATGTTGCATTAGAGGTGTGTGAGGGCTGTCATAACTCAGGACCTCAGACTGGGGGCTGGAACGACAAAAAGGCGCTGTCTCGCAGCCCTGGAGGCTGGAAGGCTGAGATCAAGGTGTCCGCAGGCTGGTTCCTTCTGAAGGTTGAGAGGAAGACTCTGTTCCTGGCCTCTCCTTTCAGCAGGAAGTGGAATTCTGGTGTGTTTACTTTCAATTCTGGTGTTTACTGGCAATCTGGCATCCCTTGGCTGGCAGGATCCCTCAGCCCAGTGGTCGGCAAACTGCAGCTCGTGAGCCACATGCGGCCCTTTGGCCCCTTGAGTGTGGCTCTTCCACAAAATACCACGGCCTGGGTGAGTCTATTTTGAAGAAGTGGTGTTAGAAGAAGTTTAAGTTTAAAAAATTTGGTTCTTAAAAGAAATTTCAATCGTTGTACTGTTGATATTTGGCTCTGTTGACTAATGAGTTTGCCGACCACTGCCTCAGCCCAGTCTCTGCCCCAGGTCTACAGGGTGTTTTCCCTCTGTGCATGACCCTGTCCAAATGTTCCCTTTAAAAAAGGACACCAGCCATATTGAATGAGGGCCCACTCCAATGACCTCAGTTTTACTTAACTGCAGTTAACCCTTGAACAACATGAGTTTGAACTGCAAGGGTCATGTATGTGGAATTTTTTTTTTTTTAATAAAGACAGTAAATGTACGTTTTCTTCCTTTGATTTTCTTAATAATATTTTCTTTTCTCTGGCTTATTTTATTGTAAGAATACAATACATATAACATGAAAAATAGATGTTAATTAACTGTTTGTGTTGTTGGTAAGGCTCCTGGTCAACAATAGGCTATTAGTAGTTAAGTTTTGAGGAAATCAAGAGTTACACGTGGATTTTTAATTATGCGAAGGTCTAACTCCTGTGTTGTTCCAGGGTCTGTAATTATGTCTGTAATGACCCTATCTCCAAATAAGGTCTCATTCTGAAGTACTGGAGTTAAGGAATTCAACATATTTGGGGAGTACTATCTGATCCATAACAAATATTACTGAGAATTACATATGGCTTGTAACAAACCTTTAAGTACTGTTAACCTTGAACAGCACAGGTCTGAACTGCATGGTTCCACTCATACACGGATTTTTTTCAATAAATATACAGTCAGCCCTCTGTATCTCCACGTTTTGCATCCACAAATGCAACCAACCATGGGTAGAAAACAGTTTTTGATCTGCAGTTGGAAATCTGTACCTTTTTATATAAGGGAATTGAGCATTTGCGGATTTGAGTATCCATGGGGATCCTGGAACCAATTCCCTGAGAATACCGAGGGACTACTGTAGTTAAGTTTTGGGGGAGTCAAAAGTTATATGTAAATCTTTTACTGCATGGGGGGAGGGGGAGGTCTGTGCCCATAGCTTCCCATTATTCAAGGGTCAACAGCACCTCGTCTATAAGGTACACAAGAGGCTCTGATAGCAATCGCTGTTTCCTCCTCGCGCATCACACGTGATCATTCCATCTATTTTGGTGAAATATATATTTTCTCTGAATGCGGCCTTCTTGCTACTGACTGCCAAGTGCAGAATTGTTCTTCAACTTTGCTTTTAGGCACTGTCCTTAGGGTCAGAATGTGGTTTCTGAAGAGGAGTTTGAGTCCCTCCAAAGGCTGGCTGCTTGCTTTGCTTCTGGGAGAGAAGACTGCTGCCTTCCACTCCTCCGGCCTGAGCCTCCTGCCGGGTCTGTGTGGCCTTGTTCCCTCCAGCCCACCACCTGCGGAGGAGCATGGTGATGCGAGGGGTGTGTGAAAGCCTTTTTGTCAAGAAGACTCACTTCCTGCTTAACATTTGAACTGAAAGTGAACACCGGATCTGCTAGTTGTAATTACTGTTTAATTGTTTTATGCCCCAAATTACCTTATGCTCCATACGAGGCCCAGGTATGTCAAATGATTTGCTCAATGTCTTACAGAAGTAACTTAATATTTACAAAATCTAGTCAGAAATAAACCTCTTTGAAACCAAGTGTAACAGCATTTCTACCAACCGAACAAAACTGCAGGCTAAATGTTCTTTTCTCTGCACCATGAGACCTCCTACTATTTCCTGGAAAGTCAACAAAAGATGCCAAACTTATTTGACTGTGCCTAATAACGATGATTCCTCTGATTAGTAATGACTTTGGACAGTGACTTCCATGTCCTTGCTTGAGTTTTAATATTTGCTTCAAAAATTGCACCAAAAACTGTGGGTGTCACTCACTAGCAATGCTTAATCAACTGGCTTTGTACCAAAAAAAGATGGAAGGAAGGACTTATTATGTTGGGGACAGAGGGCAGTGGAGGGATTGAGAAAAAAATAGAGAAAGAGAGAACTCATGGACAACAGTGTGGTGATTGTGGGGGGAGTTGGGGATGAGGGGAGGTAGAAGAGGGCATAGAGGTGATACATGGTGATGGAAAAAATCAAATAAAAATACTAAAAAGAATTAAATTATGATCTTAATATGATATTTCACTCATAGCATTATGTTAGAAATGGAGATAGATTAACAAGATATTGTCTCTTTGAGATGATAAAGTGACCTCAGAATAAAGAACATCAAAGTTTCAAAATCAGAAGTGAATCCTATTTTCTATTTTACATTACTACCCAAAAGTGAATCATTGCCCACAATTAATATGTTTAAGCAATCAGATAAATGTATTTTACTTTTTATCTCACAGTGGATTTGCTTCTGCTGAAATAGAATATAAAGGTAGGCTCTAACTTCTGTGATTATAGCCTATTGAAAAGCCTTCATAACCTCAAGGATCCTAAAGGGTGAGACAGGTTAAATAAGACTGTTATTGTTTTTAGCCAAAAGCCTGTGTAAAGCTAGAGGAGGGGAAAAGGTGCAATTTGACCTTTAAAGAAAAGTCTAAAAGTTTCCAACAGAACAAAATTAGAATTTGATCAGGAGTAGGAGAATATGTGATTTCAAGTTCAATTTCATAAAGTGAATCTCAGAACACTAACTACATCATGAGGCTGGTTTCGCTGCACTGTCTAAAATCTTTCAGCTCTGATTTTAAAGGCAGTCTTTGCATAAAAGACAAAAGACCTAAGGATACACCCCGGTCTGTGACAGTAAATAAATAACCATTTCTGAAAATTTTTTTTCAGCGATGCTGATTAGGATAACCCCACATTCACACTCAATGAAATTGCAACCAAGGTTTCAGATGTATGTGCCACAGCACAAAGTGGAATGAAAATCTTAAAATCTTATATTGAACTCAAGGACAATATAACAGTATAGACCTTGGGCTAGAGTTCTATAACAAATCTACCATACACATATGATGGCCGTAATCAAGGTCTAGAATATAAAAACTTACCCATACTTGAGAAGGCTAATCTATATATATAAAAGGCTAAGCAACTGGCCGACTAGTAGGAATGACATGCACTGACCACCAGGGAGCAGACGCTCAACACAGGAGTGACAGCAAGTTTGCAGAGTGCCCTCTCGCACTCTGGGACCCCTCAGGGGATGTCAGACTGCTGGTTTCGGCCGATCCCCGCAAGCCAGACCAAGGGACCCCCACCTGCCAGAAGGACCCCGCTCACTCTGCAGATACCCATTGAGCCCCGGCGACACCCCAGGTGTGGCCTGCAGGGGAGGGACTGCAGGAGGTTGGCTCCAGGGCATGTCCGGCCTGTCTAGCCCAGTCCTGCCCCGCCAGCCACCTTATTTTTTTTTTTTCCCAAAAGCAGCTTTATTAACGAGGCAATAGAACACTCTACAGCAGGGGTGGGGAACTTCCAGCTTGTGGGCTGTATAAGGCCCAAGAAATCATTTGGTCTGGTCCTGCCAAGGAAACCGCAGGTGGGACTTGAAATTCAATAAATCTAGGAGCTTTTTTTATAGCAACATAAATTTATATTAAGTAAATTATATTAAGCGAATGATGTTATAAATATCCAAATGGCCATTGGCAGGAAAAAAAGTCCTCCCCGCCCCCTGCTCTACACTATGTCTCTCCATTATCCATCAATACACTGGTAGCAACTTTGAAATAAAATAAAATAAAAAGGAAAAGAAAAAAAAGAGCTGTAACCCCTTCTATTTTCTGTTTAAAATCAAACAGAAAACAGACATCAATTCTGTTATACACTAACATTTTCAAAGTACATCATTTGTACAAGAGAAAGACTAAGAACAGAAATATGTTGCAGAGATCCAAATGTAAGTGTAGCTAAGTGCCTCACACAGCTTTCCGGTGGTACTCAGGAGGAGCCACTTCATAGTCCCTGGCACTAAACAAAGTTGCAGAGTTCTTTGCCAGGTATTTTAGGAAATCATGAAGATAATTCAGAAATAAAGCAAGGCTCTTCTCATCCAGAGGTGTATAGGCCAGCATCACTCCATTGTGTACAAATAATCTCAGTAGATACAGTGCTCCATACACCTGGGACATGGGTGCCTCAGGGTGATCTGCAATGAATTCAGCATACAGCAGTCTCTCAAATTTGTAAAGTATCTGAGTACCCAACATTACATTGAAGTATTCCTTTATCCCTGTCACAACTTCATTAACAGCATACTCCTTATTATCTGTTTCCTTGAGATTTCTTTTTTTAAAATAAATCTTTATTGTTCAGATTATTACAATTATTCCACTTTTTCCCCCCCATAGCTCCCCTCCACCTGGTTTCCACCCCACCCTCTGCCCTTACCTCCCCCCCACTGTCCTCATCCATAGGTGTACAATTTTTGTCCAGTCTCTTCCCACACCCCTTTCCCCCAGAGAATTGTCAGTCCACTCCCTTTCTATGCCCCTGATTCTATTATATTCACCAGTTTATTCTGTTCATCAGATTTTTTATTCACTTGATTTTTAGATTCACTTGTTGATAGATATGTATTTGTTGTTCATAATTTTTATCTTTACCTTTTTCTTCTTCTTCCTCTTCTTAGAGAATACCTTTCAGCATTTCATAAAATGCTGGTTTGGCAGTGATGAACTCCTTTAGCTTTTTCTTATCTGTGAAGCTCTTTATCTGCCCTTCGATTCTGAATGATAGCTTTGCTGGGTAGAGTAATCTTGGTTGTAGGTTCTTGCTATTCATCACTTTGAATATTTCTTGCCACCCCGTTCTGGCCTGCATAGTTTCTGTTGAGAAATCAGCTGACAATCGTATGGGTGCTCCCTTGTAGGTAACTAACTGTTTTTCTCTTGCTGCTTTTAATATTCTTTCTTTGTCTTTTGCCCTTGGCATTTTAATTATGATGTGTCTTGGTGTGGTCCTCTTTGGATTCCTTTTGTTTGGGGTTCTCTGTGCTTCCTGGACTTGTAAGTCTATTTCTTTCACCAGGTGGGGAAGTTTTCTGTCATTATTTCTTCAAATAGGTTTTCAGTATCTTGCTCTCTCTCTTCTCCTGGTACCCCCATAATTTGGATGTTGGTATGCTTGAAGTTGTCCCAGAGGCTCCTTACACTATCTTCATATTTTTGGGGTTCTTTTTTCTTTTTGCTTTTCCGGTTGGGTGTTTTTTGCTTCTTTGTATTTCAAATCTTTGACTTGATTCTTGCGATCCTCTAATCTGCTGTTGGATCTCTGTATATTATTTTTTTACTTCAGTCAGTGTATGCTTAATTTCTAGTTGGTCCTTTTTCATATCCTCGAGGGACTCACTAAATTTATCGGCCTTTTCTAGAAAATTCTTGAAAAACCTTATAACCGTGGTTTTGAACTCTATATCCAGTAGTTTGCTTTCCTCCATTTCTTTCATTTGTGACCTGTTTCTTTGTCTCCACATTTTGGCTGCTTCCCTGAGTTGATAGAGTGGCTTTGTGTGCTAGGTGTCCTATAGGGCCCAGTGGCTCAGCCTCCCCAGTTACCTGAGATGGGGACTCTTGGTGCACCCCTTTGTGGGCTGTGTGCATAGTCTTGTTTTAGTTAAGCCTTGATTATTGTTGGTATCACTGGGAGGAATTGACCTCCAGGCCAATTGGCTGTGAGGATCAGCTATGTCTACACTGGGAGAACTTCTGTGCTGGAGACACCCTTATGAGACAAGACTTGCAAATGCCTCTGTGCTCAGCTTGGATGGGGTGGAGTCTCAGGGTGAAGCAAACAGCAATGGCTTCCCGTCAGCCCTGCCCTAAGAGGCCCCTAGGTCTCAGTGTCCCGCGGTAATCGCTGCAAGCATCTCTGAGAGAAAGCCACCCTTGAGTTTTGCCCACTGCCAGACAGTCCAGTTTCTCCCTGAATGAGTCTGGGTCCCCAGAGTCTCGCCCAGAACTGGAGTTCAGAACAGTCAGGAGCTTTTGTCTCCCTCCCGATTGAGAAAGCCAGCCGCGTACTCAGTTGCCAGCCCTCTTCGCACGTGTACCTCCGTACCTCTGCCTTCCACAGCTCCTGTGAGTCTCAATGTGCTTTTCTCTTTCCTTCTAGTTGTAGAATTTCCACTCAGCCCACCTTCATTTTGTTCTGGATGATGTTCATTTTGTCTTTTAGTTGTAGTTTTGAAATTGTTGTGTGAGGCAGCAATTTAGGTGTTTACCTATGCCACCATCTTGGTTTCTCCCAGCCACCTTCTAATTAATTTCCTTTCAATGTGCACGAATCTGGGCACTGGGCCTCTAGTGTTAAATATAAAAAGTAATAGTTTGTGGTCACTGTTGATTTTACTCTACCAAAAAGATAGAATACATACTGAAGAGGCTGAGCATTTGATTAAATGTCAAGTTATAGAAATCAATGTTTGCTTGAAAAATGAACTGTTAGTCCACAGAGATGAAATAAATTCTAGTATCATAATATACAGCCCCCTCACAATTAAGTAGCTTAGGATGGCACTACTTTTAATATATAGTTCTTAGACGTAACTGAATTTAATTAAGTACCATTTATTGAATATAACTCAATGGCAAACGTCCATGCACATTAGAGGTAATTACTTATTTAAAATCAGTTTAAAATAATTTATGATCTTCACACAGAATAATAGTACCTGATGATGACTCTCTAGACTAAGAAAAATAAGTCTGTCTGAGAAGGAAAGATTAGTGTATAAGGACATGTTGATACTCTTTAAATTCTGTAAAATAGGATTTGGGAAGTCTACCATGCCAATCCATGTTCAACCACTAGGTGGCACACTATTGCCTTCTTTCTACCATTCCACAACAGAAAAAGAAAATACCATTGGAAGATTTTGGGTTTAGTTTATTGTTTGTTTTTTTATGCCAAGTACTCACCAAAATGAATTTAGCATCATAAAAATATGGATCTACATGTGGTTATTCTCAGCTTTAAGAGTAATTACCATTGGAAATTATTTTGCTTTGCTTTTTCATTAAGTATTGAGTCAACAAGATATAAACACAACAATGAGCAGAAACACTAATAAGATAAGCCCACTGATTAGTCTACATAGAAACAGAAACAACTGGAAAAATAATTTTACCTTTCAGGACACTCAAGCAAAGATTACTGGCATTTAATATTCTGTACTTGCTTTTTATATTTGCAAGTATATAACTATAAATTTATAATCACAAAAAGTAAATATGATAAAATAAGAGAAATATCATATACAATCTAGTTAGAATTCTGAACATTGTAAAGATTTGGGTAGATTTTCCCAAATTTATTAAGTGACTATATTGCCAAAATCACTCGTCAATATAACCCTAATTTTTTAAAGTTTTAAACAGATTCTCCATTTATACTGATTCAGATTCAGGGATAGAGATTGTCATAATGCTTTTGAAATAGTCCTTTCTGCCTAAAAGTAAATATGTCTTTAACTTCAACTTACTGAAAAAGATGCCCTTTTTGTTTACTGGGGTATGTCAAATACATTTTGAGTTTACCCCAATTGACTAAGAACTAGCAAGCATAAGTTAAGTAGCATTTTACACAGCATGTTTAATGCCATTGATCAAATGGACTGCACAAATCAGAATTGTGCCTCCTTCCATTCTAAAATGGTCACAGGACAGAATTTGGTGAATTCCAGTCCCAGTTTTGCTAGCTGTGCTGTGTTGCAAATCTTTCTACTTTTTTCTCAAATGAAAAAACTAAGTAGAATATTTCTAAGCCTCTATGTCACTTATAAATGTATGATGTTAATATCTAAGACCAACCCTAATGAAGAAGATAGTGTACAGATTGCCTCCCATCTTCTCCATCTTCTCTGAGGAGTAGAACCAAGAGCTCAAAATACCCAAAAGCAGGAGAAACCTTCGGTTGAGAATTTGTTTATTACTCTGGTCTAATAGATATTTAGCCACCCGGAATGAATTCATGTGCCCTTTCTCTGGCTGCCTTGCACAGAATCATCAATAATGTAGATCATCTTCACAGATTCCACTTCCTGGTACACACAATTTGGGTGTCCAGTGAGAATGATGGCTTTAGAACTATGTATTATGCTCATTATAGATTATCCTATAAGGACTAAGCTCCTTTTCTTATAATGTGTTCCTGAATTACTCAAACTTAGAGCTCCATTATGTCTTTATATTGAGTTTAAAAAAGTAAAAATCTCTGAATTCCTCAAATTTGAGAATGATTCTGTTGTGTGCATGTGCTAGATTCGAAATCTACGCTGAACAAACAGCTGATCCATATTTTTACTTGCAGACTTACATTTCTCTCTCTTCCATAATAAGCTAATTACTGTGTGAATTTACAAATTTGTCCAAGAAATACATTTCATGGGCTAACCATGAGAGAACATGTTTCTTTCTTTAGCATAGAAGGGCTTCCTTCCCTCTTTATTGTGCACCTCTGATGGTATTTTTTAAAAAGAATTTCATGAAGGACGGGTCCTTAATTAAGACTTTAAAATGAGGGCAATAAATATATTTTATTGGTTATAATACCTTTTTCTTTATTAGAAGGATAACAGACTGCTGGTTAACTGGTCATGAAATATTAATTAAAAGAAAAATATATGATGGAAGCAATCTCAGTTGGTGCTAATTCATTTCTTTCACTGGGAATTTTTCCGCATAAAGTTAAAGGCATATGGATCTAGTCGTATCATCCATAGAGAAATACCAACTGGTCTTGCAGTTCTTACACCTGCAGCTCACCCAGCGAGCGAGCTTCTCTGCACCAACAGCCAGGGCCCACAGAGAGCGTCTCCTTTGGACCTTAGCAGTCAGGAGTCATGCTCAGGACAACGCATGTGTAACAGACTTCCCACAACAGTGCATATGAACACAGCATAGAACAAGGCTGTCCCCACCGAGCAATGGGAGACAACAGGGAATTCTGTCTGCCCCCTCCCCCGCCCCCCTGCTCGCCCTCCCCTGTGCTTACCTGTGCTAACTAGCAACTTCCAGTTAAATGCCACATTTCTCAGATTCTACCCATTCCCATCAGCCTCCTCCCTCAACCTGGCTCAGGAGGTGATATAAAACTTAAATTTAAGAGAAAAAGCCGATGTTTGAGGACAGCAAGGAAAAGAAATCCTCAAATACTGCCTGTGATATTAAAAATGTAATTAAGATAAGCCTCTTTGGGCAATTCCAATATAGTGATTTCATTTTGCTGGAAGAAATGCTGGGACTACGCCCTCACTCTCCACTGCAGGGCCTGGGGAGGTGTGTGTGCTGGAGTCAGCCTCCTCCGCGGGAGGATTTACTTGAGGCCTCAGTAGCAATCTCCAAGGCAACCAGCTACCTCCAACCAGTGATTCTCAAACTTTAATGTGAATCTAAAAGGCAACTTTGACCCAGCAGCTTCTGGGGCAGCAGGAAGGACCCTGCCCTTCCCTCCATGAAACTTGGGGCCAGGTAGCCACTGTCCAGTAAAGGGAAGGGAGAACAGAACCTGACTGAAGCCTATAGGATTTTTTTAAATACAAATAGGTGTCATAGTCTAGTTAGAAGGTTCTTGGCAACTTTTAAAAATCTCCGTCTTTACAATACCATTTCTATAATAAGCATCTTTTAAAACTTTTGAAAACACAACTTTCAAAATAATTGATGATTTCCAAGTGCTCTTTCCCTTTCGCTTCCAGAATTTTTCATATTCATTCACTGGTTTCTTTACCCTCAACCTTCAACAGGACTGTTAGATTTTTCTCCTGATTAACAATTTATTTTATTTTTTAAATTATAACACAGTAAAACTGACTTTTTTTCTTTTGGTGTATAGGTCTATGAATTTTAATACATGCATAGATTCATTTAAACACCACCACAACCAGTCCATCCTCCCTCCACACCCACACACACACACCCCAAAAAAAAGAAGACAGGATTTTTTTCTACAGCTTTCTTTTTCTTCCCCCTTTCTCTAGTTCCTCTCTTTGTTCCCAGACTTTCAGACAACATTATGTGTCTGGTTTTTTAATAAAAGTAAAGTGAATTAAGTATCATTTTGATAAAATGTCCAGAAAATTTACATTCTCCTTGAACTAACAGGAGGCGCCAGCGATTTGAAACTCTGGGGTTCGGAACCACTGTGATAAAATTATGACGGTCTGGGAATCCCGTTTGGAAGCAAATAGATCCTCCTGGCTTGAGCTCCCAGACAGGGACCAGTTGGTCTCCAATGCGGACTTCCCTGAGGATGGGTGATTCTCAACAACGTTGACTTTATTTTACTGCCAGATCCAGCCCAGAAGAGAGTCCAGGCTGTCTCAGAGCCCACAGTCCTCAAGGCTGGAGAGTGAAGCACCTTGCTACATGGGAACTGCATCTGAGAGCCCCAAAACAGGTCACTGGCGGAAGGAGGAAACCAGTTGGGTAATTAATTCTGTTTCAGCTTGCAGGGTACTGGAAACTGTTGAATCTGTACCCAAAAAAGTTTTAAATTATAGAAAAGACCTGGTTCTTCAATGATTCATATTAATAACTACAGGTAAAAGAATAAACCTTCAGAAGATGACAAATGCTTTAAATTGGGGGCTATTTCCAGCCCCTGTATACTTATAGCTCCAGTCATACCACAAAACTAAAGGTCTTGTAATTCTGCCTTTGATTTACGGAAGGGAAAAAAGACGACATTACTGAAAAGACCCATTACTCCTGTGCCTTCTCATGTAGTTCAGTGTTAAGTACTCTACAAATCTGAATCCTTGGTGGAATGCAATTCTGTAATTCAATCGAGAGATCTTGCTAATGTCCCAGTCTGCAAGAACATAGCTTAAGGGTTTAGGTTTAGCAGGAAACCTTGCAAACCAGGGATGGAATTACAACCTGCCTCTTCAATCAGGGATGAGTGAGGCTTGTTGGCAATGCAATATTAGACAATTATTAAGATTTTCAAAGGAAAAGCAAAAATTATAAGGTTAAGTTTGTCTCAGTTAGAGACTAGGAATTGGAAGGTAAAGGATGAAGACAAGACACCAGATGAACAAAATCTTGATAATTGTTGAAGTCGGAGCATTAGTAAATGGGAACCAAGTAGACTATTTTATCTATTTTTTCATATCAAAATGTCCTTAATAAAAACACATGGAACCTATATGTTCATGTTGACCAATGTAACCCAATAAAACTTAATTTAAAAAAATAATTTTTAAAAAAAGAAAAAAATGCCATCGAAAGTATGATGGGAGAATAAGGTTTCTTGAAACTCGTGGAATTTGTAGCTATTTTTCGTTTTACATGTTAAATGTAAATATGAATCAATACTATGTGATAACTTCTATAAGATTATGGGTCAATTAATCGGTGTAAATGGAAACTTCCTGTACATGCAGGAATAAAGCACCTTCTTGGTGCACTAAGGGAGCTCTCTTATGTAATGTAGTCTGTGGAGTTGTGTTATTCATATGTTATTCATACACACACACGCACACACACATACACATACATACAATATTACCTAGTAGTCAGACTTCCAAATGGAAAATCAGGATGTGGGAACACTGAATATCTGTGTCACAAATGGGTCATTACAGTACTTCTTTGAACAGTGCATATCAATAATATGGCACAAGGATTTCTGTCTATATAACAAACTGTTTGTAAACTCTAATTATAATCATTTAGGGAGTATTTGAAAAATACTACCTGGCCCTAATTCAGATCAATTCATCAAGTTATCCAGATTTTTAAATGCATCTAGATTTGAGGGCTACTAGCCTACTGCTCTCAGGAGCACGGGTAAGACTTAAAGTGAAAATGGCTTCAAAATTTGTCAGGATGACCATAGTGCTTGGATAACCTCAAACATCCATGCTAAGTAAGGAAGTGTCTGCTGTGGAGAAGTTAAATTACAATGGAAATCATGTTATGCTCAAAGTCAAAGAGAATAAAATGAAGTAAACAGGAAAAAAAAAATGTCCCCAACCATGGAGGTTGGCCAATGTTGGGTCAATGATGGATTGGGGACCCACCAGTAAAACATGCAACATGAGGGAAATTAAGACACAATAAAAAGGTCTAGGACCAGACTACCCTAATAAACATTGGAAAATTCACCCAGAGCTCAGCAAACTACATTTCCAACCACACTCTCGCCATCATACTTTGTTACCAACAACTCCAAGAAACTCCTTACCCAGAGTTTTTCTAACTTTCTTCCAAGGAATCACATGCCCTATAGACCTGAGTTTGCTGGGGTTTGCATAGCTTGTTAGTTTTGTATGTTTAATCTCAGGATAGTCTTTCTGATTCTCTGTCTTCTGCATAAACTATTTGAATTAAGGAGCTTCTTAAACTCAAGGCTGTCTGTTCTTGAACGAGTAGTCTCACATTTCACATAACATCTAAAGGGAAGACAAGGCATCCTGGCTTTGGACAAGCCTGATTCCAGTTGCAACCAAATTAAAAAAAAAAAATAAAAAATAAATAGTATCAGCTCATGTTTATTCCATTAAGACTTTCAAGGATCAGTTCTTTCCTTAGAATGGAATGCCTCAAATTCAGAAATGACCATGTAGGTATACTACCATCACAGCTAAATTCAAGTAATTGCTAGAACACCTTAAATTAAATACAAACAGTAATTTACTTGATCCTCACAAACCCAATTTATTTTATCTTGTTATACAAGTAAGACATTAATTAATATCCATATTTTACATATGATCAAACAGAAGCTCAAAAAGATTATGGCTTTCCCACAACTCTCACCCTACCTGTCAGAGCACGGACAAACCTGACTTTCTGATTCCTAATCTAGTGCCCATTCTACCAGCTCACAGGTACCCTCAACTATCACACATTAACATGTAAATGGATTGAGCAAAGCATTATGCTGGATGCAGTAGGAGAGACAAGAGAAAGGTCCCTGTCCTGCAACAGCTTGAAATCTAATTGGGAGAATAAGACATTTCATTTTATGAACAAAACTAGAGGCCTGGCACACGAAATTCGTGCACGGGTAAGGTCCCTAGGCCTGGCCTGCCATCAGGGCCGATCTTCCCCGGCTGCCGGCAGCTGGCCCCGCCCTTCGCCCCCTGTCGCCACTGGTTGCCCTCTGTGTGTGGGGCCATAGGCAGGGCGATCTGGCCCCGGCACCGCCTGTGTCCACTGCCACCCACCCCTGGTTCTCGATTCCCCATTGGGCAATTGGGGCCTGCGGGCTGGGGGCAGCTCCTGCACTGAGCGTCTGCCCCCTGGTGGTCAGTTCACATCATAGCCGACCGGTCGATTTGCATATCATGCTTTTATATATATAGATGAAAAAAGAAAAAAACCTAATACCTGTATTAAATGTTGGAAAATAGATAATGAAAGACAGTACAGGCAATAAAGCAACAGGACCTGATAATTCAAACTGAACAAAAGGGAAGATTCAACAAATATTTCTTCATAAATATTTACTGAGCACTCATATGTGTCAGCACTTTTCTCAAAGGGCAAAAAGACCTTGTACTTTTCTTAAGCAGGCTCTCACCGAATCTGGAGAAACCTAGGTGGGAGAGATACTGAAGGGTAGCCCAGGTGACTTTTCAGGGCCCTGGAGTGCAGAGCTGACATGGCCCCCTCACACACTGAACAGTGCGGGGCTGGGAACCAGGACGTCTTGCTAAGTTACGCATGGCCAGGTGGCTCTCTCCTGCCCTTACCCCATCCCTGACTGGTTGAGCAGTTCGTACCTTGATAAAACCATTGACAAAACACTCCTGGAACCAGGTAAGGTTTTAAAATCTACTCACCATGCTGTGAAATGTGTGGTGTTGTCTCCAGCAATCAAAGAGGCCATGTAAACCCATTCTGCTTTAGCCATGCGACCCGTCAGTCTCTGGAACCATATCCTTCTGGCTTTTATCACTTCATGTCACTGGGAGGAAAGAAATCTCTGTGCAGCTCCTTCTAGCTCAGCTGTCATACCAGTTCACCTGCACAGACCCCCTGTGTTTTCTGTTTTGCTGTGGCAGTTTCTTCTACATCCATTCAAAGCCTACTCCCAACCATGAAAGCTACAGGGGCAATTCCAGGGGGGTGGGGGGAAATGGGTGATATTATTTTGAGAGGAATTGTGTTTACTTTAATAAAATATGTTTATTTCATTACGTAGTGATAATACTTGCTAAGGAGAAAGTCGCATGCTTATCACTGGGCTCTGAGCTGACCTTAGTGGGTTTCAATTTAATTTAATTTAAGTGAATTAAATTAGCTAATTCATTTACAAAGCAAATGCTGTCTGCCCAACTAGGTGTCAGGAATGGCATCGAGAAAAAAGAACTGATTTCTTTCTCCACAATAACTTTTCAAGGCAGTAATTAGATGCATTTATCGATGACAAAGATTGAAAGAGGTGATATTTGCCTTGGGCGTCATTACCCCATTTTACTTCTACCTCCCACCACCCGTTAGAGACCCTCCTCACACGTGCCCCTCGACCCCATCGCCCTGGCTTGGTATGTCCTCACCAATGTTATTCACACCCCACATACCGTGTTTGGCCACGTCAGTTCCAGAATCCTATTAAAGTTTCCTTGGCCACTCAGTCCTCAGGGCTCTCTCCCCTCTGAGCAGCTGTTGATTTCAAATGAACAATGTGCTCTGGAGCCATAGGCTGTCTGTGGGGTCCCACCCTCAATGGCACTGCGAGGACAGCAGGGAATACTTGACCAGTGACTGAGCGACGTTTGTAAACCGACAGGACTCCTGTGCTCTGAGAGCCTAGGAAGAAAAAGTGACTCCTAGAAATCTCTATTTCTCAACAAATCTATTTTAACATTTTATGTTAGAAGATAGTAATTTAAACTATCTTTTCTTTTTTTTTTGCATTCTATCTTTTGTCACGCTTTCCAAAAAGAAAGTCTCAATTATCGATTATAGTCTTCTCTGTCATTCTTTTTACCCTGTGAGTAAAAATGTAACTATTTGCATTTCTTGGACCAAATGCAAAACTTAAACTTGGTAATTCCCATTAGTTTTAAGGTGTTCGTATTAACCAAACCGGGGTTTCTCTATCCAGGAACAAAAAGCTGGTAAAAGTCTTAAAATCCACCAAATGGATCTGCAGCTTCTTGCTGCCCAATTCCCAGTCCTATCTCAGCTGTAATCAGAACGGAGTTGTCTTTGTTCCCTTGGGGACTGCGGGCCGACACCCCCCAGCTCCGTCAGCGTGCGCGCTGGGCTGGGGAGGCCCGGGCCTGGAAGATTTGTGCGCGCCGCTCTTTGTGTAGCATAACCATACATGATTTTAAAGATCTTAGCACACCTCGCCTTCTCCCTGCCCCCAGAACTAATCTATATGCTAATTTGCACTTGATAATGCCGCCCCACAATATGGTAATTCCTGTAATGTTACCCAGGGAGGGAAAAAAGAAAAAAGAAAAAAAAAGCAGAAATTGAGCCCTGGCTCCATCTCGGAATGCTGCGCCTTCCTGAGAACCGCGCGAAGAGCGGGTTACAAGCCTGAGCCCACGTCGCTGTTTGCCACATTGAGGTCAAAGTGAAATCATTCTGGAAAACCTGCAAATATTCTCTTGGCTACACTGATCCCAGAAGCACGAGTTGTATAGGGAGGCAGTGAGCCGTAGCCCTTTGCGGGGGGAGTTAAAAAACAACTGCTTCCCCCACCTGAGAAGGCTCCTAGATTTACAAGAAATCTGAAACCCCTGACTTAACAGCTCATCCTCGCAAGAATGGCCACGACTTCTGGCTCCTGCACAGAACCCTGTCTGCACACGGGCCTTCACTTCTTGCCCGGCTTCCCTACATTGCCCTGCAATGATATTAAGATATCAAATGCAGGAATGACAACAAGAAAGCCCTAATTAAACAGCAGCAGCGAAGGTCCTCTCGAAGGAACAGCTTGAACCCAAATAAGAGGAGCTGGGGACTAGAAAGGGGGAACAGACAATGGGGGCTTTGAAATCAGCAGGGTTTGAAGCAATGAGTTTGTTGTGTGTATTTAAAGGGCCAGATGACACAAAGCGCTCCCAATGCTGTCAGGCCAGAGACCAAGCTCTGGATTCACCAAGACAGAAGGGGTAATACTCCCTGAGTCCTGTGACCAGAATCGAATTGTAATTGGCCTCAGAGATCACTTATGGCAATCAGGGAAGTAATATGCTTCTGAATAATTATGAATAATTAGGCACATTTATGAATAATTACACTGATAATAACTATCTAACTCATTCCATTTTAAAATTGTAATTCAGTCATTATGCATTGAGTAGTCATTCCCTTCCTCCTGCTTTCTGCATATTCATAGCCTGGTCCATCTGCGTCTCACAGCCTCTCTCCAGGTCAGGACTGTTCCAGCAGCAGCCAGGTGTGTATGCAGGTGAACTGAACTCCCCCTAGGGACAAGGGAGCAGACTGGTGCGCAGGGTGGTAACTTCATATCCTCCTCAATTGACTTGAGAGGACTGGACAGAACAAAGCAGCACAAAGGACATGAGGAAATATTTTCCTAAAACACTGGAGCTTTGCCCTCTGTGACTCATTTATCAATTCTCAGATGGCTTCCAAGTAACGTCCAGGAGCTCATTGCTGTTCTTAATACTGGTGGCAAATAGAAGCTGTTGTTTCTATGTATCGTTGTAAAGAATACGAGTGAATTGTTAAAAAAAAAAAAAAAGGAGGAGGAGAAAGAAGAAGAAGAAGAAGAAGAAGAAGAAGAAGAAGAAGAAGTCTGTCTTTTTATAGTGTTTTCTGATCAGAGTACTAGGCTGTTTAGAGCATCAGAAGTTCCCATTTGAAGATGGAGTCTTAAAATAAAGTGTTCTTCCTCAAGGCTTTAAAACAAAACATGCCCTTGTCCATTGGCCATGCTCCCTCACATCTTACCTCCTTTCTCCCTTTCCGGTGTCCTCTCTCTTTCTCCTTCTTCCTCCCTGTCTCTCTCTCTCTCTCTCTCTCTCTCTCTCTCTCTCTCTCTCTCTCTCTCTCTCTCTCCCTCTCTCCCTCTCTCTCTCTTTCTTACTCTCTCTCTCTCCCACTTTTGCCAACTTCTCTCTCACCTTCATGTCTCTTACTGCTCCAGTCCCAACGATGACAATCATAACAGTAAGCTTATCTTTTCCTGATTCCAAAAGTAATATCTGTTAACTCAGAAATTTGAAAGTATCAGGGGGAAAAAGAAAAATAGTTTTAAAAAATCAATAATATCAGCACCTGAGAGATCCAATATTAACTTCATATTATAAAGTTTCTTTTTCTATACAGAGTTCACACCACAGAGATAATATTACAAAAGCAATTTTGCATCCTAACATTTTCCTTAACATTTTCCATATGGTTGCATTTTCTGTATTATTAAATAATTAGTATTTGCCATATCATTAAAAGCTTCATGTTTGATATGTCCAAATGATATATGAACATGGACGTGATAATTAATTTCTGAAGATTTGGATACCCGTGTTTCACATTTTTTCTATTTTGCCATATTATCGTGTGAGCTAGTCTTCTTTTGTTCTTATTTCTCACCCTATTATTTCCATGTTCCCCTCTCTTCCTGTTAAATGAAGACTTGACATGGGCATCAGGAGAGGTGTGCTGCTCCAGAAACAAGACAGGAAAATAATAACTTAACTGGCTTTATGCCCAGGCAGGTTTACAACATACAAATATTTTAGGTATGAGCAACATGAATACCCTGCAGTTTAACTCTAAGCAAAACCTTCTATGCAGAATCTATAATAATAAAAGCGTAATATGCTAATTAGACCGGACAGCCAAATGACCCTCCGGATGTCACTCCGGATGTCCTTCCAGACGATGCCGCGGCAGTGGGGGCCAAGGCAGAGGTGGTTAGGAGTGATCAGGCAGGCAGGCAAGCAGTTAGGGGCAATCAGGTAGGCAGGCGAGCGGTTAGGGGCGATCAGGCAGGCAAGCAGGCAAGCGGTTAAGAGCCAGCAGTCCCGGATTGCGAGAGGGTGCAGGCCAGGCTGAGGGACCCCTCTCCTCCCGTGCACAAATTTTGTGCACGGGAACTCTAGTTAACTAAAATAGGATTCTATTTTGGATCCAAACCAAGAGAGCTCAGTAACTGAAATACATTCTGATTCATCCTTTCCAAAGACTTGATTACAGAAAAATGGAGGCGCAGGATGCACCTTATTGAGTTTCCACATGACTGCATCAGATGCATAAGAATTACCTACAGAGCTTGTTACAACTATATCTGCCTGGAGTCCACCAATTAATGTTTTGATTCAGTAGAATCGGGAGTAAGGATCAAGCTGGGAAGAAAAGCAGGCAGATGATGAAGCACTGTGTTCACCATGCCAAGAACCTAAACTTTACCACAGAAACAGTGCAGTCCATGAGCAGATGAGTGACGTGGTCAGATGGACATCTGAGAAAGTCAACTCCAATGCAAGTGAACAGAATAAATTGAGTGGTTGTGATATCAAGCAAGATGAACTGCAAAGAGAAGGACAGATCTGCATTGGATTAGCTGGCCTAGTATGGTAGCACAGAAATCTGGTCAGCCAGCAATGAGAACATAACGGAAGTAGTACAGTCTGTAATAGGGAAGTAGGGAAGTAGGTTGATATGAAAGCCACATATGGTAGAATGAATAAGACAGTGTGAATGTTGGACCTGAGAACTAAAAGACAAAGCTAAGGTGACTCCTGATAATCTGGTTTGGATAAAAACATAGTGGGAGGGAAAGCAGCAGTTGGGCTTGGTGTGCAAAGAAGGGGAAGGGGAGGGCAGTATGTGCTATAGGGCCATGATGAATTCGTTGGGAAACAATGAGTTACCAAAGAAGGAAAACATCCTGTTCAAACATAATCATCTCAAATTGTTGTTTGAATTTGTAATAATTACAATAAAGGTTTTGCTTTCCTCCCTGTATGAATATGGCTCTTATGACTGCAGTGCACTGGCTCCCAGAGAACGTAAAGCCTTCTTCGGTGCTGGGCCTTTCACAGGGAAGCCAACAATGAGGGGAGTCCCATAACGCAGATATTTGCATCACCTGCTTACTCTATGATCTGGAGAGCAGAAATCAAATAATCATGTGACTTGTCTCCCCAGGTGACCTGGGGACAGAAAAAGCCACACATCTAATTCAATTGTACCCCCATCGCAGGTCTTTGCAAGTTCTCTCCCCTGCATGGTAAAACATCAGTAGATCTTGCATTAGGCAGCTTACAGAGATCCGATGTCCTCGTCTTTGTGTCCCAGCAGGATTTCCTGTAGGCGTTGAGCAGAGTTGACATCCAAAAAAAGAATTTACTGGCAATCCTGGGAACAATCCAGCTCAAGGAATGCTCGTTGGACTATATTAATCTAAAAGTTGGAAGAATCAAATGTTTTACTTCAAGTATGTGGCCACACAAACTTTTAAAAAGAATCAACCAGTTTTTTGGGTTTTGTTTGTTTGTTGTTGTTTATTTGGGCATTTTAGTTCCAAGTCACTGGGTTAGTTTCCTATTCTAAAAAAAACAAAAAAAAAACACACACAACAAAAAAAAAAACAATATTTCAAAAGGCAACTATTAACAGAAGGAAGTCCAGGGAGAAATTTTCAGTAGAAACACTGTATCTCAACTCCAGTGTATTTTCTAGGTGGAATAAATGGGAGGGATTGAGAAATATATCTTGAATATCTTGATAATATAAAGCTGTTAAAATATGTCTTGATATTGTTGAGCCATTAAAAATCATGGTTATAAAGGTATTTTAGCAACACAGGAAAATGCAAAAAATCAAGCTACAATATTGAATTTTCACTATGATTGCAACTATATTTTTAAAGTGGAAAAGACAAAAACAGGAAGAAATGCAGCAAAATACCAACAAGGATTCTGCTACATTCATGATAATACACCTTTTTCTTTAGCCTATTGTACAATTTTTAAATAATATAGTCATGTCAAATAAACAAAACAACAGCAACAACTTAATAATTTTTTTTAAAAAAATTGTGCTCTGGCCAGATGAGGATAAACCAGAAGAAGCGGGGGGCGGGGCCCGCGGGGGGGACACCAGATGGGTTAAGGGTCATTCTATAAATCAGTTGACAGAGCTGAAAATAGAGCATATACTTAATGATGAGAATTACACCATTCCTTTATACAGCAACGAGAAAAACGCAGCCTAATGGGCCAGAATCAACTCAGCTACCACCTTGGATGGAGGCCCTGCTTGGAAAAGCTGCAGAGACAGGCCCTACGTGTGTGGGGGTCCAGCCCAGAGAACAGAGGCCGCTCCTCAGCTAAGGAGCCAGCACCCTGTGAGCTGTCAGTAAACACCATCAACATCTTGAAAGCAGCTTGAGTCTGATGTCTCAACCAGCCCCCATCCTCCCTTCTCCCTCAGCACAAAAAGGCCATTATCTTTTGGTTTTTTGAAGGAGGTATTCGGATAATAATTCTCCTCCCCCCACTTCCCTGCTGCCAGCTAAATTCCAATGATTAATGGTGGCAATACTTTGAAATGTTGAGATGTGGGGGACTTGAGGGGAGAGGGCAGAGGAACACAGTGGACAACAAAGAGGCAGGAGGGGGTGCTGCCGAAGCGCTAGGGACATTAGAACGTGTCGGGGCTGGTAAATGATTCATTGAGGTAATGAGGATAAACATTTGTCTCTGAGCATATATGTGCGTTTTACCTAACGATCTCAAGCGTCCATAGTGAAGAAACACTGGGAATCAATCATACAAACAGGCCCTAAATGGAAATCCCTTAGGAATGGGATCTGAATTGTAAATGCCAGCCAGAATTTTGCACATCAAATTACAATAAACGGAATGATATTTTAAGCAGCTCGGTACTTAAAGGCTACTGTGTGGAGTCCTGGAGATTCTCTTCGACTTTAAGATTCCTCTCTGCTGCTAGTTGGAGCTTTGCATATCCCTCACTCACCCCTGCACTTCCCTTGTGGATTCTGAAGCTGAGCTTAAAGAAAAGTCTGTCACCACAAACTCACTTATATGTGGCTCAGTCCTCCTGTTGCCCTGGCTCATTTTCCCTTCTGTCAAGTACTTTGCTATCCAAGGATAAAGTCCAATACATTACCCCTGGAAAGTTTTATTGAGAAATAGTCAATCAAAACAGTCTTTCAGGAACTGGAGGGCATACTGTGGGCTTCAACATTTAACTCTAAAGGCTTATTGGAATAAAAACATGGCCTATGATGACCACTTTTGTGTTTTACTTCTGCATTTTTCACCTTGTGCATTATCTGAACCTTGGAAAAATGTACACATAGAGAGAGACAAACTCAGGGCAGTGGCTTCATAATGTTACCTGAATTATTAATTGAAATGAGCTAGGGCTGGTTCAACCAACACCATAAAATAATGGGATTCTTAGCTATAGTTCAGCTCAAATCTATTGTTCAGTATCTAATTTCTTTCATCAGCATAAGCACATTAAAGAGAATGCTGGTATAGAGAATAATTATACTGACCTTACACACTGATTTTTAAGGAACTAGGATAGTTACTTTGAGCCCCAAATTACCTAATTAGAGATACATTTCTTTGGGTAAAGCACTCTTTGGGGTCTATACAGTCAGTAGAATGGCAGCACACCACAACATCTTGGAAAGCTTTCATAAATGATTGCTTTTCAATCCTACCCTAGACCTATTTTCTCTCCCAGGATGTGGTCTGAGAAACTGTACTTTATGAATTCCCAAAGTTCCAATGTATTAGTAGGTTTGGTAACTAGACTTGACTCACCTCCAAGGCATGGGTATATATATTTTTATGTTAGGATTCCCTATGGCTAGCTAAAGTGCCTAGCACATAGTGGGTTTTCAATAAATGTTTTTAATTTATCCGAGAGAGAAAATATCAGTCAATAATATTTTCCTGTGAAATAACATCATACAATTTCTTCCCTATGCAACAGAGGGAGCAGGGAGCAGTGTAAGTATCCTGGGAGACAAGGAGAAACTGGAAAGAGCAGGAAGAGTCAGAGTAGAGAGAATCAAAAACCAACACCGCTTCACACGAAAATTTTGTCCAGAGTCTCAGGAGGTTTTATGGTGACTATCACTTGTAATCTAAAATTTAAGATTGAAAATAGAGGATTAACCATTTTAATGTCCACAAAGACAATGAATAAGCATCCTCTTATTCATAAACATTTTCAAACATA
Organism: Eptesicus fuscus; assembly: GCF_027574615.1. Lineage (NCBI taxonomy): Eukaryota > Metazoa > Chordata > Mammalia > Chiroptera > Vespertilionidae > Eptesicus > Eptesicus fuscus. Next base: position 87,480,232 of record NC_072481.1, read on the forward strand.
ATGGTCATAGCAAGGTGGCCCCAGACACAATTATATTATAAGCAAATGTATTTCATTGGGTTCCCCACCAGTTGACTTTAAGAGTGAGTGATTTATTTGGAAGATTATTCTAGGAAATAATGGGAGAGGAGGGAGGAGAAGAAAGAGCTAGAAAGAAAAAAAAATCAATAAAAAGTATGCTATGGAACAGGTTACCCATGGGGCATCTGAGGTTCAATCCCACTGGGAAAATCAGGAAGACAGAAGAGAGCCAGTGGTACTCAAAGTGCCATCCCTGACCAGCTGCATCAGCACCAACTGGTGTGGTGCTTTATTCATGTGCCAACTTGACTGGGCCACACAGTGCCCAGATATGTTGTCAAACATCTTTCCAGATGTGTCTATGAGGGTGTTTCTGGATGAGATTTGAGTCAGTAGACTGAGTAAAGCAGATTGCCCTCCCTAACAAGATAGACTCATCCCATCAGATGAAAGCTGAACAGAATAAAAAGACTGAGTAAAAGGCAATTCTCTCTCTGCCTAACTGTCTTTGAGCTTGGGACATTGGTCTTGTCCTGCCTTCAGAAATGCACCTGTTACTGCCAAATCAGATTACATATGTAGCATGAGCAAGATATAAACTTTTGTGTATTAAGCCACTGAAATTTAGACTCATAGTGGCCTAACCTCACTGGTATAATAAACACTTTCCGTCTAACCCCAAAATAGCCTGTTCATAAGAAAACAATTTTGTCAGATTAATAATATAGTACTTCATAAAGCTAGCTCTCTCTTAAAGATCAAAAATTATTATAGACAAAAGAACATTTAGGAATAGCCAGTCTGACCTTATCATAACTATTACCAATATTTATTAAACATCATTTATGTTATTACTAGAGACCCAGTGCACAAAATTCGTGCATGGGTAGGGTCCCTAGAGGCTGCCGGCTGCCAGCTAGAGGGGCTTCTCTTCCCCCAGCCTCCTGCCACCACCGCTACCAGCCCCATCCCCTGATTGAACTCCCGGTCAAGGGGACAATTTGCATATTAGGCTTTTTTATATAGGATTGGTAGGTTTTTGAATCACAACTTCTCATAATTGAATCACAACTTCTCTCCATTGTCGATTTGACTGATGATACACAGAGTATAAGAAACAAAATTATTCAGCCTAGTCAGCTGTTTCATTAAATATTCCAGTAGACCAAGGGTCATTATATATAGCATATAAGTAAATATTTATTAAGAATTAGAATATACTATAATATACATATTACTCAAGCTATACTGTCCAAAATGTAACTTTCTTTATAATTCAAGATACATAAGTCAGAATTTTCCAGTGCCTTGTGATCATTATTTTGAACATCATTTATTTCAGGGATATTCATCATCTTTCTGAGATAAAGATTTACAGATGAGAAATGTTAAATAACAGAGAGCTTCTATGCAGAGGTAATAATGATAATGATAATGAACATGGCAACATTACATAGTAGTATGAGCACTGACTACATACCAAGCATATGTCTTGTTCTCCTCACAATCATCCTAAGAGACTTCTATGATTTCCTTTTACACCTGGAGATTTCAAGAGACAAGGAAGCCTGCCCAGGTCATGCAGCCAGTAAAAGGCAGAGATAGGAATTTGAACCCTGACCTATCTACCCCAAAGCTCTTTTTCTAAAAGCTCATGAGTTTCCACAACAACTTTCAACATGCAAAGAACTCAAAAAAGAAACAAAGAAACATTGTATTGATAAGCAAGCAAAAAAAAAAGCCCATTTTACAAAAGGAAAATCACAATGCTAAAATTTTATAAAAACATTTTTTCAAAGAAAAAATAGCTAATAGAAAACCAGGTTATAAATAAAATGATGTGTGTGTTCTTTTTAAAAAGGGTGTTTTGTTATCTCATATAAGACCTTAATAAACATAACTTATTATACAGTCTATTTAAACTGATATGGAATTTATAACCTTACTTTTGTTATAAAATTGGAGCTGAAATAGTGGTGAGAACTCTTTAAGTCTTTATTTCTAATAGCTAAATTTTATTTTACTATGGCTTTAATCTTCCTAAATCGAGAGGCTGGTGGAAAAAGATGAATTAAATGTGATAGGATCAGTAGAACTTTGAGTGATGTCAAATAAAATGCCTTATGTGTTGTTTCTGTTTTAATTGTATAGCATCTTATAGACTTCAGTCTCTACCAGAATGATCAATCTGTCACTTGAGTTATTTAACTATTGATTAATTTCAGAAATGTGTTGACATAAGTCTTACTGTAAAAAGAAAATCAGTTCCCCTGTTTCCTACCACCAGGATTCTGAGTCTCATGTCTTTGCCTTTTTGCATGATTAATGTTGTTCTGAAAAACCTAAAGAATCAATAAACATTTTCTAAAGCAGAGATATCTACATCCCCAAAGAGGGTTGCCTATTTAGTTTCCCACTCAATCTACAAAATGCATTACCCTTTGGAATGGAAGGGTCAGGCTTGGCTGGTTGACGAGAATCAGAAATTCTGTTCAGATTTGTTTATCCTTTCAATGTGAAAGTCCTATGGCTAGGAGTACACCAGAGTCTCCCTGGTGGCTTAAAGGAATAATTACACTCACCCAGGTTTACACACATCTCTGAATGACCCAAGTTAATGCTGCTGACATTGTCTTCTTAAGAAAACAAAACAGAGAAATCTCTCTCTCTCTCTCTCTCTCTCTCTCTCTCTCTCTCTCTCTCTCTCTCTCTGACAGGATCATCTCTGAGTGCTTAGAGACCCACATTGTTCCAGCAAACATCATTCACTTAGATTGAGAAAAACCCTCTTCTCTACTGAGCCCATAGAGTTTGACTCTTCTGCCTATTCAGTGGGAGAAGATGTGGCCTCGCTGTACATAAACAACTATGTCCAATAGGCAAGGACCCAGGAAAGAACAGAGCTAATAAAGCAGTAGATGTAGAAGTGAGAGAAGAGGTGATTAGGAATCCTCTCTTCTCCATTCCATTACATGGAATTGTCATCAAGGATAAAGCCATGACTTGAATTCTTTTCAAGGTTAGGGCTCCTTTCTAAGTAAAATGAATGAAATAATTTGGGGGCAAGGTTTAAAGGTATAAAAGAAGAAAAGAGAATTCACCACAAGTGCCAAGTACTCTTGGCTCCCCTGCCCCTTATCCCTACACCTGCTCAATCATATTCCCTGTGCCAGGGAGCATGACTAGAAGGTCCAGCCTTCAGTAATATTGAACACAAAACCCCTGTCTTGCTCCATGTTATTCCAGACCCAGGGAAGAATAAAGAAAAATGGGTGACTGAATGCATGGCTGAGTCCTTTGTCTAGTGAAAATGAGATCAATGTTGTGACTCTGGTCTCCTGAGTTGGAACTGATTTGAAAAAATAAAGCAAGACAAGGAAACCATGATCTGATAAGCCGTGAAATGACTCTGCCAATTCACTGAGCCTGAATGAAGTCCCTACCAGGACCTTGTCAACACATTAGATCTAAGCACAAACGTTGCAAGATTAGGCTTTTCCTGTGTGCTTCTCCTGAGTCACCAGCTCAGAGAGGAAGAATGGTAAGGCTCAGTTTTCTTAATGATGCATGGCTCTGCCCTTTGCAGTGATTCCAAACTCAACCAGCTTCTTAGGCTGTTTGTGGCACAGATCTTCAGAGAGAATTCTCTCTGGGCCTGGAAAATATAAAAATTAGCAGTCCAACCATGTCATGGAATCAACCTGGGACGTTATTTAATACTAGTGTCCTGGTGCATGGATTCATGCACATTGAAAGGAAATTAATTAGAAGAAATATTTTAATATCACTACTTGCCCTTTCTCTATAATAGAAGTATCAACCAAATTCATGATCAACAATGACAGATCGAAACACACGCATGCAATTGGCACCACCAAGAGCTTTATATGTATCACGCATGCACGAGTCAACTTAGCCTTTTATATAGATAGATAAACTTGCTTAATTAGACCTGCTTTCTGATTTAGCTAAACTTTTTCCAGCCCAGTGAAGCACCCCAACTTCTCTTTCAGGTAATTTTCAGCAACACAGCAGTAAATATCAACACAAAGCAGATTATTATTGTAGATCACACAGGGAGAACAAAGGGTAAAATATTTAACTGCAGCAGTGTTTGATTATATTCTGCGCAGTGAGAAAACCTAAAGTCATTTTCAAGGTCCGCCATTTCTTACTTCTTTTCAGTAGGGTCAAGTTTCTAAACTTTCTTAATCTCAATTTTCTGGCTAACAAAAAGAAAATGGGATTCTACCGAGTCTCCTATCTACCTACTCCAGGAATTCTGTGAGAATCAAATGAGATGAGGCACGGGAAAACGCTTCACAAACATTTGGTTAAAGTGTAAATCTTTCCACCTGGCTCTAAAGCAAGTCGTGTTCCTGGGCTGAAGAAACTCCAAAGAGGCTAGTCCCTAGGGAGAGGAAGCCAGGTTTGCTACATGATGTCATTACCCAGTGCCCACAGCGACTGTTTCCAAGCTGCACTGGGCTGTGGGCTGCATTTTGCGCCATGGAGTCTTGGCAGCATTGGCTGCAATTTGGTGGGGTGTCACTCCAGGGTGGTGGCGGGGCCTGTGTCCCACTTGGGGGAAGCCAAGTGTTGGCTTGTCCCCACCAGGTCCATAGTACCGTTTATTTTTAAATTGCCAGTGCACGTCACGGCAGCTCCTGCATTGAGCATCTGCCCCCTGGTGGTCAGTGTGCATCATAGCTACCAGTTGGACAGTCAGACAGACACTTAGCCTTTTATATATATAGATACCTACTTACTTGAGAATAATTTCATTAGCCCCAGCTTTCATTTGAATATGCTACAAATAGTCAAAAAGTTTCTATTTCCTTACTGGAACATATCCATAATAAGATTTTGTGGCTGAATATTTATTCCATATGATAATTACAAGGCACCAAACTTGAGCTAAATAAACACATTAAATAACAGGCAGTATTTCTTGGGTTCCTTTAATTATCATTATTTACAAAGTATTCTTGTAGCCACCAGACAAATTTCATTGAAGTCACATGTGCAATGTGAGAGAGAGGATCTAAGTGACAGACCAGGGATCACTGGGTTTCTGGTTTCGTATTAAACACCCATCTCTCCCGAGGTGGAAATGAGGATGAGGATGCAGGAGCGCTGCATGTGTCCCCTTGGCCACCTCACAGGGCCAAGGAGCCACTTACTCTCTCTTATCAGGGGCAGTGACCTGGGGTGCCTGCTCTCGAAACGTCACAGATGAAATGTGAACAAAGGTGGAAAATGAGGCTTTCCTTCCTTCTTTCCTTCCTTTCCTCCCCTCTCTCTCCCTCCTTCTTTCCTGTCTCCTTTCTTTTCTCCCCCTCTTCCTCCCTCAGAGATTTCTCTCTCTTACTTTCCCTCCCTCCCCCACTCCCTCTCCCTCTCCTTTCTTCATTCCTGTCCTTCCTTCTTTTCTTCCTCTGTCTCTCTCTTCCTTTTCCCCTCACTTATGCCATCCTATTATGTTCTCCACTCTCAGCATACCAAAAAGTATACATTCAATAATGAATCTTCCTACCTAATAATGAAAGCACTCCGATGTTTATTTTAGCCCAGCCCAGAGGCTCAGGATATTTAGCTAAGTGTTCATTATAGAGAATTAGATCATTTCATGACACCTTAAAGACTAACCAACAAATATGTAAAAAGTCAGTGTATAAAGTACCAGATTGCTAGCCTGGAAGTTGTCATTAACATCATTTTTCATTAACTTTCTGTGACTCAACCAAACTGCCATCTGCCTCTTCAGACCCCTTCAATTACCAGTGTCCCTCTGCATTTTACTTTCCTCTGCACCAACTTGAGGCACGCATCTCGGTAAATTGCCACCAATTCCCTAATTACTTAGCCGTGTCCGGTATGCAGTAGCACTGAAATGCCATTCCCTTGGAATCAGCGGGAGGGGGACTGCTGTTACAGATGAAAGCAGCCACCAATAAAACCTCATTAATACCTGCAGCTTTAGAGAAAGAATGTGAGCAATGGCCACGTTTCTGAAACGTGAAGAACACAAGACGACAGAGGAAGCCTCCCCCATAAACAGATGTTTTATTGAGATTGAGTGAGAGAGAAAAGGCATCCCCCCACCCCACCCCACCCCCCCCAAAAAAAAAAAAAAAAAACATGTCTTCTGCCATTATAAGCTTTTTGTTCCAAGAGAATCTCTAGTAGGGCAAAAGAAAGACAGCTTCAGGTGAAAGGTTACCTACAACAACAACGCCAGGCACTGGGCCTGCCCAGGTAAAAGGTAGATGGCAATTTTGTCATTAGCATGCCTGACCCCTTGGCCGCACCATATCTCACAGGAAGCGTTAAGACCAGCTCAATTGTCAAGACACAAGCGCTTAAAGGTCAATGTGCACAGAAACCTTCCGGAGCCTACAACTGAATTGCTGACTTCTTTTATTATTGCCACTTAAATAAATGATTCCAGGGGCAAGACAAGGAAAGACTGGCTTAATGTCAGGATTTACATGAAGGATTTTGGGGGGTTTTGTTTCAAAACTATAAAAAATACCTTTGCTTTGTTTGGGTATCAAAGAGCAAGCGAGGCTTTGAAAATCCATAAATATTCCTGGACTTGGAGGACTTCCAGTATTCCTTGAAAGGACATTATCAGTTTTAATGTCATTTCGCAAGGAATTTCCCTTTATGTTTTGCTTTTTATTCTATGAAAAGAGAATTTCAACGTTCTTTCTCCTTTTTATTGGGAGCAGAAGGGCAGATAATAAGAAAGCTTTTTATAGCATTGCATGGACATTACTCAGTTTAAAAAGCAAGAAGAATGAAAGCTTTAAAAGATTATTCCACTGTCTATTGTTTTTCACAATTAAAATTATAGATAAAAGCATGTTGCTTAAAAGTAAGCGGGGCAGTTCCTCAAATGGTTGGACAAGGAGTTACCAGGTGACCCCGCTACGTGTGCTGCTTCTGGGTATTCACCCAAGAAAACTGAAGGAAGAGGCTCAAACAGATACTTGCACACCCATGTTTATAGCAGCTTCATTCACAAACAAAATGTGGTATGCACATACAATGGAGTATTATTCAGCCTTAAAAAGGAAGGAAATTCTGACACAGGCTACAACATGGATGACCCTTGAAAACATTATGCTCAGTGGAAGAAGTCAGACACAAAAAGGGCAAATATTATATGATCCCACTTATATGAAATGTCCAGAATAGAAAGATCTATATAGACAAGAAGTAGATTAGTGGCTACCGAAAACCAGGGGTGGAAAATTTGGGAAGTCATAGCTTAAGAATGTTGAGTACCTTCTTGGGTTCGTGAAAATGTTCTAAAAATGATTGTGGCAACAGATGCACAACTCTTTCAATGTAATAAAGGCCATTAAATTGTGCACTTAAAATGGGCAAATTGTAAGATATGGAAATCATATGGAATAAAGGTAGAATTGCCAGATAAAATACTGGTCTTTAAAAAAAAATCTTGAAATTATTATTCATGCTATGCTTGTTTGATTCATTCTCAGATTTTTTTTCTCTGAACTTTAGAATTGCTCTACTTGTTGTCTTTAGAATCCCTCTGAATTTGTGTCTGTATAACAATCGTCAGGCAAATGGACCTTGGCGATCAAAGGCCACAGAAGCAAGGTCAGAGCAACCAACATTCCCAGCTCTCCATCAGCGAGTTGCAGGCTGAACTTCCAAGAATACTTTTCCTTGCACATAGAGTAAGGAGTCAGGTTGTCCCCTTCAATGAACCATTCATTCAGGGCTAATGCACTAACTCAATATAAATAAGAAAAGTAATCCTCGTAACCATACTTCACAGTTGTTTTCAAAACAACTTCTGTCAAATTGTAATCATCTCTCAATATTGGTTGTGGGAGTCTATTTAATGAGAACTATTTGTAATTTTCTAGCACATTGTTAATTCATAAGAATTTATATCACTAAGGTCATTAAACTATGTTATTTGCTCTGGGGTGTTAAAGAGAATGCTAATAATTTAAACTTACTTCCTGATCCTGCAAAAAAAGTTGATGTGTTCCATTTCATTATATCTTCATGTGGCCTTTTAAAAACTAGACATTCTTATATTTAATTAACTCTTTTTCAATTTTTTAGTTGTTAAATTGTTCTGTGTAAAAAGATACCATTTGATTAGAAAAAAAAAAAAACTTCAATTTAGATTTTAAAAAAGCTTCCCCAAACACTAGTGATATTGTTTTATTTCACTCCACTAATCATTCAGAAGGTGATATTTACACTCACTATCTTCCCTCTGTCAGGAAGTGAACACGGCCTCATGGACATAGTTCACAGAAGCAAATAGGTTTAGCTGTCAGATTCCACTGGTTTCCAGAGAACTTCAGACAAGGAACATAAAAAAGGCCAAGTCAGAGAAGCCCTAAAATTTTATACTTGGCTTTGTGACTTAGGCTTAACGCATTTTAGCAAAACTGTAAGACATGCTGGCAGTCCAGCTGCGCACCTGTCACAGCCTCACAACTCCCAACGCGCTGGCCTTCCTCATAAACAGTAAGTATGTTGTAAAACCGTTTATAGCTGCTATAAAAATATTTTGACTATTTTACCCAACTACCAGAGTAGGACACGTGATACTAGTTAAGGGAAAAGAACACAGATTCCCCTTTGCAGACAGCCTTCCCGAATTCGGGGGGCGGGAAGAGAAGAGGAAAACCCCCTTTCTGTTGCAGGGAGCCTTATAAAGGTGTCGCTCCCTCGAGTGGACGCAGCCCCGGGAGCAGCAGCCTGAGTTCAGCCCCACTCCAGGCCCTACAGCCCCGCACCCTGTGAGCACCTGACACTCCCTGGCCTTGCCCACTTCCACTGTGTATGCGCTCCTCCCACACCTTTCTATCCCATGTGCTTGTGTGTCTACCAAACAGACTCTACCATTAGTGCCAACCCGAAATCCAGAAGCCAGTCCGCATTCATGGATATGGACTGAGAGCCTGTGTATACAAATGGACAATGGCCTGACCACATATAAAATAGAACTCGTACCCACAGCCTGCAGCAACCAGCCCAGGAAACCACAGCATTATCTAGAGTAAGCAACCCAGGACACCAGCCTGCTAACTTTCAGGCCACTATCTTTAGGAAGCCAAAAAACAGCCCCTGTAGCAATCATCTCCAATTGATCAGGACTTAATTAATAATTGACAGCTTCCTTAATTTTCTACCTCACTTCCAACTTAGAACCAACCAGGAAAGTTAAAATACAGGGGTGTGGAAAGGTAGGTTAAATGACCAGTCATCGTTACCGAAAAGAATAAGAATATAAATGAAGAAGGAGGAGGAGAAGGAGAGGAAGAAGATGAAGAAGAAGAAGAAGAAGAAGAAGAAGACAAATAAGTAATATAATAATTAATAAATAATAATACAAGAATAAACTGTGGGTTTTGCATACTCACAACTGTAAAACTACGTTTGCTCACCCCTGTATGTTGTCCTAATCAATCGCATAGGACACCTCATTTCTATTTAGCCTGCCTACAGCTTCTTCAGGCTAACAGCTTTCAATCAGGGCACACCTGAAGCTTTCACATGCCTCCTCCCCGCCCCCCCCCCCCCTCACACACACACACCCCACACACACACACAGACACATACAAAGCTTCCCTACTCCTCTGCATGGCTTTCAGTCTCTGTCAGACACAGAGATGGTAGCTGACTCCTTTGCTGCTACAGCAAGGTCAGAATAATAAATAGCCTTTGCTTGTTCTCCTTGGTCTTCATTTATTTCTGCAGGACAAAAGACATTCTTTCCCAATGACTTCAGGCATTTCTTCAAGAGCAATTCTCTTAAGTGGGTGGACTCAGCTTTATGGAATCCACTGCAAGTAGAAACCGATTACTCACAAGTTTCATCACCATTTTCCCAGGAGTCTATGTGAGGTGAGTGACTTGTTACACTGTCCTATGAAAAATATGGATGGACCAAGATAGGAGAATGAAAGTGTAGGTTTTACAGCCCTGACAACCAGGTGTGACTGTTGGCCTGGTGTGACCATTCAAACTTCTACCCAGACTCCAGAACTCATGACAAGCTCTATTTTTTTTTTCAAAAAATATTCCCAAGCTCTTCTAGAAGAGAAATTTGAATGCCAAGACTACCCTCTCAGCCTCAGCTCTCAAACCACTCTTTAAATCTGGCCATCCTGGGCCTACTATTCCCCAGATATAAAGGGCCCATTCATCTCTCCCAAATGGGAGTAAATGTTCACCCACCATTCAGAGCCAGAGGAAATGTCGCTTCCTCTTTTTATCTACTCCTGCTTTCCCTATCTGTGTTTGCAGACTGCAGGTAAACCTCTTTAACAGAACCTGACAAGAGGGCATCATAGCCATTTGCTTACATGGCCACCTCCTCGGACTGAGACTGCTCAAGGGCGGGAAGTGTATCACTGTCCATCATCTCTAAATGGAATGAAATACCTAAAGGAAGGAGGGAGGGAGGAAAAAAAGATAAAAAGAAAGGAATAGAAGAGAAAAAAAGAAGGAAGGGATGGAGGGAGAGAGAGGGAGGGAGGAAGGAGAGAGGAAGATAAACTTTAAGAACTTCTTAGCACATCCCAATTTTTTCATGTGCTTCAGTTTTCTATACAAAGCCTTCTCTCTTTGCAGGTGCCATTTCTGTTCATGCATACCAGTAACAATGCAGTCCAATTACAGTGTTATAAATTGCTCATATTAGAATAAAATGCACACCTTCCCAATGTCAGTAAGACACCGACCCTTCTCTCAGCACAGTAGCCAGTCAGGTGGATTTGGTCTGAATCAGGACTCTGCCCTTCACTGGCGCTGTGCTCTACTTCCTAAACCCCCTGAACCCTCGCGTCTGTATCTGTAACATGAGAAAAATAATACTGACTCACTAGGCCACTATTGTACAATTAAATACAAGTAGGTAAAATTTGGGGCACATAAAAGGTAGTCAATCTATGTTAATTTCCTCCTCTATTTTGATTTTTCTCATTTTTATTCGAGCATCCAAGATCAGTAGCCCTGGTTGCTTAAGTCTTGGAGTGCTTCAGGCACCCAGTCAGACAAGTTAATAATAATTTTTCCTCTAGAGGAGCCAAAATTTTTAAAGTTTTGATATTTTTTTGATCAACACCTTCAAAACAGGAAGGTACATTTTCAAGCAAATCCATCTCCAGGGATGAAATGGGGTCACCGATGTCACAGATGAAAGCAAGCTCAGTGCTGTTGTCTTAGAAAACCACTTCTTCCTTTGCACTCACTTGATCCGCCCTTCTTCCCACCCCTGCTCCTCTCTGCATGTCAGGAGAGAAGCTATCCAGATAGGGTTGGACAGATGCGAGCCCCTGAAAGAGCTTCGCATTCCAAGGAGCTGCACAACAGTAAAAACAAAAATATTGCCCGAGGTGAGGATAACAGCAAAGGGATGTCAGGGCATGAAATAGGCTGTTTGACTTCAAGAGAGCCCAGCAGTGCTCTCAGAGGGCAGCACTGTGACCTCAGCCCTCCCCTGGAATACCGGCTGCCTCTCTGGTTTTATTTATAGTGCTTGCCTTCAAAGAAAGGGTGAAAAATGGTTCAGGCAGTTTGAGGGGGAGAGGGGTGGGGAGAGTGGGAGGAAGAGTAGCAGTCCAGAGAAAAGGAGTTAAATTTGCATTAAATAAGAGAGGGGGCAATTCTACTAGGAAACAATTCAAGTGAGGGCAACGAAGAGTAGCTTGAAGTGAGTCTGAGCAGGTTCATCCTGGTGCCCTTTCCAAGCTCTCTGTTTGGGGTTATTGTCCATGGAATTTAGCTCGGCAAGGCAAAGAGATGAAGGGCACTAAGGTTGGGGTAATCACAGGTCACTGATGCTGGCATCAGTTTCTCCGGCATTTGCACACCTGTGAGCAGAACTGTAGGCCTCTTTAAACCCTGCGAAATTGCAGTGTGAAATCTATTGGCTCCTATCCTAACAATTGCATTTCTGCCCCAAACTAGAAATGGGGAGCAGACTCAAGCTCAGAGCCCATATGGTTCATGTGAAGTGACTTCATTTTATGTGGGAAGCCCAGCAGGCAGGGAAGCAATGAGCCATTTGACTTTAGTTCTGAGAGGTGCTTGTCTCTTGAGTAGACCCTGCAGGTAAAGGATGGAGTGGCCCTGATGTTGTCAGTACAACAGAGGAAAGTCTGGAGACTCACTGACATCCAGAAAAAACTGAGGCAGGACCCTGTGGCACCTTCTGAAATCTGTCTTGACCTCGGGAGAGCTGAATTCTCTCTTCTGTGTTCCCACACAGTGTAATGGATTACATACCCTGATTGTATCACAGATCACATTTATTAGGATCTATAGACCTGCCTATCTGTCTGTCCAATAGACTGTGAGACTCTCAAAGGCAAGGAATATACCTCACCCAACTTTTTACTCTAGCACTTAGCACAAGGCCTGGCATATTACAGATACTCAGTTAATGTTTGTTGCGTGAATGGATTCAATCAAACAAATTCTAAAATAGAGAGCCTAATCCTCAATGGGTCCCCACTGACATCGAAAGCAGTAGTGCAGTGAAGAAGTCAATAATTAATGCACTTTTTTATTTCTACCTTACAAGTTTTGTTGCACTTATTAAGGACTGCCAACAAAATTTTTACAAGTAAACTATAAATATCAACAAATATCAGCAAAAGATGTAGTAAATATTTTCACTTAAATTTATTTGAGATGCTCCCTAAAGCAACTAAGATTCCTAGACTTTAATGAAGAATTCTTGGTAATTTTCAAATACAGTAGTCTCTGCTAATTCTCTAAGGCCAATCTTCAAAGTACAGACTCCTGGGCCCTCCCCCAGCTTCACTGTTAGAATTAAAAAGAGAAAGATTTAGTACCCATAGGTTTTTAACAACTTTGCTGAGTATTAAAAATCCTACAAGTTTAGTCAGTGCTGTCTCAGAGAGAAGCACTCAGTCATACACTGCGTAAGGACCTGTCAGTCATCGGACCGCATATACAACAGTGATCCCACAGGATTATGAAGGAGCTGAAATATTCCTATTGCCTAGTGACATCGTAGTTTCCTACATTGAAGTGCAACACGTTATTCATGTTTGTGGTGATGCTGGTGTAAACAAACCTACACACTGCCAATCATATAAAAGTATGGCACCTACAATTATGTATGGCACCTAATACTTGATAATGATAATAAATGACTATGTTACTAGTTTATATGTTTACTATACTACACCTTTTCATTATTTTAGAGTATACTGTTTCTACTTATTTTAAGAAAGTTTGCTGTAAAACAGTATGCTGTGTTACTTCAGCAGCATCCTCATACATCTCGTGTTTACTGTGTCTCTTTATTGCATCATTTTCTCTTGTGCTTGACTTAATCTCATGTTGTTTTGTGCAGTAACATGATGTACAGGCTTGTAGTCCAGGAGCAATAGGCTATACCACATAGCCTAGTTGTGTAGTAGGTTGTCCTATCTCTGCCTGTGTAAGTCCCCACTATAATGTTCACACAACAATGAAATGGCCTAATGATGCATTTCTTAGAAGGCCACCCATCGTTAAGTGAAGCATGACTGTACTAGAAGCAACACTAAACCAAGAGTCAAGATCGGAGTACTGATACTTGCCATTTATTAGATGTGTAACTTTATGCAGTCATTCAACCTTACTGAGTTTATTATCTTAGCTGCAAAGTAAGGAAAATAATGCCTTGCCCTACCAACATGGAAGGGTGTTGTTGGGTTCAAATGTGATGCTATAAGAAAATGACAATGTGCTGTAAAATTGCCATTGGTATAATGGACTCTGCCTCATACTTACCCAACCTATTCATAAGTGCACCTTCCTCTGCCTCCAAGGTAGCCATCGTCTCATAGTTGAGAATCAATGGGCATTCAGCGCTTAGGAATGCAGTCAGGAATCCCACAAAACTTGCAAATGGAATCGCTTCCCAGTAGTGTGAGTGACACCTCAAAAGAAAACTATTAATGTACAGAGTTCTAAATCTCATTAACACAGAACAAGGACAGCATAAGCAAGCAAATGAGAGGTCCTACCCTTTCAGAACCTTCCAAGGGAGTCAAGAGCAACATCTGCTAAGCTGAAAGGTAAAGGACCAGCTAAGCAGTGGTGGTGGAAAATGAAGCATCTCTACACCTACAGACATGAGAGGAAAGGGAATGATTGTCATCTATTTTAACAAACTGGTCATCTTTGACAGTTCTAACCATGAATCACCCAAATTAATTAAGTCGTTTCACTTAGTCTGGTTGGATTTAATTGCAGCCTGTATAAATTGTTAACATTGTAAAATTAATTTCTCAATCATTACTTTTCCCATGCAATTCTCTAAAGAATGTTTTAGTTGTTCCTAGATTAGCCTGCTTCAATCTGACACCTATTAAAGCTGAGTGGGCTTTTTGTAAAGGCACCAGTTCGGAGGATGCTGTTTTATGGATCCGTTGTTGCCACACAGGCAGCTGGAAGGACAAAGAGAAATCAGCACCAGAAGCATTACACAGGACCAGGGTATCATGGAGAAAGATATATATCATCTGAAGATAGTGATTCTAACAAGGTTAGCCTGTGAGGAATAATTTATAGTAACTAGAGTTGCCAAATTCCACAAATAAAAATATAGGGCACCCAGTTAAATTTGAATTTCAGATAATATATAATTATTAGCATAAGTATGCTCCATGCAATATTTTAGATGGGCTTATACTAGAAAATTATTTGTTGGCTGAGAACCACCAGAAAAAGAAATAGTGAGAGTACAGTGTTACTGTCATGGTTGCCAGATAAAATAGAGGCTGTTCATTAGAATCTTCTGGAGAGGTTTGAAAAATCTTAATGCCAGACTTCATCCCAGACCAATTAAATAGAATCCTTGGGGGTAAGATCCAGGCTTCTGCAATTTTAAAACTTCTCTTGCAATCCCAAACCTCAGCTAAAGTTTAGCTAAAGAAACTGTATGAGGTATAGACAGATCATTGAAAGTTGTTTTTCCCAAGTTATCTTTAATTAGGATAAAAATTGAGCCTCTCATTTAACTCTGTCTTACCAGGAAAATGTGAGCTATGAACTCTTCAGTAAATAAACATTGATTGAGAATCGTGCTGGGCACTGGAGAAACAGAAATGGACAAGCCGCATTCCTACTCTCAGAGCCCATGTTCTAGTGCACTTTCATCAAAAAGTCTTTCAGGCAAAGCTCATTTTTTCCAATGAAGAACCCAGTGAGCAAGTTTAGAATAGAATCTGGAGAATGATGTCTCATATTTGATTTATGATAGAGATGAAGAGCGGGGAGGAAGGGGAAAGGAAGGAGGGAGGAAGAGAGAGGGAGGGAGGGAGTAAGAGAGGGAGGGAGGGAGGGAGGGGAAATGAAAAGGAACTGTCTCTACCTCATAAAATACATAATCCAGGAGTATTGTAGATTAAATATGAAAGGCAAAATATAAGATAATATAGAAGGTATGGGAAAAAATTTTAAGGACCAAAAGCACAAACCATAAAGCAAATCTTTGATAAATATGACCACACTAAAATTAAGAACACCCAATCTTCAAAATACATCAATAAGAGAATGAAATGATAAGCAAGAGAGTGAGACAAAATTTGAAATTTATATCATGTGCATATCTTATATATTTTTTCAAAACTCCTACAAATCAATGAGAAAAAGATAGACCATCTAACAAGAAAATGATCTGGAGACTTGAACAAAGACTTCACAAAAGGATCTACATACAAATGGTGAATAAACATAGGAAAAGGTGTTCAACTCATTTGTAACAAAGGAAATACAAAGTAAACCCTTTTGAGATATCACTATGTACCCACCAGAATAGCTAAAATTAAAAAGATCAACATGGAGAAAAGAAGATGGCAGCATAGGTAAATGCTGGTACTTACTGCCTCCCATAGTCACATCAAAATTATTCAACTTAAATACAGAACAAACATCATTTAGAACCACCTGAAATCTGGATGAATGGAAGTCCTACAATTAGAGATGTAAAGAGGAAAGCACAATGAAACTGGTGGTAAGGGGAGGAGAGCAGAGGCATGGAAGGAGCTGATCTGACATCCACGTGTGGCGTTTCTTTAATCAGGAGGGATATCTGGCT
The DNA here is from genome assembly GCF_027574615.1 of Eptesicus fuscus. Lineage (NCBI taxonomy): Eukaryota > Metazoa > Chordata > Mammalia > Chiroptera > Vespertilionidae > Eptesicus > Eptesicus fuscus. The sequence continues at coordinate 87,496,376 of NC_072481.1, forward strand.
GTAGAGCCTGCCATGAGGAGCAAAGGGTCCCAGATTCATACCAGACCCCTAGCCAGAGCTAGGAAGAGAAGTTCCTCATAACTTTGGGCTGTAAAAAAACAGCAGGGATTGTGCCTGAGTGACACAGAGGCTATTGGAGACCCAGGCAGTTACTCTTAAAGGGCCTACACATGAATTTACAAAGACTTGCTCCCTCTGAACCCCAGCACTGGTACAACAGCTTAAGGGGATCCAGGGACATACAAGGAGGAACTGTATTGTCTGACATCAGGAGTGCTTCCAGGAGTCATTGTTCCTATGCTGAGACCTCCCCTGTTGCAGAGCTGACTGGCAACCATATCTGAGTTTCCATCAGCCTGGCTCACACTGTTCAGTCCACCCTGAGACCCTGCCCCCACCCAATTTGCAGCCCCAGCCAAATTGTTGGCAGTGGCTTTTCCATATAAATGACCTGTTCTGGCTCAGGCTTCAGACTTTTCTAAAATTTCTCAAACAAACAGCAGCTGGCATCAGCATACCCCATACCTGTCAATAAGAGGCCTAAGACAGCTTGGCCTAGCCTGAGCACTTCCAAGCCCAATACAAGTAGCAGCCATCTGCAGATCGCTCTGTAGCTCCTCCTGGGTGGCCCAGTAATGGCTAACTTTGTACCACCTGGGAAGCCTCAGAGCCAGTGCACCCAGTGGACAGCTTCAGAAAAAGGGTACCTGGATTAATCATACCAGATTACAACTTTACACATCCAGGAGTGACACATTCAAGGGGAAGACTCAGTAAACACCAAACCAAGTCCTACTCCATAGGGGTGTCTCCTGCACAGCAGTTCTTCCACTGTAGTCACAGCTGGTCCTCACAGCCAATTGGCCTGGAGGTCAATTCCTCCCAGTGATGCCAACAGCAATCAAGACTCAACTACAGGGGGCCGAAAAATGGCGACCGGCAGGTAGGTAGGGAGGGTGAGCGTGTGATCGAGTGAAGGAGTGACTGAGGTGTGTGTGGACGTGTGTGGCTGTGTGTGTGAATGAAATAGGGACAGTTGGACCCTGCAGTTCTTCCAGGGGGCATCCAATCCAGGCAGTCCTGGTTGGCAAGACCCCGCGGCTGCTGCAAACACTCCAGGGAGGACACCAGTGGCACAGAGACCCCGCCATTTTAAGAACGGAACTGCTAGAGACTAGAATCCTAACCTTACCACCACCTAGTCTGGTCTCGGAAGCAAACCTGGTCACTACAGCCACTCTGGTAGAAGACCTGCCATCCCAGCAGCAGAAGCGCGAACCCTGAGACCTCCATCTGCAAAAGTGCGCCGCTGAGGGCGGTAAGTGCAACCTCCCCCTCCCCAGTGCCGGAGCTCAGGACTCGCCGCGTCCCCAGCCCATAGGCACCGGGCACTCCACTGCCCAGGCAGTGCTGGGGAACCACTGAGAGCCCCTGAGGGGGTGATTCTGCACAGTCAAGGGTGCGCGGCCCTACAGTGGAATCTCTGAACTGCCTCTTCCTAAATAACTGCCCAGGGACACCCCTGCGGTGCAACTTCAGTGCCAGGGGGCTTCAGAGCTTTGCGCCGTCGGGCGCGCCACCAGTTTGCGCACACTCCAGGGCTGGCAAACTCAGGGCCACAGCAAGGGAAGGCACCCTGAGCCCATATATCCACAGGGTCCTCTGGAAAGCTGCTTGGGGCCCCTGCTGGGTGTGATTCTGTACAGGCAAGGGCGCGCTGCCCCACAGCAAAAACTCTGAACTCCTTTCTCCTGAATAACTTCCCACATACACCCTAGCTGTTTAACTTCAGTGCCAGAGTCACTCAAATTGCATCAGAGGTGTGCGCCAGCGGGCGCGCCACCAGTTCGCACACACTCCAGGGCTGGCAAACTCAGGTCCACAGCAGGGGAAGGCACCCTGAGCCCATATATCCACAGGGTCCTCTGAAAAGCTGCTTTGAGCCCCTGCTGGGTGTGATTCTGTACAGGCAAGGGCGCGCTGCCCAACAGCAGAAAATCTGAACTCCTTTCTCCTGAATAACTTCCCACATACACCCTAGCGGTTCAACTTCAGTGCCAGAGTCTCTCAAATTGCATCAGAGGTGTGCGCCAGCGGGCGCGCCACCAGTTCGCGCACACTCCAGGGCTGGCAAACTCAGGCCCACAGCAGGGGAAGGCACCCTGAGCCCATATATCCACAGGGTCCTCTGGAAAGCTGCTTGGGGCCCCTGCTGGGTGTGATCTGTACAGGCAAGGGCGCGCTGCCCCACAACAAAAACTCTGAACTCCTTTCTCCTGAATAACTTCCCACATACACCCTAGCTGTCTAACTTCAGTGCCAGAGTTCCTCAAAGGGCGTCAGGGCAGTGCGCCTGCAAACACACCTCCACAGAAGGGAATATACAACAGGCAGGCACCCTGAGCCCATCTACACACAGGGTGCTAGTGGGAGCCACTGGGAGATCTCCCAACAGACGGTTCCTGGGTGCCACTGTGAATTCCCACTGGACACGCGCGATTTCAACTAAGGGTGCAAGACAGCAAAAACTGGAACACTCCACTCCAAAGCTGCTGACTGTTAGACACCACAGTTGTGCCTCTCAAGCTTCCAGGCCTACATAAAGAGAACCCAAGTAGCTCAAGTAGGGAGCTACACTAGATTATCAAGCCCAGGAGAACTGAGAGATTATACCAGTAGCACCATCACCAAAAGATCCTGGGTAGCAAAGCAATTGGAACTACAATTAAAACATTACAGGAAAACATGGGGAGACAGAAAGGAAATTCTCAAAGGAAGGAACAGGAAGAATCACCAGAAAGGGAGTTAAATGAACTTGAGGCTAGCAGCTTAACAGAGAAAGAATTCAGAGTATTCGTTATAAGGATGTTTAAACGAATGGATGACAAATACACACAACTCAATGAGAGCTATAAGGAGCTGAATGAAAATGTCACCAACATGAAAAGAAACCAAGAGGAGATGAAGAACGACATAGCTGCAATAAAGAACACAATGGAAGGCTTAAAGAGTAGAGTAGAAGAGGCTGAGGACCGCATCAGCGAATTAGAAGACAAGGTAGGAAAATACACACAAACACAGCAGCAATTGGAAAGAAGACTTAAAAAGCAAGAGGAGAGCCTAAGGGAGCTTCGGGACAACACAAAACGAAACAACCTTCGAATAATAGGGATAAAAGAAGGAGAGGAAGAGAAGCAAGGAATAGAAAACCTATTAGAAGAAATAATGACAGAAAACTTCCCTGATATTGGCAAGAAAAAAACTATCCAAGTCCAAGAAGTACACAGAGTCCCAAACAAGTTGAACCCCAAAAGACCGACACCAAGACACATCATAATTAAACTGACGAACACCAACGACAAAACAAGAATCTTAAAGGCTGCCAGAGAGAAACAGAAAGTTACCTACAAGGGATCTCCTATCAGAATATCAACTGATTTCTCAACAGAAACACACCAGGCCAGAAGGGAATGGAATGAAATATACAAAGTGATGGAAAACAAGGGACTGAATCCAAGAATACTATACCCAGCAAGGCTATCATTCAAAATTGAAGGTGGAATCAGAAGCTTCACAGACAAAAAAGGGCTAAGAGAGTTCATCACTACCAAACCAGCAATGCAAGAAATGCTAAAGGGGCTGCTGTAAAAAGAAGAAAGAGAAAGGCAAGAAGAAACACAAACACTAAGGAAAAATATGTCAACAAACAGGTACTTATCAATAATAACAGTAAACGTAAATGGATTAAATGCACCAATCAAAAGACATAGGGTAGCTGAATGGATAAGAAAACATGACCCATATATTTGCTGTCTACAAGAGACCCACCTTAGAGCAAAAGACTCACACAGACTGAGAGTGAAGGGATGGAAAAACATTTTTCAGGCAAATGGAAAGGAGAAAAAAGCTGGGGTTGCGATACTTATATCAGATAAAATAGACCTCAAAGTAAAGGCTTTAATAAGAGATAGGGAAGGCCACTACATAATACTAAAGGGAGCAATCCAGCAAGAAGATATAACTCTGGTAAACGTATATGCACCCAATGCAGGAGCGCCCAAATACATAAAAAAACTGCTGGAAGACATCAAGGGAGAGATCAACATCAATACAATCATAGTAGGGGACTTTAATACACCACTGACATCAATGGATAAATCCTCTGGACAAAAAATCAGCAAAGAAACAGCAATTCTAAATGACACACTAGATCAGATGGACCTAATTGACATCTTCAGAGTATTTCACCCCAAAACCAGGGAATATACGTTCTTCTCAAGTGCACATGGGACATTCTCAAAAATAGACCACATATTGGGTAACAAGCAAAGTCTCCCCAAATTAAAAAAGATTGAAATCATATCAAGCATTTTCTCAGACCACAATGGCATAATATTAGAAATAAACTACAATAAAAACATTCCAAAAAATTCAAACACTTGGAAACTGAATAGTATGCTACTAAACAATGATTGGGTTATCAATGAGATCAAAGAAGAAATTAAAAACATCCTGGAAACTAATGACAATAAAAATACAACATTGCAAAACCTATGGGACACAATGAAAGCAGTCCTGAGAGGCAAATGTATAGCTCTACAGGCCTACCTCAAAAAACAAGAAAAAATGTTAATAGATCATCTATCTCAACAACTCAAAGAATTAGAAAGGGAGCAACAAGAAAAGCCCACAGTGAGCAGAAGAAAGGAAATAATAAAGATCAGAGCAGAAATGAATGACATAGAGACCAAAAAAACAATACACAAGATCAATAAAACCAAGAGCTGGTTATTTGAAAGGATAAACAAGATTGATGAACCTCTAGCCAGGCTCACCAAGAAACAGAGAGAGAGGACCCAAATAAACAAAATCAGAAATGAAAGAGGTGAAATAACAACAGACCCCACCAAAATACAAAGGATTGTCAAAAAATACTATGAACAACTCTACTCCAACAAACTAGACAACCTGGAGGAAATGGACACATTCCTAGAAAAACACAATCTTCCAAAACTTACTCAGGAAGAGACTAAAAATCTCAATAGGCTGATAACTATGGAAGAAATTGAAGCAGTTATCAAAAAGCTTCCAGCAAACAAAAGCCCAGGGCCAGACGGCTTCACAGGGGAGTTTTATAAAACATTTAAGGAAGAGCTAAAACCTATCCTCCTCAGACTATTCCAGAAAATTCAAGAAGAAGGAACACTTCCAAGCTCCTTCTATCAAGCCAGCATCACCCTAATACCAAAACCAGGTAAAGATAACACAATGAAGGAGAATTACAGGCCAATATCCCTCATGAACATAGATGCCAAAATCCTCAACAAAATTCTAGCAAATCGAATCCAGCAATACATCAGAAAGATCATACACCACGACCAAGTAGGATTTATCCCTGGGATGCAAGGATGGTACAATATTCACAAGTCAATAAACGTGATACATCACATAAACAAATTGAGAGATAAAAACCATATAGTCATATCAATTGATGCAGAAAAAGCATTTGACAAAATCCAACACCCTTTCTTGATAAAAACTCTCAGCAAGCTGGGAATAGAAGGATCATACCTCAACATAATAAAAGCCATATATGACAAACCCACAGCCAACATCATACTCAATGGGAAAAAACTAAAACCATTTCCCCTAAGAACAGGAACAAGACAGGGATGCCCACTCTCACCACTTCTGTTCAACATAGTGTTGGAAATACTAGCCATTGCAATCAGACAAGAAGAAGAAATAAAAGGCATCCAAATTGGAAAAGAAGAAGTAAAACTCTCCTTATTTGCAGATGACATGATACTATACATAGAAAACCCTAAAGACTCCATCAAAAAATTACTAGACTTAATAAATGAATTCGGCAGAGTAGCAGGATACAAAATAAATGCTAAGAAATCTATGGCATTTCTATACACCAATAATGAACTTACAGAAAGAGAGACTAAAAAAGCAATCCCATTTACCATCACACCAAAAAAATTAAGATACCTAGGAATAAACTTAACTAAGGAGGTAAAAGACCTATACGCGGAAAACTACACAACACTGAAAAAAGAGATAGAAGAAGACATAAACAGATGGAAGAACATACCATGTTCATGGATTGGTAGAATCAACATCATCAAAATGTCCATACTACCCAAAGCAATCTATAATTTCAATGCACTTCCCATGAAAATACCAACGGCGTACTTCACAGACCTAGAACGAACTTTCCAAAAATTCATCTGGAATAAAAAAAGACCCTGAATAGCCACAGCAATCCTGAGAAAGAAGAACAAAGTAGGTGGGATCTCCATACCAGATTTCAAGCTATATTACAAAGCCACTGTTCTCAAAACTGCCTGGTATTGGCACAAGAACAGACATATAGATCAATGGAATAGAATAGAGAACCCAGAAATAAATCCAAATCACTATTCTCAATTAATATTTGACAAAGGAGGCATGAACATACAATGGAGTCAAGACAGTCTCTTCAACAAATGGTGTTGGGAAAATTGGACAGATACATGCAAAAAACTGAAACTAGACCACCAACTTACACCATACACAAAAATAAACTCAAAATGGATCAAGGACTTAAACATAAGACAGGAAACCATAAAAATACTAGAGGAATCTACAGGCAGAAAAATCTCTGACATATGCCAAAAGAACTTCTTCGCTGATACTGCTCCTAGGGCAATGGAAGCTAAAGAGAAAATAAACAAATGGGACTACATCAAAATGAAAAGCTTTTTCACAGCAAAGGAAACCATCAATAAAACAACAAGAAAGCCCACTACATGGGAGAACATATTTGCCAATGATATCAACGATAAGGGTTTAATCTCCAACATTTACAGGGAACTCATGCAGCTTAACAAAAAGAAGATAAACAACCCAATCAAAAAATGGGCAACTGATCTAAATAGACACTTTTCGAAAGAAGACAGAAGGAAGGCCAAGAGACATATGAAAACCTGCTTAAATCACTAATCATTAGAGAGATGCAAATCAAAACAACAATGCGGTACCACCTCACACCTGTCAGAATGGCCATTATCAACAAGTCAACAAATGACAAGTGCTGGAGAGGATGTGGAGAAAAAGGAACCCTTGTGCACTGTTGGTGGGAATGCAGACTGGTGCAGCCACTGTGGAGAACAGTTTGGAGTTTCCTTAAAAAACTAAAAATAGAACTCCCATTTGACCCAGTGATCCCACTTCTAGGAATATATCCCAAGAAACTGGAAACATCAATCAGAAAGGATATATGCACCCCTATGTTCATAGCAGCACAATTCACCATAGCTAAGATTTGGAAACAGCCTAAGTGCCCATCAGCAGATGAGTGGATTAAAAAACTGTGGTACATCTACACAATGGAATACTACGCTGCGGTAAAAAAGAAGGAGCTCTTACCATTTGCAACAATATGGATGGAGATGGAGAACATTATGCTTAGCGAAATAAGCCAGGCAGAGAAAGATAAATATCACATGATCTCACTCATTTGTGGAATATAATGAACAACATAAATTGATGGGGAGAAAATAGATCCAGAAACAGAGAAACATCAATCAGAACGTCAAACCTCAGGGAAGAAATTGTGAGATAACCAGAAACCAAGAATGCCTGAGAACGCCTTTCTAGCCACGCTAGCAATCATCAGATGTACGGTAATTTTACCTGGGACAAGAGGGTAAGTATTTTGATCTTATGTTTCTGACCCTTCATGAGTAAGACCCCTTACGTGGGCTGATCCCCTGACTAATGTAGTTACCAATAATACCAAACACCCTGGACATATAGGAGGCCCATGGGTGGGGCAAGAAAGTATAAATACACAGGTGTCTCCACCCAGCTTCCCTTTTGTAGGACACGAAATCAAAACAATGCCCCTTTGTGTATACAATTAAAGAGAGGTTTCTGGCTTGTGTGGATACCAAAGAAAGGGTGTCACTACTATCACTACGTGCCCCTGGTAGAGGTGCAAAAAATGTAACTAAGACCTTGTCTACATAAAAAGAAATGGACAGCCAGTTTGAAAGGGAATTCCCATGGATGAGAACAAAGAATATCCTTGCATGATATTATTCTACACTATCATTAAAATTTATCCCCAGATTTGGATCACCCCCAATACTTATAATAGTTCCTCGCACCCTTGGGAATAAAAAAAAAAAAAAAAGTCATCTATTTGGTGCTTGGAGACAAACTTAACACATCTCTTGATACTTTAGAATTACTACAGCATAATATATAATTATCCCAAGCAAACGTACAAACTAATTCTTGGAATGTCTGGCAGCAATTTAAAAAGGACATGTAAGGATTTAATCCTTTTCATTGTGTGGAGGGCCTCCTGGGAGGGCACCTGAGCACTCTATATTGGTCCCTCTTACCCTTTAGGCCAAGAGAGACCCTCTTGACACAATTCAATTGCTCACAGCTGTTGCATGAGCTCTCTGCTCATGTCGAGGTTGAAGTCTCGTTATGGCTGGTGCCATGGATCTGTCTCTCACCCAGTAGGGCGAACTGAGCCCCCCCTGGAGAAGAAACCCGGGTTCCAAAAGATATGTGATCAGGGCTGGGGCCCCGCCAGCAGGCGAGGGGATCCCAAGACAGGAGCTGGGCATGGAGGCCACGGGGGCATAGGCTACCAAGGAGACAAAACTGAACCTCACGTCACCCTGCTTGGCCCCGGAGGATGGCTGGTTAGCCAGAGACGGGTAAGATTCCTCAAGGAAGGAACAACCTAAGACAGGCACAGTCGCAGAGGGGCCATCAGGAGAGAATTTGGGGATCAACAGAGGTGGGGCACAGACCCTCACCCCCCCAACATTGCAGGGGCCTGAATCCTAGCCCCTTCTGAGGGAGGTCTCCTGCCCCCATGGCTGCTTCGTGCTTCCCATGCCCAGCTCAGATCAGGACCCAGGTGACCGACAGAGACTTGGCCGACAGCAGCTGCCCTCTCACTCCAACAAGAATTGTTTGAGTTGTCTTGTACCCATGTTGTGGGGAAGGGGGTTTATGATATCTAAATCCAGCCTACCACCAGGAATGCTCAGGACCTACTCAAGAAGGCAAATAATCCCTTCCACCAATATTTACAGGGTAAAACAAGATTATTGTTAGAGTAATAAATTTGACAGTGAAATAGTAGTCAAGTTTTCAGGCAAATTTAAATTGGCCAGTTGAAACAAGTGAATATTCTAGAAAAATAACTGTACTGGACAAAAAGGTGTTCCTAAAGTATCAACTAAAATCTTTATTGGTACTTCATCTCACGATAAAATTGTGCACCATGTAATGAACCTAAAACAGTAATATTATAGTACAAAAAATTAAAATTTAAAAGCCATCAAGACTACATTATAAAATTTTCAAAAGCCTCCTAACATTTAAATCAAAAAAGGAGGGGATAGTAGAGTAATATCATGTAAGGAAAAATATCCTGTAAGTAAATTACATCTAGAAAATTAATACTTTAGAAAATTAATTGTAAGGCTAAAAGCAAGACACCCATGAAAAACACACAAGGTGATAAAACAAGCCAGAAGAAAATCATTTGGGCAAAAATTGAAAAAGGATCCCCAGTCAAATTTATAGAAAATATTCCTTTATTAACTTTTGGTCGAGAATATGTTTGTATATTTTCAGAAAACAACTCCGAGACCATGTGGATTCTAGCAAGAGAAGAATCGACAGGACTACTCCAGCCATGAATACAGAAGAGAAGCAGTCCAGAGACAGAAGACGCTGATGTGGCCTTCCCATAATAGCAGTTAGCAGCTGTGCATCACTGCAGATTGCCCAGGACCAAACCAGACAGAGTCGGACCTGCATTACCACCAGTTGTCCACCATCCAGAACTGAAATGTCAGTGCTGACATGTACACATAAGGAACTGTTGGACATTGAAATTGGGTCTCAAAAGAACTGTTGGCCCAGAAAGAAACTCACTACAGACTGATTCATTTGCCTGTCACCATAACCATTATTGCTTGTCTCATTTTCGGTTCTTATAAGTGTATTTCTAAGAGCACATGATCTCACTCATCTAGGGGAAATAATGAACAACATAGACTGATGAACAAGAACAGACCCAGAAACAAGGAGGCATGGATCAGACTGTCGGGCCTCGGGGGGAGGGTAGGGAAGGGCGGGGATAAAGGGAGAGATCAACCAAAGGACTTGTGTGCAGACATATGAGCCCAGCCAGTGGTTGGGGACAACGGGGGGGTGGGGGCATGTGTGGGGAAGGGGGTGGGATGGAAATGGGGGGACGAGGACAAATATGTGATACCTTAATCAATAAAGAAATTTAAAAAAAAAAACAAGACTCAACTACAACCAAACTGTGCACATAGCCACACATGTGCACTAGTGTGTCCAGGTGACCTCCCAAGTCACCTGAGCTACTGGGCCCTATAGGACACCACTACACAAGGCCACTCTACCAATGTCAGGAAACATAGCAGCTCTACCTAATACATAGAAACATACACATGGAAGCAGCCAAAATGCAGAGACAAAGAAACATGTCACTAATGGAAAAACAGAAGAAATCACCAAGAAAAAAAAAACACAACTAAGTGAAATGAAAGCAAGCAAACTACTGGATACAGAGTACAAAACAATGGTAATAAAGTTGCTCATGGATCTTAATGAAAACTTCAAGGTACTAAGTCAGAATTTCAGGATCTTAATGAGAGCACCAAAGGCATGAAAAATGACCAGTCAGAAATTAAGCATACACTAACTGTTATAAAGAATAATTTATAGGGATTCAACAGTAGAGTAGAGGATTCTCAAAATCAAACCAATGATTTGGAATATGAGGAAGCAAAAAACACCCAATCAGAAAAGAAAGAAAAAAAAAGAATCCACAAATATGATGATAGAGTAAGGAGCCTCTTGGACAACTTCAAGCATACCAACATTCACATTATGGTGGTGCCAGAAGTAAAAGAGAAAGAGAAAGATATTGAAATTTTATTTGAAGAAATAATGACCATCATCAGAAGTACGGTAATTTTACCTGGGACAAGAGGGTAAGTATTTTGGACTTATGCTCCTGACCCTTCATGGGTAAGACCCCTTACATGGGCTGATCCCCTGACTAATGTAGTTACCAATAATACCAAACATCTTGGTCATCCAGAAGGTCTATGGGTGGGGCAAGAAAGTATAAATACACAGGGGTCTCCACCCAGCTTCCCTTTTGTATGACACGAAATCAAAACAATGCCCCTTTGTGTGTACAATTAAAGAGAGGTTTCTGGCTTGTGTGGACACCAAAGAAAGGGTGTCCCTACTATCACTACTTGCCCCCGGTAGAGGTGCAGAAAATGTAACTAAGACCTTGTCTATATAAAAAGAAATGGACATCCAGTTTGAAAGGGAATTGCCATGGACTAGAACAAAGAATATCCTTACATGATATTATTCTACACTATCATTAAAATTTTTCCCAGATTTGGATCACCCCCAGTACTTATAATAGTTCCTCGCACCCTTAGGGATAAAAAAAAAAAAATCATCTGTTTGGTGCTTGGAGACAAACTTAACACATCTCTTGATATTTTAGAATTACAACAGCATAATGTACAATTATCCCAAGCAAAATTACAAACTAATTCTTTGAATGGCAGCAATTTAAAAAGGACATGTAAGGATTTAATCCTTTTTATTGTGTAGAGGGCCTCCTGGGAAGGCACCTGAGCATTCTATATTGGTCCCTCTTACCCTTTAGGCCAAGAGAAACCCTCTTCTCACAATTCAATTGCTCACGGCTGTTGCATGAGCTCTCTGTTCATGTCAAGGTTGAAGTCTCGTGATGACTGGTGCCATGGATCTGTCTCTCACCCAGTGTGGTGAACTGAGCCCTCCCTGGAGAAGAAACCCGGGTTCCACAAGATATGTGATCAGTGTTGGGGCCCCACCAGCAGGCGAGGGGATCCCAAGGCAGGTGCTGGGCATGGAGGCCATGGGGGCATAAGTTACCAAGGAGACAAAACTGAATCTCACATCACCCTGCTTGGCCCCAGAGGATGTCTGGTTAGCCAGAGACAGGTAAGATTCCTCAAGGGAGGAGCAACCTAAGACAGGCACAGTTGCAGAGGGGCCATCAGGAGAGAATTTGGGGATCAACAGAGGTGGAGCACAGACCCTCACCCCCCCAACATTGCAGGGGCCTGAACCCTAGCCCCTTCTGAGGGAGGTCCCCTGCCCCCATAGTTGCTTCGTGCTTCCCATGCCCAGCCCAGATGAGGACTCAGGTGACTGACAGAGACTTGGTCGACAGCAGATGCCCTCTCACTCCAACAAGAATTGTTTGAGTTGTCTTGTACCCATGGTGTGAGGAAGTGGGTTTATGATATCTAAATCCAGCCTACCACCAGGAATGCTCAGGACCTACTCAAGAAGGCAAATAATCCTTTCCACTAATATTTACAGGGTAAAATAAGATTGTTGTCAGAGTAATAAATTTGACAGTAAAATAGTAGTCAAGTTTTCAGGCAAATTTAAATTGGCTAGTTGAAACAAGCGAATATTCTAGAAAAATTAATTGTACTGGAAAAAAAGGTGTTCCTAAAGTGTTAACTAAAATTCTTATTGGTAGTTCATCTCATGATAAAAATGCGTACCATGTAATGAACCTAAAACAGTAATATTATAGTGCTAAAAATTAAAATTTAAAAGCCATCAAGACTACATTATAAAATTTTCAAAAGCATCCTAATATTTAAATCAAAAAGCGGGGGGGGGGGGGTGGTTGTAGAAGAATATCATGTAAGGAAAAATATCCTGTAAGTAATTACATCTAGAAAATTAATACTTTAGAAAATTAATTGTAAGGCTAAAAGCAAGACACCCATGAAAAACACACAAGGTGTCAAAACAAGCCAGAGGAAAATCATTTGGGCAAAAAAATGAAATAGGATCCCAAGTCAAATTTATAGAAAATATTCCTTTATTAACTTTTGGTCGAGAATATGTTTGTATATTTTCAGAAAACAACTCAGAGACCATGTGGATTCCAGCAACAGAGAGGAATCGATAGGACTACTCCAGCCATCAAGACAGAAGAGAAGCAGTCCAGAGATGGAAGACGCTGACGTCGCCTTGCCATACTAGCAGTTAACAGCTGTGCGTCACTACAGGTTGCCCAGGACCAAACCAGAGAGGGTCAGACCAGCATTACCACCATTTGTCCACCATCCAGAACTGAAATGTCATGGCTGACATGTACACATAAGGAACTGTGTGACATTGAAATTGGGTCTCAAAAGAACTGTTGGCCCAGAAAGAAACTCACTACAGACTGATTCATTTGCCTGTCACCATAACCATTATTGCTTGTCTCATTTTCGGTTCTTATAAGTGTATTTCTAATAGCACATGATCTCACTCATCTAGGGGAAATAATGAACAACATCCTACATAATAAAAAGGTAATATGCAAATTGCATCACTCTGCTACGCCCACGATTGGGCCGGCTGGAGGAGTGGGGGGCGGGACTCAGGGTGGCCGATTGGCTGGCGGTAGGAGCGGGGGGCGGGGACTCACGAGTCCCTGACCCCCGCTCCTCCCACCGACCTATACAGCAGGTGCTGCGGAAGGACCCATGGGGCTGGTGGAAGACGCTGGTGGCGGAACTCAGGGTGGCCGATTGCGTGGCTGCCAGCACCAGTTTTCCACCAGCAGCAGTTTTCCTCTGGCCACCAGATCGTGCTGGCTGGAGGCGCTCTGATCCGCGGGTAGCCAGAGGAAAACTGCTGCTGGCGGAAAACTGGTGTTGGCAGCCAGGTGAAGGAAAAGTCTATTGCACGAAACTTCGTGCAACGGGCTTCTAGTAGACTGATAAACAAGAACAGACCCAGAAACAAGGAGGCATGGATCAGACTGTTGGGCCTCAGAGGGAGGGTAGAGGAGGGTGGGGGTAAAGGGGAGAGATCAACCAAAGGACTTGTGTGCAAGCATATGAGCCTAACCAGCGGTTAAGGACAACAGAGGGGTGGGGGCATTGTGGGGAGGGGTGTGGGCTGGGAATGGGGGGATGAGGACAAATATGTGATACCTTAATCAATAAAGAAATTTAAAAAAAGAAAAAAGAAAAAGAAATAATGACCAAAAAATTCCCCTACCTGGTGAAAAAAAAAAAAAAAATAGACTTACAAATCCAAGAAGCACTGAGAGTACCAAACAAGAGAAACCCAAAAAGGCCCACACCAAGACACATCATACTTAAAATCCCATTAGTTAAAAATAAAGAGAGAATTTAAAAGCAGCAAGAGAAAAGCAGTTAGGAAGAAGAAGAAGAAGAAGAAGAAGAAGAAGAAGAAGAAGAAGAAGAAGGAGGAGGAGGAGGAGGAGGAGGAGGAGGAGGAGGAGGAGGAGGAGGAGGAGGAGGAGGAGGAGGAGAAATCAAAAATATGAACAATAAAATGGCAATAAATACATATCTACCAACAATTGAACCTAAAAATCAAAATAAATGAACAAGGAATCTAATGAACAAAATAAATTGATGAATAAAATAGAACCAGAGGCATGGAAACATGGAACTGACTGACAAATCTCAGAGGGGAGGGAGGAGGTGAGGCAGGAAGAGATTAACCCAGTGATGGGCAACCTTTTGAGCTTGGTGTGTCAAACTTCGCCAAAAAACTGAGCATAACTCGGGTAGTGTGTCACTTTGAGGAAAAAACATTATTTTGCAAATGTTTCATCCTCGGAATGCGGCTGCCTCAGCGGCCGCGTGTCATCAGAAATGGCTACACGTGTCAGTGCTGACATAGGTTCACCATCACTGGATTAACCAAAAAACGTATATGCATACTAGAGGCCCAATGCATGAATTTGTGCATGGGTGGGATCCCTAGGCCTGGCTAGCAATCAGGGCTGATCAAGGCCATCTCATCTAGTCCCATTCGGGGCTGGACTGATCAGGGCTGGGCCGATCGGGGCCTGCTGACCAGGAGGAGGAACCATGGAAGGTTGGCCAGCCGGGGGGGGGGGGGGGGGGGCGCGGAGGGGGAGGGGGGGGGACCACAGGAGGTTGGCCAGCTGGCCTGGGGGAGGGACCGGCCACGGGGAGGGACCGTGGGAGGTTGGCCAGCCACAGGGAGGGAGTGGGGGAGGTTGGCCAGCCCTGGGAGGTTGGCTGTGGGAGCACACTGACCACCAGGGAACAGCTCCTGCATTGAGTGTCTGCCCCTGGTGGTCAGTGTGCATCATAGCGACTAGTTGACAGGTCGTTCTGGTTTTTCTGGTCATTTGGTCATAACAGTCACTTAGGCTTTATATATATATATATAGATATATAGATATATATATATATATATATATAGAATATGCACTGAGGAGGCAGAGAGAGGTCTGAACTCACACTCACAGCTCTCCAGGTCCTTCTCACCACATCAAGTACTCCCTGGCTTATGTTCGTGTGATGGCAACGTGCACAGTTCATATCACTTAGAAAAGAGTTCCATCTCCTACACAACACATCCAGCTTTTACTCAGATGGTTTACGTAGGGTTTTCCAGAGAGCTATACTCCATAAGTGCATATATGGTATTTCATGTCAGTTTATGACAGGCAATTCTAGGCAACCAGTTACATCCTGCTTAGAATGTTCCATAAATAAGGATTCTCCTGCTAGCAAATACCATTAGGTTGTTTGCTAGAAGGTCTGGCATTACCAGGTATACAAGAAAATTAGAATGAGTTATCTTTCTTTTCTTTTTTCTGGGGACATTCCTTTATACATTCCTCATAACAACCATAGTAAAGGGAAAGAATGGATTGG
This sequence comes from Eptesicus fuscus, assembly GCF_027574615.1. Taxonomy (NCBI): domain Eukaryota; kingdom Metazoa; phylum Chordata; class Mammalia; order Chiroptera; family Vespertilionidae; genus Eptesicus; species Eptesicus fuscus. The sequence continues at coordinate 87,512,188 of NC_072481.1, forward strand.
AGACTGCTGCTTAATTATTTTCTTCCAAGATATAAAGGGAATACAGAATCAGAATTGCTATGAAGCCACTTCCAGATTGTTTGAAGTGAGAAAAAATGGTAGGAAAAAAAGGATACCTAGAACAGCCTAATTATGTCACATGGATTAAGCTACATGTCCTATTTCCCATCCCTCATTCCTGCTTGTTGGCTCTAATGGCCTCACTGTTAGAGTATGAGTGATCAAGAGACATCGTTCCAAATAGCTATGTCAAAGGAATGACTAAATTTCTGATTTAAACCTTAGGCCATAGAGCCACCTTGAATTCTTAGGATGTGAGTTTAGGGTAGATTAGTTGTACCATATGCATGCATGCTACACTACAGAGAACTTCAAATAACTCTCTATTTTGGGAGGGCCTCTCCAAGGGCCCAAATAGAAAAATTGGTTAGTAGGTCATCTAGTCAAGAGTCCAGGCCAGAGCAGGTAACAGTCACACCTGAGCACATTCCTCCTGCAAAGCTCTGAATACACCCACTCAGTGATGAAAGCCTTTTTCTTCCCTTTAAAACTTTGTGGGATCTGAGCAAGACCTCCCAGCATTTTTCCTCTCAATCTGGTCTGGAATGGCCTCAAAGGAAAAAGAAGCAGGGATTTGGTGTCAAGAAGGAGAAGGAGGAGGAGGAGGAGGAGGAGGAGGAGGAGGAGGAGGAGGAGGAGGAGGAGGAGGGGGAGGAGGAAGAGAAGAAATGCCTTTTTCTGTCTCTATGTTCAAAGAGGCACATGCAGCTAGTCCCTGTGCATGCCAAAAAGAAATGAAAAGAAACACTCCTGGAGTAAGTTAGTCCTGAGCCATGTAGCAGCCCCTTCTGGAAATGACCCAGCTCTTTCAGCTGCTGGAGTAGCCCTTCATGAGTGATTTCGTCTCTGCAGGAATGCTGCCCTGGTGACCTGCAAAAGGCAGCTTCTGAAAAGCTCTTCTCTAACCATGGGCTCTATGTGAAATTTACCCCAACTCAAGTTGCATTAAGAGACATTTAGGGCCAGTCTTGACATAATACAATCTCGAAACTTCTGATCAAACAAGCACAGAACCCCCAATACATCCCTGAGTCCAAATGAGCAGATATTCCAAATGAGGTTTCATTTCATTTCATTTCATCAGTTCTGCTCGAGTTTAAAGCCATGTCCCAGGGTAATACTTTTAGCCTAACCTTTTAGCCTACAATTAGCCTAACAATTAGCCTGTCTTTTTCACTTTCATCATGGAGATTAAAATGTTCCTAGAAATCACACTCCCTAGTTCAACCCTCTTATTTATAAATGATGATGTTGAGGCCCAAAGAGGTGACATGGTTTACCTAACAACTGCCCCAGAAAAAAATTGGTAGCCAAGCCAGTACCAGGCCTGTGGCTCCTTATTCCCTCTCCAATGTCCTTTCTACTGTGAATGCCTTGGCTTTGATGTAAATAAATGTAATGAGTTATTTCCTAAGAGCAAAGTGAGGGAGATGGCAATTGGATTCCTGCAGTAGGCAGAGAGAAAATGAGTAGACCCAATTCACAAATTTTGCCTAGGGCTAGACCTTTATACATTTAATATATGATAATAACAATAATAGATCCACTCAGTCATTCTTTTCTTCTGAGGGACTAAATTCACCAGTTCTTTTTGATGGTCAGATAGGAATGATGTTTGAGGGCAATGACATTCCATATACATTATGCCCTTGATGTCCCAGGGTGCATCTTCCTTGAGGGTTATAATTCTTTAGCTGACTTCGAGTCTACGCCTGGTTCTCACACCAAAGACTTACACCCAAGAGTGTATATCTATTATAATTGCTACCTAAAGAGAATAAGAATTACGGATAAGTAATTTTCTTTTTCTAATCTAACCCCCTGGAGGCATTTTAACAGCTAATATGGGGTGATGACAGGCATTTCTGCAATAATTTATACAATTTCATTTTTCTTAATCATGAATTTTTGTCCTCTTACGTCACCTGCTTGAAATGGCAGCAACATTTTTTGTCACTGCTTTTCATTTGTAGTCTCCCTTGTGAAGTGCTTAAAATGTCCATACTGATGAGAAATTAAGATTTGCATCTTCTCTGAAATAGCTTCCCTCTAATTGCTTGCAAATCCTCTTAAAACAATGTATGAAGCATAAATTGAGGTGCTTTGGAGAGAACACTATATTTTGAGTATTGAAGAATACATGTGAAAAGTTACTAAATGGACTTAAAAGTCCACTTATAAATAGCTATTTGCCTTGGCCGAGAAATTGGTGATTAAGAATTTATAGTTAAAACAATGCTCTATGGTACTACATAGAAGAGAATTTAGGGAATGCCTAAGAGTGGATTTGTATATTTCATTTTTGTGGTGCTCATAAATAACAAAATGCCTGGTGCAAATATCGATAATTTGCATTTAATATAATTGATAGGTCATCAAATAATATAGTATTCTGATCATACCTTCCCACCAACTCCTTCAAAGGCAATTCAGTTTGGACAGTGCTAAAGAATCCAAGACAAGCTAATGTTCTCCAATAAAGAGAATAGAGACATTCCGATAGAGCCCAGGATCATCTGAGATCTAGAACTGTGGGTGGCAACACAATAAATGAGTCATGAGATCAGTCTAGCAGATCAGCCAACAGGACTTTGCTGGAATGAAATGCAATGGTATAGAATGAAATAGACCAGAGTACATCTCGCAAGGCAATAAAAACTATTGTTTTGTAAACTCTATTTCCCTGTTTACAATGGGGTTAGGTTATATTGTAAATGTATTTCTTCAAACAAGTTTGAAAGCCGCTATAACAGATTGAATGGAGTCTCTCAAAAAGTGTATCCACATCCTGATCCCTAGAATCTGGGAATTGTACTTTATTTGAGAAAAAAGTATCTGCAGATGTAATTAAGGTAAGCATCTCAAGATGAGGAGACCTTTCTGAATTGCACAGGCAGGCCCAAAATCCAATGAATAGTGTCTATAAGAGCAAGGTAAAGGCAGATTTGAGACAGAAGGAAGAGGAGGAGGCAATGTGACCATAGAGGCAAAGATTGAAGTGATTTGGCCACAAGCCAATGGACATCAGGAGCCACCAGAGAGGAAGGAATGAGTCTCCTCAGAGCCTCTGAAGGAACATAGCCCTGATGAAACATTGATTTCAGACTTCTGGCCTCCAGAACTGTGACGGAATAAATCCCTGTTGTTCAAGCTACCCAGTTAGTGGTCATTAGTTACAGCAGACACAAGAAATGAATATAGCCACTGATCCCAGGTGTTTTCAACAACTTTAGAACCAGCCTTCTCCCACCCCAGTCTACACTGAAACCCCAACGTTACCCAAAAAATTAAGGTCATTCTTTGGTTACCCAGAGTTCACCAATATTTTTTAAAAGGCTTTTATGGAAAACATAAATATCCAAGGCCCCACAATCAATATAGCCCTAGGGAAAGAAAAAACAAACAAACAAACAAAAACACTTCATATACTCAGTCACTAACACCAAATACAGAATCCTCAATCTATTCCTTTCTAACAAGGAAATTTTATTGAGCTTAGTTTTCTGTGAGGTAGGTATTTTGTTTAATTTTCCTAATATAAATTTGTAATAACAGCTCTGCTTTTTCAAGCTTAAAGATGCATCAGAAAATCACTTTTTAGACTCCTCTATAGTCACTAGAACCAGCCAAAAGAAAAGAAAAGAAAAGAAAACTTGGCAAGATCGAGGAAACATGGCTCATTTAATAACAATGCAATTCTCAACCCCCCTCTATTCCTTCCAGGACTGGCCAAAAGAAGTGTCTCTAGAAATATCCTCGTATCAATTACCATATGCTACCCATTGCTCGTCTCACCCATGAGCCTTTAGCAACTGTAAGGTTCCAAGCTGTATGGCATATACTTCAGTTGGAACATAGTAAAATGAAATTATAAGGGCTTATAGCTAATCCACTGTACCATTTGTATCAGCAGTAATTAGTACTATGAATTGCTAAGGACCTACCATAGGTTTAAGCTACTGGCCTTCTTTGGCTCCTCTCCCGTTTTACATGAGGGCTGTAGAGTATGTTCTTCCACATAAACAACACTTATGTGGAAAACACAAAAGGCAAGACAGTCGAAATATCATTCATTCACCCAGTCATCAATATCTTTCCATCTTAATTAGAGAACACCTAGTATTATGCTTTGCACATAGTTGTCACTCAATGGATACATCAAGCCTTATTGGATTATGTACAGGGTGGGGCACACGTAGGTTTACACTTGTGAGTATATGAAACAAAAATTGTATTCTTGTATTATTTCTTAATTAGTGTAATACTTTCCATATGAACAACTGTAAATCTACTTTTGCCCCACTATGTATTTTGAGAAGATAGTAAAAACTAGATGTTTGGGATAATTATCAAGTGGGGAGAAAAACAAAAAGAGATATAAGATTGATTTTGGCAAAAAACCTTCAACTAGTTCATTGCATTTCTGACCAGTGTGCCCTTTTCCCCTTACATGTGAAAAAAAAAAAATTTAAGACAAATAAGATTATTCAAGCTGGCATAGGCCTCCCCTAATAATATGTTGGTTGAAGTTCAAAGCCTCTCAGCAACCATAATCCCTTTAATCCCCAGCAAGACACAGCAAATTGAAATTCACTAGAGACTCTCCGACCTTGCAAAGACAAACCACCTTTCATCAAGGAGATGGCGGCACTGATGAATTTCTCTCTTCATACTCACAACACTGTCTGTAAAAGTGGTTTGTGTCTATTAGGATGGCTATAAAAGATGACACATGAAGCCCTTCAGAGTGAACTAAGACAGAGGAGGAGAGATGGCTGGTAACAGTCAAGGAGCTGGTAGAGTTGGGGGGACGAATGCTCACTGTGGTCCGGGAAGAGCTCACCTTCACAGGTGGCAGGATTAAATAAAGCCATTTTTCCAAAAATAATTTGGATTTTTAGGAAAATAGCATGAGTTAGAACAGTGAGAAGTTATAGAAATAGACAGTCCTAGATTTTGGAGATTGACTGCCCTTATTTAACTCTAACCTTGAACAGGTGAATTAACTTCTCTAAGCCTCAGTTATCTTTTTTTGTGAATTTAAGATTACACACGCTTCAGGTTGTTACAATTATTTATCAGGATGATGTCTGTAACATGCTTAGCAGAGTAATTAACACTACATTCAATAAAGTTTTACATGTTTTAAATGTAACCCAGTTCAGAGCTCCCCTGGTTCACTGTAGCCTAGCAGCACCTAGGGAAAGGTGTATTATTACGTTTTCATCAGACACAAAGTAGCATCTTTCTTTCATGGGGATAAAACTGATAAACCATATTCTCCGGCCCATCCTACACACTGCCAGCAGCTTCCAGAACAAAGAGCTCTGATGCTGCCTCATTCTGCTCAAAACATCCTCTGAGGATCCTTACCTGCCATGTCGTTAGAATTTAGAATTTCATTCCAGACAACATAGCAACGTGGACAAAGTGCCCTGGAGAGTCCATGGGACCTGAGCCACTTCTAGTGCTGCCACTTACTAAGTGGTTACCTCTGGCAATTTCTGTAATTTCTCTATGCTTCAGTTCCCATCTCCAGAGAATGAACAATAACACTTTACAAAAGGGAAAATTAACACTTATTTGGGGACAGTAGTTTTAGGGATTAAACACCATAGTATCTTCAAAAGGAATTATCGATGCCTGGTAGAAAGTAGGCACCAAATAAATTTTAATATTTTCATTCTTTTCCAGCTTTCTTCCACATCTCCCATTCTTCCATCCCATATTCCATTCAAACTGAGACCCACCCCCTTCAATGCCTAATCACCTCTTCCTGGCTTTGCTTGTGCAGTGCATTCTGCCTGGAGTGCATACCCCATCCCTAAATATCCAAATCCTGCCCATCCTTCAAAACTCAACACCATCTTTCCTGCAAAGAAGAAATGACTGCCTCCTCTCTGAGCTCGCCTTCCTCTCTGAACTAATAAAAGTGAATTTTTTAAGTTGTGAATGGAAGGCAAACTCTTTCTTTGGGACACCCCAAAGATCAAGAAACTCAGCCCATAGTTACTTTCGATCATCAACCATAGAATGGCATGTCCAACCATCATTTTATGTAATTGGAACCAAATTTATACAGCCGTGAAAATCACAAAATCACTAAGGATGAAAAGTAAATTCCCCACTAAGGACAAAGGTAGTACTACCTCATATTTTTTACTACCCCGGCCTTATACACACGGTGGGGCAAAAGTAGGTTTACAGTTGTTCATGTGGAAAATAATACAATAGTTAATAAATAGCCCTAGCCGGTTTGGCTCAGTGAGTAGAGCATTGGCCTGTGGACTGAAGGGTCTTGGGTTTGATTGCAGCCAAGGGCACATGCCTGGGTTGCGGGCTCGATCCCCAGTGGGGGTCATGCAGGAGGCAGCCAATCAATGATTCTCTCTCATCATTGATGTTTCAATCTCTCTCTCCCTCTCCCTTCCTCTCTGAAATCAATAAAAATATATTAAATATAAATAAATAAATAAATAAATAAATAATAAACTGTGTTTCACATACAACTGTAAACCTACTTTTGCCCCACCCAGTCTTTTATCTTTGGTATGCTGTGAGGCTTTTGTACACAGAAACTAATCCTAGGCTGCCACTTCGTTTAAAATTTAGACACTACCCATTAATACAAAAATCACAAAATCACAAGGTTATTGACACATGTTTTGATTCATGTATCCTACTTCTAGGAAGTCTATCACATTCTCATGCTGGAGATACTACCAGCCTGATACCATACCACACCTTGTTCTACAACCACTAACAAATTCTTGTGCCTGGTAGTGCCTTCTTTTTAAAATGCAAAAGGTTGTGGGTTGGATTCTCAGTCAGGGCACATACCTAGGTTGTGGCACCATCCCCAATTGGGGCATGTATGGGGTAACTGATCAATATTTCTTTCTCCTCTCTCTCTCTCTCTCTCTCTCTCTCTCTCTCTCTCTCTCATCAATATTTCTTTCTCCTCTCTCTCTCCCTCTCTCTCTCTCTCTCTCTCTCTCTCTCTCTCTCTCTCTCTGTCTCTCTCTCTCTCTCTCTCCCTCCCTCCCTCTCTTCCTTCCTCTCTCTCTCAAGTCAATAAAAAATATCATAAGGTGAGGATTTAAAAAAAAAACAGAGCTTGGCATTTTCTCCATTTTATAAGAGCATTTCAAAAGCTGACTCTTTAATATACAGCATTCTGAAAGAATGTGATTTTTTAATTTATAAACATCTGAGAGAGCTAATGACCAATATCCGTTTATCATTATTTTTCTCCAGAATGTTAGAATGTACCCAAATCTCCTTTACTGATTAAAGTATTTAATGGCAATGTAGCAGATTACCTTACTTTACTACACGATTGGACTATACACCTATATTGACTTCAGTCTTATCACCTGGACCTTATCATTCACTGTCATTAAATTATTAAAGAAGAGGATGACATCAGTAAGATGGCAGACAAGGACACTCCAGGCCCTTGTTCACCCATAAAAAATATTAAAGAAAAAAAAAAAACCTAGAGACTGATTAAAATAACTTTATAGGAAACCAGTCAAAGATCCATAGCAACTAAGCAAATGCTCAATCAAGAAAAGTCCACATTCAAATGGTAAACTATTTAGTGGTATTTTTATTGTCCCTTGTCCACCCCTTCCCCATCATGGTGCAATCAGAAAGAAGCTGCCCAATTCTTAGCTCCACCCTCTAGGCTGGCAGGAGCAGAATAGAACTTATTAGCAGCACTCTAACTGTGGGCTACCCGAGGGCTTGGTTTCTGTCAGGGCTGAATCAAGGCATAAACAGAGAATAGTAGCATAGCTCGGATCTCAGCCAAGCAGAAGCAACAAAAGGCAGTAACAGGTCCTTCAATGTGTGAAAATTGCAGGAAGATGGCAGACCTGAAGATACCTGGAAGAATAATACTTGGGCAGAGGGATACATTAGAATATCTAAGTCCCTGAGGAAAAGCTAGAGTGAGACTCTGGGAAATCAATACATTTAAAAGTAGCCATGCATATGGGGAAATTAAAGCATGCATGCATACACACACACACACACACACACACACACACACACACACACACACACCTTGGCAGTATGCAGGCCAAGAAAAAACCTAAGAAGACTTTGAGCCTTCATCCCTGTCTAATCCCAAGGCTCAGAAAATGACATGCTAATTAGTGAAAGTTTTCCATTCCAGTCTATAAAGGATAAAAGAGATGGCAGTTTTTTACAAATGTCCCACTTTCAACAAAATAAACACACACACACACACACACACACACACACACACACACACACACACACTTCTAAATTTGAAAAATACAACAAATGAATTGAAAAAAATCACTAGATGAGTTCAAGAACAGACTCTCAGATTCAGAAGAAAGAATCAACAAATTTGAAGACAGGCCATTTGAAATTATTGACAATTTTTTAAAAAGTGAAGAGAGCTCAAGAAATTTATGGGATAGTACCACATGGCCTGATATACATATTATGGTAGTTACAGAAGGAGAAGAACAAGAGAAAGATAAGGAAGTTATTTTAAGAAGTAATGATTGAAAACTTCTCAAATTTTAGGAAAGCACAGATATACAAATCCAATAAGCTCAACAAATTTCAAGTAGGATACACCACGACACATTATAATCAAACTACTAACACTAAAAGATAGAGGACTTTGAAAGCAGCAAGAGAAAATCAAATCTTTGTGTATATGGAATCTGCAGTAGGAATCTCTGAGGATTTTTCAGCAAGAAACTTGGAGACCAGAAAGCAGTGAGATGATATATTTAAAGTGCTGAAAGAAAAATCTGTCAACCAAGAATTCTGTATCTGAAAAATTTCCTTCAAAAAGGAGGGGGAAATTAAAGCATTCCCCATGAAGCAAAAGCAGAGGGAGTTCTTTATCACAACATTTGCCCAACAAGAAAAACTAAAAGGAGCCCTTCTAGTTTAAGTAAAAGAACACTGGGCAGTAGAGATCAAGAAAATAGAGGTTATAAAAACAATAGAGATAATCAAATAAACTAAGACTTGAGTCTTCAAAAAAAATCAATAAAATTGACTAACTTTTAGCTATACTGATTAAAGAGAGGGAGAGAGAGCACAAATAACTAAAGGAATGATTTAAAAAGGAGACATTTCACCCTGCCTGGGTGGCTCAGTTGGTTGAAGCATTGTCCCATGCATGAAAAGGTTGCAAGTTCGATTTCTGATCAGGGCACATATCTAGGTTGCGGGTTCAATTCCTTGTTAGGGCACATATGGGATATGTCCTATTGATGTTTCTCTCTCACACATTGATGTTTATCTCTCTCTTTTCCTCTTTCTCTAAAATCAAAAATATATCCCTTGGGTGAGGATTAAAAAAGAAAAGGAGATGAGGGGAGGGGAGGAGAGGAGGAGAAGGGGAGGGGAGGAGAGGAGGAGGAGGGGAGGGGAGGAAAAGAGAGGAGAGGAGAGGGGAGGAGAGGAAAGGAGAGGAGAGGAGAGGAGAGGAGAGGAGAGGAAAGGAAAGGAAAGGAAAGGAAAGGAAAGGAAAGGAAAGGAAAGGAAAGGAAAGGAAAGGAAAGGAAAGGAAAGGAAAGGAAAGGAAAGGGGAGACATTTCTATTCATTTTACAGAAATAAAAAGGACTAGTACTCAAAATCTTAACCAGACCAATTAGTCAAGAGGGGGGGAAAAGGGCATCCAAATTGGAAAGAAGTAACAATATTTTTGTTCAAAGACAACAATGTTCTTGTACGAAAAAAAAAAAAAAAAAAACTAAAAATTTCATTAGAACCAATAAATGAACTCAGCAAAATTGCAAGGTCCAAAATCAACAACAAAAATCAGTTGTTTCTATACACTAACAATAAAGAATCCCAAAAGGAAATTAAGAAAACAATTCATAATATCACTGGAAAGGATAAAATGTTTAGGAATAAACTTAACCTAGGAGGCCAAACACTTGTACACTGAAAACTACAAAATGCTGTTAAAAGAAACTCAAGAATTCACAAATAAATGAAAAACAGTCTGTGTTCATAGATTGGAAATCTTAATATTGTTAAGATGTTATACTACAATCCAACATGATCTACAGAACCAATGTAATTTCTATCAAAATCCCAATGATGTTTTTTGCAGACATAGAACATTTTATCCTAAAATTCATGTGGAGTCACACACTTTCTGATTTCAAAACTTACTACAAAATTATACTTATCAAAAAAGTGTGGTATCATTATAAAAACAGATATATAGACCAGTGGAATAAAATAATAAAATAGAGAGCCCAGAAATAAACCCTCATTTACATGGCTAAATAATTTTCAACAAGGAAGCCAAGATGATTCAATGGGAAAAGGGCAGGTTTTTTTTCAACAAATGGTACTGGGAAAACTATATATCCACATCCAAAGGAATGAAGTTGAATTCTTACCTTATACCATATAAAAAACTAAGTCAAAATGCAACAAAGATCTAAACATAAGAGCTAAATCTATACAACTCTTAGAAGAAAACACAGGGGAAAATCTTCATGACATTGGCTATGGTAATGATTACTTTGATATGACACCAAAAACACAGGCAATAGAAGTAAAAACAGATAAATTGGGCTTTTTCAAAATGTAAAACTTTTGTAGATCAAAGGATATAATCAACAGAGTGAAAAGGCACTCCATAGATGGGAGAAAATATATGCAAATCATATATCTGATAAGGGATTAATATCCAAAATGTAGGGTGAGGCAAAAGTGGTTTTAGAGTTGTTCATATGGAAAGTAATACAATAACTAATACATAGTAATACAAGAATAAACTTTGTGTTTTCCATACACACAATTGTAAACCTAGCAAATAGAATTCAAGAGCACATTAAAAGAAATTATATACCCACTACTCCCACAACTCAACAACAAAACACAACTCAATTGAAAAAAAGGACAAAGGTTTAAATGGACATATATCTAAGGAATATATACAATTGACCAATAAGGACATGAAAAGATGATCAACATCACTAATCACTAAATCAAAATCACAGAGATACCATTTAAAATTTATTAGGATGGATTTTAAAATAAGTTTTGCTGAGAATGTGGGGGAAAATGGAACCTTTGAACATTGCTGGTGGGAATGTAAATTGGTGCAACTGATGTGGAAAATAGTATAGTGGCTCCTCAAAAAATTAAGCATAGGATTACCATATGATCCAGCAATTCTATTTCTGGGTATATACACAATAGAATTGAAAGCAGGTACTCAAACATCTGTATAATTATGTTCATAGGATTATTTACAGTAGCCAAAAGTTTGACACAACCCAAATGCCTATTGAGAGAAGAATGGATAAACCAAATGTGGTATATACTGAGTGGCCAGATTATTATGATCTCTGAACGCATAATAATCTGGCCACTCAGTGTATATCCTATATAATAAAAGGCTAATATGCAAATTGTCCCCTTGACCAGGAGTTCGACCAGCAGGCAGGCCGGCCAACCGCTGATGTCCCCTCCCCCTGGTCAGTCTGGCCAGACCCCACCCATGCATCAATTCATGCACCAGGCCTCTAATACCTATACTAATAAAAGGGTAATATGCTAATTAGACTGGGTGACTGGACATCTTCCAAATATCTGACTTCCTTCCAGACAGTTAAGGGGTGACTAGGCCAGCAGGGGGGCAGTTGGGGGGCAACCAGGCCTGCAGGAGGGCAGTTGGGGGCAATCAGGCAGGCAGGAAGGCGAGCAGTTAGGAGCCAGCAGTCTTGGATTCTGAGAGACATGTCCAATTGTCAGTTTAGGCCCCATCCCATAGGGACCGCGCCTAAGTTGGCAGATGGACATCCTCTGAGGGGTCCCTGATTGGAGAGGGTGCAGGCCGAGCTGAGGGACCCCCTCCCTATGCATGAATTTCATGCACTGGGCCCTAAGTATATATATATACTAGAAGCTCGATGCATGAAGATTCATGCTAGAATGGGCTTTCCTTTCCCTGGCTTCCGGCACCGCCTTTCCACTCCAGCCCAGCCCCTTTCCACTCAGGCCCTGAAGCTGCCTCTTTCGACTCCTGCCCCATCTTCCCATGCTGCCCAGAGGCCCTGTGAGACTGGGGGTGGGGCAGAATGTCTGCGTCGTCACCATGGCGACGACCCAAGTGTCCCGCCCCTGTCACTCAGCGCCTGTATATGCAAATTAACAGCCATCTTTGTTGGGTTAATTTGCATATCACTCCTGATTGGCTGGTGATGTAGCAGAGGTACGGTCAATTTACATGTTTGTCTATTATTAGGTAAGATATATACACTGAGTGGCCAGATTATTATGCGTTCAGAGATCATAATAATCTGGCCACTCAGTGTATATGTACAATGGAATATTATTCAGTCCTAAAAAGGAAGGAAATTTTGACACGTGCTACAACATAGATGAACTTGAAGACACTATGCTAAGTGAAACAAACCAATCACAAAATGACAAACACTGTTTGAGGAACCAAGAGTAGAGACAGAAAGTAGAAGGATGGTTGCTGAAGGCTGGGTGCAGGAGGTTGAGGAGTTATTATGCAATGAGTTTCAGTTTGGAAAGATGAAAACATTTTGTGGATGAATGGTGGTGATGGTAGCACAAGAGTGTGAATGCACTTAAGGCCACTAAACTGTACACTTTAAAATAGTTCAAGTGAAAAAATTATGAAAGAAAAAAGGATCTGAATCCTTCTTTCAGTATCAAAAATACTGAATGTAAATAGTACTGCTAAAAGCAACCCTATATAATAAAACCCTAATATGCAAATGGACCGAACAGCGGAATGACTGGCAGAATGACCAGTCGCTATGATGCACATTGAGCATCTGCCCCCCCCACCCCCCAAGGAAGGCAACCAGTGGCAGCAATCAGGGGGCGGGGCTGGCCAGCGGGCGGCACCAGGCTGCCAGCCAAGGTGGGTGCCAATGGGGGCCCCCCTGATTGCCCCGCCCACCGGTCACCCCACAGATCAGCCCTGATCACCGGCCAGGCCTAGGGACCCTACCCTATATATTGGGAACAGTCTCTTAGCTTTAAAAATTAAAACCTGGCGAGGCTACTCTAACACTGAAAAAACAGGATAATGCAGCAATGGCATGCATGGACTCTGGCTTGCACATTTTGTGATCAGCCCTGATTCTGACACTTATAACTGTGTGACAAAGCCAATTACTTAACCTCTCTCTGCTTCAGTTTTTCCACCCATCAGATGGGGGAAATGGTACTACTGCCTCAGAAGGATCATGTTATGTACTACTTTTTATAATCAGGGCAAAAAAAGTAGCTGCCCATACAACAGCAAGATGCCTTTCACCTGTATGGAAAGTATGGTCACTGGTGCATGTAGCGTCCTGGGTTGCAAGAGGGATGTCCGACTGCCAGTTTAGGCCCGATCCCCGCAGACACCCCCTGCCCTGTGCATGAATTTCATGCACCAGACCTCTAGTGTGTGTTATAAACATTAAGATTCCTTAAAAGATGAATGAATGTACCATCTCTCACACACAATGGTTTATACTGTTCCTGGCCGACAGATTCTGTATTCCGTTCTGCTCAAACAATGGTCATACCTCTACTTTTCATATCTCCACACTTTCCTCCTTTTCCAAACATCTTTTATAAAACCATTATTCTGGAGTAAAAGACCCTAAAATTTAAGTGCTACATAGCTCTGAATTATTAAAATCAGAATGAATTTACAGAATTTTTCATAAGTGCAATGATGGGAATTTAGGAAAGTAAGTCCTAAAACAAAGTTATCAGACGACTGTGGAGAGAAACGACAGAATCAAGTTTCAAGGAACGTGACTCTAAAGGGGCAGCACGTGGGAGTTGGGATGGTTACAAACTGTTTTTCATGTGTCTGTGGTGGTGGTTACATGAATCTATACTCTGTTAAAATTCACAGGACTATACACCAAAGGAGTCAGTAAAACAATTTTTTCAGCAGCACAGATGTCCACATTTCACTTAATTATTTCTGTCTTTGTTCATTTCCTCTGTCCTAGAAACCACATACACCCTGGGCCTCTCCATTGGCCACTAGAGTGATATTTATACATTTAGAAGATGAGAGAGAATAACTAATAACCATCTTTAACTGCTAAAGAAGCATCAATATCTTTAAGCAATTGAAAGAAAGTTCATGTACATTTAGCATGTGATATGACATTCCACTCTTGGTCTTCCCTAGCTGGAGGAGAAGTGTGCACCCAAATAAATATTTGCCAGCAGACACAGGCCGGCATCGCCCTGTTGCAGAACGCGCTCTTGTCAGCTCTCCCTAACGTACAATCAGACCTACATTTCATATACTTGTAACAATAGCAAATTGCCTCGGGAATATGATGTGAAAACTGTAAGTCAGAAATCACTTTTGCTTTATTTATTATGCTGTCATTTACTGTCATGTGGTAAAGGCCAAAGGATCTAATTCCCTTCACTGCTGGGATTAGAGCTGCTTGTCTTCTTTTATGCAGATTTCATATTTGAAAGATGCTTAACTGGGCCCACATTGTTACCTGCTCGCTGACCGGGTCTTTCTTCTGCTGAGTTCTCACATAGAGAAAAGGGAATTCAATCCAAGTCACCTTGCCGCTGTTTCGTCCTCTCTTTTGTTGTCTGCCAGAGATAAAAGTAAAATATAGTGCTTTTGATATGGGGATATGTTTACATCTGTGTCCTTCATTATCTGCATTTCTAAATTTAACTTGTGTTATTCCGATATTGACAGCAGTGCTGTGACAGGCCATACTGAGGCAAAAGAAAAAATCAATACTACTGATTGTGTATTTAAATTTTTGATATTTTGTTAAACATGGTATTTTTCTTTCATTTCAGTCTTTTACAACATTGCCTCGGAATGTTATTTCCCTCAATTCCTGAAGTTTGGGGCCGCCTCTTAAATTTTGCAGCAGAGGAGATGGTCTCACTCACCTCATCCTGGCCCCAGATGAGCGCACAAGAAAACTAAATGGAAAGTCATGAAAGTTCCTTAAGAAAAATTTCAAAACACTAAGAAATGTAACATTGACCCTACCATTCAGAATTATGTGGGGTTTTTTAAAAATATATTTTATTGTTTTTTTACAGAGAGGAAGGGAGAGGGATAGAGAGTCAGAAACATCAATGAGAGAGAAACAACAATCAGCTGCCTCTTGCACAACTCCTACTGGGGATGTGCCCGCAACCAAGGTACATGCCCTTGACCGGAATCGAACGTGGGACCCTTCAGTCCGCAGGCAGATGCTCTATACTGAGCCAAACCGGTTAGGGCCAGAATTATGTTTTACAACTGCATTCGTTTCCTAGGGCTGCCATTACAAAGTACCGCAAACAGGGGCGCTTAAAACAACAGAAATGTACTGTCCCACAGTTCTGGAGGCTGAAGTCTGAGACCCAGGTGTCAGCAATACCCTGTTTCTCTAAGGATTTATAGGGAGGGTCCTTCCTGGTCTCCTCCTGGCATTCCTTGACTTGCCGCTGCACCACTCCACTCTCTGTCTCCATGGTCACCTCATCTTCTTACAAGGACACCAGATGTATTAGATAAGGTTCTACCCCACTCCTCTATGACTCCTTCTTAACTGATTACATCGCCAATTACCTTATTTCCAAATAAGCTCACACTCTGAGGTTCTGGAGTTAGGACTTCAAGGGATGTTTTTGGAGGACACAATTCAGACCATAACATTCACCAAAACCGTCGATAGCTCTTATTTTAATTTTTGGCCTGTCAGCACAGCAAGTTGCTTATGTGGATTTGTGTGGGATGTGGCAGTGTGTTGGTGGCAAACGAGGGTCTCCCTGGCCACTCGATGGCCCCACTCTGCTGTCTCAATTACCAAATAACTTCCCATCACACCCACTTGTACTCCGTTCCTCTTCTGCTCTGTTCCTACCATTACTTACTGCCTGTTACCACCATCCTCTTTCACTCTGTTCTTGCCCACAGTACAGTTGTCTAATCTCCCATCTCTTTGCAGGTCCACTCCATATCCAAATGCCCAGGGGTGAGGGCCTGTGGTCTAAACAGTGTCTCATTAATTGACCAGCTCCTCCCTGTTCTCTTGCAATTGATCTGAGTCTCCTACTCAACTCATCTGCCTAATCTTTGCTAAAGGGGACTGTGGGAGACCTCAAGAAGTGACTCTCAGGCATCATAGCCACTTTCTAATTTTTTTCCCCCTCATTGCATGAGGAATGTCTCTAAACCTCCTAAGGTGAGCTACCATCACACTCAAGGTATCATGGGGGTTGCGGGGGAACAAGATGAGAGAGAGGGCTAAGACTCAGAAATGCAGCGTTTGTCATACAACCCCACACACTGGATTTTTATTCTTCTTGGGCAGCCACCACCTTAGAGCAGTAAACCATTTGTTTAATCACTTTGCTTTTCCCTGACTGCTAGTAATGAAATGCTGCACTCTCTAAAATAATTTCCTGACTATTTGCTAAGATTCATCTCTGACATTTCATTAAATATGATCATTTAACTGTACAAGTACAAATGCATTTTTAATTTAGCTTACTGCCGATATTACAGATGTGGGGAAATGAATTCGTATTGCTCTGGGACAAATATATTATTCACATATGCATGCGACAAAAGAACAAATTATTAAAAATTACTGAAACTTCCATGAAGATTTATATTTAACTTTTGCATTTTCAATCTCCATGTCATTGTGAAAATGTATAGCATGTCACTTTGTCAGCCATGATTCTATGAAGAATGTGTGAGCAATTCCTGAAGGATCTTGATCAATAGTCTTCGTCTTTGTCATTGACACACTGTGGTACTTAAAGAGATGGAGACTGAGTTTCAAGTATGCAGTTATGAGGTTAGCAGTCTTAGTACTAAAGCAGTAGGTTATTTGCCTTCCTCTTTAAAAGAAAACAGCAATAGGAAGTGTGTTTGCTATCCTTTGTACTATAAATCCAACCATAACACATGCTAAAGTTTTCTTCATAGGAAAGTAACCAAAATGTCAATTGACATTCTTGAATGTATTCTTGGTGTCTATTGTAATTGGATTCAAAACTGACCATTGAGGAAACAGGCTTGGTTTTAGGCATTGAGCCAGGAAACCTAGAACTTACAAGTCATGAACAAACAATTATTGTCTCATAGGGTGTCAAGTGTTCCATAGAAAGTACTTTATAGTTGTGGAAAGAAATAAGCTTATTTTAAAAATCGTTATAATATAGTTTAGACAAGGACAACAGCAAAATAACAGAGGTTTGAAGCAATTGTGTAGAAGAAAACTCATTCCAAAAGTGGAAGTTAGAAGCTTGTCATTTCCAGATATCAAAAAGCTAAAAGAGCTCAAATATCCTTCACACTTAATACACCAATAAAATTAAAATAGTAGTTTCCAGTCATCTATTAATTAGTTCCCATGTCAGTTACTAGTTATGAGATTTGAGGTTTGGAAGGGATCTTTGAGATCATAGGAATTACACCTAACTTGATTATTTTACAAATAAGAAAAACGAGGTTCAAGTAATTTGTATGAACACACAATAAGTTGGTAGACAAACTCAAACTAAAAGCCAGGCCCCAATTCCTGGTCAGCACGTGATCCTAAAGCCACATAGTCAGAGAATGTAAGCCTCACTTTGCATATGAGAGGATATTGAACTTCACAACAAAAGCACAAGTATGCAGCTGAGCAACTAGCATCAACTGAGTGGCCTGTGGCTCACCTGTTCACCCTGGGCAGGGATAAGGAGGATTATATGATAACAGGGCATTAGAGGAATTTGTCTCATCAGCCTTGTGAAGAACAACTAATCTCACAGATCTTACTGCTAGTTTAGTACTTTGTTAGTTGATGCCTGTGATGGATGATTTTATGTGTCATTTCTACTGGGCCTCGAGATGCCCAGATATTTGGTCAAATATTATTCTGGGTGTGTCTATGTGGTTGTTTCTGAATGAAATTAACATTTAAATCAGTAGACTGAGTAAAGCAAATTGCTCTCCCTAATGTGGGTGGGCCTCATCCAATCAGTTGAAGGCATGAATAGTCCAAGATAGCCTACCCTCCACTGATTTTCGGGGAATTTCTCCTGCCTGGCTGCCTTCAAACTAGGACATTGGCTTTTTCCTGCCCTCAGACTCAAACTGAAACAACAGCTCTTCCTTCAGTCTCAGCCCTGGAACTAAACTAAACTATAGGGTTCTCTCTCTCTCTCTCTCTCTCTCTCTCTCTCTCTCTCAATATATATTGGTTCTGTTTCTCTGTAGGACATAATACAATGTCCCTGGCATATTTAAATTTAACATCAATTATAATTGCTTTGTTAAATTGTTAACTCTCTGTGCATAAGGCAAACATTGTAGAAACCCAGAGCTCAAACGAGTTTGCAGAAATACAAAAACCTGCATGCTAGAGCTATTGGATTATATTTCTAACGTTAGTGCACATAAAAATCTTGTGTTACAATAAAAAGGCTGTCATTCTCCAGGCCTCAGTTAAGTGTGAAACTGACCAACCCAATCGTCATCTTTCCCCAACAGAGGAGGTTTGAAAACATCACACTGAGTGATCACACCACTTGCAAGGTCACTGGCACTGCTTCCTCACTCACATTTGATTTGGGTTTTTCTCTCTTCTAATGAACAACATGTCTTTCTCCCTTGCCAAGCTGTGAAAGGGGATGTTTCCAGGCACAGTGGGTTAAAATAGAATTGGAGAGACACAATTGCCCCAAAGTTTTCTTCCTTTGGAGTGGTAGCATAGGATCACCTTGCTACGGTGAAGCAATTAGGCCAGCCAGTAAGAGCTTTAATTCATGCGCTCCAGGCTGTACAATGCCACCATCTACAAATGTTATTGTTCTGCTTCTGTCACAAGTGATAGCATTGAATGAAGCTGTGTGCCTGTGAGGGCTTTAACGGTTCATCAGCAATGAGGGGGAACGAGGGGTGTGCAAGCATCCCAAAGTGATAAGGTTGAAGTGAGATCACCATTCACAAAGATTTTTTTAAAAAAAAAAACACAGGAGCAAATATGTCCTTTTTCAAAAGCTGAACCACAATCTTCTAATTCAAACAGATTTTTTGATGCAATGTGTCAAAACATTACGAGAATAAGTCTGTCTCTTCCAGGCTGAGAAAACAGCTGGAGCCGGGACAGACGTGAACAGCTCTCCTACCAGAAGTGTTTGTTTTCAGATGTTTCCCTATGCAGGTCTGCCAGTGGGTCCAGCATTTGAAACAGAGGATGATGTTTTGCATCACACCTTTACTTTAAGAAGACTGGTGGCAGCCTCTTTTGCCTTTTGTGAGAACAACAGTTTTGGTTACTGTTAGTGTGCAGAAGGAAGCTGAACCCTCCTCTGGTGCAAGCAAATATTTTCCTTTGGGTGGTAAAGAAGGAGCAGCTGCATTCTGACCACGGTATGAATAATAGAGATGATACACTCACTAGAAATGAGACATAGGGTTAGCATCCTCGAACAATCATCTAGGGAGGCATACTGCATTTCCCTTCTCTCCTCTTCGGACTTTTGAGTGCCAAGCAGCCCTTTATATGGGATGTCCAGCTTGACCCCTTCACCAACCCAGCTCAGCAACACACAAGCCTTGTGTAAAAGGAAGGACTGCAGTTTCTCAATCTTCACGCACAATGGTCCAGAACTGTCACATCTACTTAGTTCCATCCCATTCCATATCCTGACTGTTACAAATCTCCACTCATTCGTCAATCACCCTTCTGGTGCTTGTCCCTCTGTCCCAAGGTTGCTGTTCAAAATGGCCACCAACCATCCCCACCCAAGCCCTTCGAATTCTGATCTCCTCTTCCTCCATCCATGAACTAAGACTGATAGAAACCTCACTGTTTACAATCAACTCCCCCACCTGAGTACTATGCTTGCAGGTAGCTCCTGTTAGAAATGAGTCACCCTTTGAACTGTGGACATGAGTGGTTGCACAGTGGAAGGCAGTGGACTATTGGAGGGAGGTAAATGAGCTTCTCATCCAAGCATAAATCTACACAGGTTGCCAAACACATTTAAGCTAGCCATGCAACTCAGAAAATGTACAGCACCAGCAAAGTTCATCTCCACAGGCCCTACCTCCCTCTTCTGTGCTCCTATTCATCCTCCAAAGCTCTCCCCATTCCTCTTGCAGGCACCAACACTCTCATTGCCTTTCTGCTGATCCTTCAACTTTATATGAGCTTCCACTTTCATTAAAGAATGTACTATCAGTTCTTCACACCCCAGTTGTGTTATCTCTAATGAGCAAACAAGTATTCAGTGCCCAGTAAGGGCATGGTTCTACCTAATGAGAGCAGCAGCAGGGTGGAGAACAGAGAGCACCTTGCTCAGAGTCCAGAAACCTGAGCACAGGATCAGCCACATTAACCACCCTGTGACTTCCCCTTCAAGGACTTCAGCTTCCTTACCTCTAAAACAATAGCCCTGGACTAGGTGATGTTGAAGAGCTCTGTCATTTTATGGACCTGTGGACTTAAGGTTGCACAGTATTTTATACTTTCAACATATTGTCATGCATTTATTCAACATACATTCTATCTTAGCTTCAAAACAGCCCATATGGTGCATTGGGATGATGTTACTATCTCCCGTATTAGAGGTGGGGACTCTAAGGTTCAGTGATATTAAATTACTCCCACCAGGTCATATCGCTCTGAGGAGACTTAATATGTGGCCAGATAGAATTCATGCAAAAAAAGAAAAAGGATAATAAAAGGTAACATCTGTTTTGTAAAGCAGTAAATATGGGACTTCAGAAGGACCACCCCACACTTCCAACCCCCAAATATCACTTGGGACAACTCTATTTGGGAAAAAAAAAATACCTCCAAGTGAAGGGGAACTTGGGTTGGACCAGAATGTGAAAGCAGGTTTAGTAAATTATGGTGATTGAAAAAGGCATTTATGGCAAGGGAAACAGCATGATCAAAGGTCTAGCCAGTAATATCATTGTCCTACACTTGGCAGAGGATCTTGCTTTCAAATCTACTAGGAAACACTGATTTCAGAAAGTAAGAAGTAACTACTGAATGCTATTTCTGAGCCATAACTAGGAGAAGTGTCCACTGCATTGTAGAATGAAGTGGAACTTATGATTAATAGAAATAAGGAGGAGAAAAAATTTTCACTGATTCAGATCAAGTCAAATACCTTATCATGTATCCAGGTTTACTCTAATCACCAAAAATGTCTATCTCAATCTTATCTTTACTGTTATCCACGATCAGACAAAGAAAATAATCCTACTTTTATTAAAATTACAAAACTAATTTCAATAAAGGTATTAATACACCTGAAATACTCTATCAAGCAAGACATCTATTTTCCTTTTCTTAAGTAATCCTATATCATAAAAGTGTAATATGCTAAGTGTTTGGTCGTTGGGTTGGCCATTCAACCAATCAAAGTGTAATATGCTAAGGCCAATCAACTGCTCACTATGATGTGCACTGACCACTAGGGGGAAGACTCTCCAACTGGTAGGTTAGCTTGCTGCTGGGGTCCGGCTGATTGGGACTGAGCCAGACAGGCCTGACTCGCCCTGGAGCCCTCCTGTGGTCCCTTCCCGGCTGGCCAGCCTCCCGTGTCCCTCCCCGGCCCTGATCGTACACCTGTGGGGTCCCTCAGCCTGGCCTGTGCCCTCTTTCAATCTGGGACCCCTCGGGGGATGTCGGAGAGACAGTTTCAGCCCAACAGTGGAATGACCAGTCACTATGTCACACACTGACAATCAGAGGACAGACGGTCAATGCAGGAGCTGTCCCCTGGTGGTCAGTGCCCACCCACAGGGGGAGTGCCACTCAGCCAGAAGCCGGGCTCTAATTTGTCAGAGAGAGAGAGTTAGGGCAGAGGTGGGACATTATTTTAAGAACTAGAGGCTCAGTGCACAAAATTCACCCCCGCACCAAGTGCATGAATTTTGTGCACTGGGCCTCTAGTTCTTAAAATAATGTCCCACCTCTGCCCTAACTCTCTCTCTGGCAAATTAGAAGAGGTTGTAAAAACATTCTCCTAACCTTGCTCTAGATAAAGTACACAGCATTTGTAGTTTTCTTTTTATGTTTCATACTTAAAAAAAAACAAAAAAAAAAAACCCTGCTATATGTAAGGGCAATATTTCAATTATTTTTGTTGTCTAAGCTCTTGTTTCTATTTTACTCAAAATTTAACATTCTATTTATTGTTAGTGTATGTTGAATCTTACTTGCCTTAAATTGCATGACTTAGAGAGGCAGGACTATGTATATTTAATTCCATTTTAAGGAATTCTAATGCTACTTCTCATGCACACAAATATCTGATAGTAGTGAAAACAAGGATAATGGAGGTGAGGATGATGATTGATTAAGATGATGATGATGATAATGATGTGGATGATGACAATGATGGCAAGAATCATAGTAATTAATGATTAATTCTTCTCCTTCAATAACTTCTGCATCAAATGTAATAAGCCATTTTCTTATGGCTTTCAAATTTCTTTCCTCCTCAGTGATACCAGCTTTCACTAAAAGGCTTTCAACTGCTCTTCAAGATGATTTGGTGGGAAGAAAGAAAATGAGAGGAACTCTTGCTTTATCACAAGGAACTCAGCAATAACGCATGTCAAGTGGGATAAAGGGGAAACAGGAAAAACAGGAAATCATAATAAGCCTCAGATGACCTTCTCTGAGTAGGAAAATTATTAAAATAGAACAGAAAATAAATGCAAGAAAGTTAAGTTTTGCCAACAAATGTTTGAAATGTGAGCATGTCTAAGGAGATGCTGGAGGCAAAAATGCCATCTGATAAGAGTGATTGGTCTGAGAAGGCAGGGCTAGGCCACCTCTATCCTTCAGGTGGACCAGAGCTGATTAGCTATGACAGGTAACTGAATAATTGCTCTAATCACGTCAGTGAGCCCTCTACCTTGTCCCAGCAAAAGAGTGATGCCTTAGCCAGCTTTAGAGACCAGACACCCCTAAATCTGACATCTCTAACCAACATGCATGTATTATAATGGAAGCATTATTTCTACTATTGTTCATCAGAAAAAGAAATGAGGGAGCATTCGATAGAGACCTCAAAGTTGGCATAGATAAGGACCTCATTAAATGGCTCAGGAGTTTGCCTTTATAGGATAAATTGATGTGATGACCAGTGAGTGGAGACTGAGAAATAGCAAGAAGGGCAAAAATATGTCACCCAGAATACGGTTGTGGGTTCAGCTCTTCCAAGGAGTAGGGGTAATTAGAGCAGTGTGTCATCAAAACTTTTCATGTGAACTATGGAACACACTCTCTCTAAATCAGAAACTGTTAAGTCTGCTTAAAGCTATGAGCGACTGGGACTTCTTTCCAGCCTACACCTACTCATTGGAGATGCCAACTTACTTTAGAGGTGCTTTATTTTAGTCTTATCTCTTGTGCATGTGTTTGTTATGCTACAAAATAAAACATAAATGATAAAACTTTTTAACCCTTGAGGAAATAGATTTTCTATGTCTTTCCCTAATACTCAATTTTTGCCTCACTACTCAGAATTTTTAAGGAAGCCACAATAGCTTATTCTGAGTCTGAGCAACCAGTTACCCTAACTCTTCACCCACTGGCAAGGAATTTTCATGGCAGAGAAGCACTGCATAAAAATCTCCGTAACGTGCTAGGGACTATAGGAGCTCATGGAGCCGAATCTAAGTAATCCTTTTAGTGTAATATCACCGTCCATTCACCAATGTGCAGACTTTTCTTTACTACAGAACTTAGCATATCTTATTAGAGATCATTATTGTTTGTGTCTGTTTCCCCATATGATCCTGAGCTACTAGAGGGACAGAAACCAGTGTGCTCACCTTTTAATCTTTAGTGCCTATCCCAGTACTAGGCAATTAGTAGGTGCTGAATATGTGTTGCACAATCAATTTTTCTTTAAGCCTGAATAATTATTAGGTTAGCACCATGGTTGGCAAACTGCAGCTCGCGAGCCACATGCGGCTCTTTGGCCCCTTGAGTGTGGCTCTTCCACAAAATACCACGGCCTGGGCGAGTCTATTTTGAAGAAGTGGTGTTAGAAGAAGTTTAAGTTTTAAAAACTTTGGCTCTCAAAAGAAATTTCAATCGTTGTACTGTTGATATTTGGCTCTGTTGACTAATGAGTTTGCCGACCACTGGGTTAGCACAATGCCAGAAAACATTTTTAACTAAAATTGTGTTTCTGAACTAATTTTCATGTTATATTGATACCATTCTTTTTCTCTTTTTCTTCTCTTTTTGTTCTTTCTTTCTCCCTTCTTTTTCCATCTTTCATTCATTCTATATCATTCACTATGAGGCTTATGTAATATTTTCCTTAAGGAAAGAGTATATCAGAGAAGAAAGTGAAAAGAAATAGATATTTATTGAGTGACTACCATGTGTTTTATGGGATGCTAATTTTTTAAACATTATCTCATTATACCCTCACAAACATATGGAGAGGCAGCTAATATCTCAATTAAGAAACGAGCTCAAAAAGGTAGCAAAGTTGCCCTTTGTCTATTGTAACTCCAAACTGCATGAACTTTTCCCTGTACCAAACTGCAAGGGGAAAAAATAGAAAAGTTTCTAACTAATGTCAGGTAAGTCACATTCTTAAAAATATTCAATGTTCCAGTGGATTTCCTAATTATTCAAGTAACAGAACCAGACAAATTTTCTGTACCTCTCTTCTAAGTGTTATCAGAGGGGGAAAGCCAGAAGAGGTCAATGGGGGAGGGGGAGAACATATGTAATACTTGTTCAAGTTAAAAACAATAAGGAAAACTACTCTTTTGTTTTATACAGCTCCATTATAGTGTATTGAATTTGACCCTAGTTTATCAATTGACAAATTATCACCCCAATACCTCTGACCAAATTATTGTGTATGAACATTACAGGTCCATCCCCTGCTACCGCAGGTCGCCTCCCTCTGCAGAGCGATCAGGGCCCTCTCCCCCCCCCCCCCCCCCCCGCTGGTACCCGCCTTGGCTGGCCTGGGGCCTGTGGGCTGGGGGCAGCTCCTGCATTGAGCGTCTGCCCCCTGGTGGTCAGTGCGCATCATAGCGACTGGTTGTTCCACTGGTTGTTCCACCAGTCATTCTGCCGTTCTATTGATTTGCATATTAGCCTTTTATTATATAGGATTATACAAAGGGTAACATGTACCTAGTGCCTGGTATTTCTCAGTACATGCGCTTTCATGTTATATGAAGAACTTGAGATGGGGGAGGGATAAGTGCTTTGTAAAGAGCACACAACAGCGTATGGACTTTAAGCCCAGTTATGTCCAACTACAAAACCTATGCATGTCTACTTTTCAAAAGTTTGTAACAGGAGTTTCTGTCTTTAAGGCATATAGTAAAAAATAATTTTTAAGCCCTTTAATAGAAGATTTTGATTTTAGGAATCAAAAGCTTACCTCTTGTATGTGATGCCTTGAAGAAGTGATTTAACCATTTTGAGCTCAGTGCTTCCTCTGTGGTGAGATGAGAGGAATAATGCTGACATCAAAGCAAGTGCTGGAGGTACAGCGATCATTAACTAAATCTGCCCTTTGACTCTCCCTGTCCCTCGGGGAGTAAAGAGGAAAAAGACGTTTCCTTGAAGAGGATGGAGGTGGACCGTGATCTGTGTAGGGCTTCTTCCATCCCTTCGCACTGCTGCGCAGGTTGTTGAAAATGGTTGGTGTTTCCACGGGAAGGGCCCTTCTCTCCGGCCCCTCTTCAGGTGAACGCTGATAGTAAGTATGCATATTAGCCTTGTATTATATAGGATTCTTCCCACCACGGGTCTTCCCTGAAGCCCACGGAGCAAGCGAAGAACTTGGCTACCTGTCCCTGGGACCAGAACGACAAAAGAAGCCCTGGTACCTGGGCCTCTAGGTCTTCCCAAGCAGGAAAGCTGCTCCTGGCGCAGCCCCTGTTCCGTGAGCAGCAGAAGGCGGGCTGGGGAAACAGCCTCCGCCTGCGGCACAGGCGCGCGCGGCAAAGGCAGCTCTGATGTCTCCGGTGATGAAACCCCGGTTCACACTGAAGTGATTCTATTTGGTCGTTGTTCACTGCTGAGAACATAGTTTCCCAAAACCTCGCATTGAGGTAGGCTGCCCTAACCATAACAATGAGGAAACTTCCTCACAAGGAGAACTGACCTTCCTGGAAAGTGAAGTAAATGATTGTAACTGTGATGATGTGTTTTCCTACTTGGCCTCTGGGTTGGGAGGAGGGTGGTGCTGGAGACCAAGTTTTTATTTCATGACTAGTAGCCCGTTTGCACGAAGATTCATGCAATAGACCTTCATTCACCTGGCTGCCTGCACCAGTTTTCTGCCGGCACCGGGGACCCAGGCCTTGGCTGTGGCCACCGCCTTCTGCCTTCTTTCAGGGTCGGGGCTTGGCCCCGGGCGGTGGCCTTGGGCTTGGCCGCACCCAACATCCCTGCTAAGGATCGAAGGAGCCAACCCCCAGTGGTTTCCTGCGATCCGTGCAGGCTCCCCGCTGGTGCCCAAGGCCGGGAAAGCCTCAGGCAGCTTTCCTGGCCTTGGGCTCCGCCACACCCCAACATCCCTGCAACGGTTTCCTGGTGGGCGTGGTTGGTGGGCGTGGCTTGTGCATAGCTAAGGTGCGGTCAATTTGCATATTTGTCTATTATAAGGTAAGATTGTGACCTAAAATCCATTGTAAAAATGTCACTATTACCACAAAGCACTGATCCCACGTAAAATACAAAGCATTTTTTGCATTTTACAAAAGTTTGTATTTTACAAAGTAAGGGTTGTATTTTAGGCTTTTATCAGTCATGTACCACTTAGCACAAGTTATTTCCTAAAAACAAGTTGGAAAGCATGAATGTGGGGGGAGGAGGGGTGCAGGCAGAAAGATGGAGTAGGGGCGAAGAGGCACCTGGTCCTTAGAAGGTGATGCAACTGCAGAACCATCTCAAACTGGCTGTATCCTGTTTCTTATAAGATATGGGGTTGTTTCTCAGAGACAACAGAGCAAAACCGCAAGTCATACAGCCAAAGCAATCGCAGAGAA
Source organism: Eptesicus fuscus (assembly GCF_027574615.1). NCBI lineage: Eukaryota > Metazoa > Chordata > Mammalia > Chiroptera > Vespertilionidae > Eptesicus > Eptesicus fuscus. Next base: position 87,539,296 of record NC_072481.1, read on the forward strand.
GAAAATGATGCAAATGACACCTAGAACCCAAGTTTCTCCATCCCCACTTCCCCATAGAACCCAAGGACCAGGAGAAGACCCGAACCTGAACACTGGACCCTTCCAGAAGCAAAGCGTCCATTGTCCAGGAAGACCCGGTGCTGTAGTCCCTTCAATCTCTCCCCGGAACCCTGGATCAAAGAGGCAGGTTTGAGCCTTGCCTCCTGTCTCCTTGCCCTCAACCTCGCAATAAACCTTTTTCTTATCTCAAAAAAACCAGTGCCATAGTATTGGCTTCTATGTGCCTCAAACAGCGAGCCCTGACTCCATACAATGCTATCTAGAACACCAACAGAAAAGAAATTTGGTGTCTGACTTCCCAAAGGCCAATTCTCTTGTTTGACATTTTTGCCAAGGCCCAATCCAAATGTTGAAGGAGCTAAATCATTCTCAAGTAACTAGCAAGAAGCATCGAAAATCCACCTAATAGTGTCCATTTGTTTCTTCCAAGCATGGCTTGAACAAATCAAGAAAGTTGTCACAGCCTTTCTGACACACTATGCACTGCTTTTTATTAGTTGGGAAGAGAAAGCAGAAGGAACTGGGAGAGGTCCCCCTGGATGGTGGGAGAAAATTGGATGAGTACGCCATCAACTATTACCCTCTGAAGGAGGGTACCACCTTGGCCTTCTTCAATGCCACACCCCAAGGTCTGTGCCTGGTCCTCAGTGACCATTGTTAAATGACTGTCCATATGAATCAATATCATAAGACTATCATCAAACCCTTACAAAATATGCAGGACAGGTATCCTTTGGCCAATGAGGAAACTGAGGCTGGGAAAGTTAAGACATTTCCCCGAAGTCAAACAGGAGAAAAATACAGGTGCTCCTATTTCTTCCTGAAAATCAGCTTATCCAACCAGGTGCCACTCTTAATGAGCCGAATGTTTGTATTCTCCCCCAAATGCATGTGCCAAAGCTCTGACCCTCAATGTGATGGTATTTGGAGGTAGGGTCTTTGGAAAAAAATTTAATTTAAGTAAAGTCATAAGAGTAGGGCTCCCATGATGGAATTATTAACCAAAATTCTCTCCCTCTTCCTCTCTCTCTCTCTCTCCCTCCGTCCCTCCCTCCCTCTCCAAGTCACAGCCAATAGGGAGGCTTTTGTAAGCCAGGAAGAGGGTTGTCCTAACCAGTAAATAACCAGTCTTACAGGCATCTTCATCTGGACTTCAGCCTCCAGACGGAGAAATAAATGTCTGGGATTTAAGCCACCCAGTCTGCGGTATTTTGTTTTAACCGCCTGAGCAGACTAACACAGCCTCCAGGTTTACCCTCAGTTTATTTGAGTCACTTGTCACCACCTGATATGGCACCATATTTCAAAGCATCTAAAATACTGTCTATTGTGGCACACACACCAGTATTTTATGAATACCACAAAGAGGAGAATTAGCTCCAATTACACAAGAACACAACGCTTCCTTATCACATAGAAAATCATTTTATACTCATTAAGAGAGCTTTTTAAAGATCTAATTAGGCATAGATTTTCTCATGTATCCTCCTGCACATCCATTTTTTAAAAGTGAGATAAATTGGTTAAAATACTTCTAAAACTTTTTCACGGAGTCCAATTCTTTGGAATCATTTTTTGAGCTGGAGCCATCTTACGCTCGTTTTGCCACACAACGTCACCTTTGGTGCCTTAAGATCATTGATCATGCAGCATTTCTTAAAATAAATCCATAAGAAACCTTAAACCCACCAGGCGTGGGCTCCTGCCCAGCTTTGCACCATGTGGTGTGGACCAATTTGGACTCAGCCTTCCAGGAGGCGACTACACTGCTCTGACTCACCGCTGCCCCACCCCGTGGCCATGCGTTCACAGAGGCTGAGAGAGTGATGTACTCTGCCTCTAGAATTCTCTTCCAAGTTCCTGACACCCATTGTGAAGTCTTTGATATCACGTTTCAGGAAGTGGCCCCTTCAGATCAGTGGCTGTAAGATGCATCTCAATATCAGAGATATTTTAAGAATTATCTGCATGTGGAATCAATAAAATGCAGATTTTAATGGATTTGCTATTTGCTCCACTAGAATGTGAAATCAGGGATTGTGTCTAATTGCTTACAGCTATCTCTCCAGCCCTAGAACAATGCTGGCATGTTCGGTGCTCAATAAACATTTATTGAAGACATGGTTGAATTAATTCATTCATGAATACCATTACATTAACAATTTAAGAGAGGTTTATTCTTTTTAGTTAAACTTGTTATTTTTGTAGAAAAGCAGTATTTATAACATGATCTTTTCAGAGAGAAATAAAGAAAAAATAAATAACCCTATGTTAAGAGTTATAGTTAATTGAGGGTTCTTCCCTTTATTTGTGTATACTTTCTACATTTTCTAACATGACATTATTATGTTATTAATTTTATAATGGAGTGTAATATCTACACATTATTTTAATTCATGTTGCTTTATTTTAATGTAGTAAAAGGTTAAAGCCATCCGTACTGCATAACAACAGCACAGTCTCAATTCAATTATTTTTGTATTAACTCCATTTTCAATACTTTAACTTTTAGAGCATCTTAGTATAGGGTTTTTTAAAAATGTGTATCTAAGCCTGAGGATAAATGGAAGGAGACCAAGTCACTTCTCCTCAGGAACCCAGGCTTGGGCCCTGGCTCCTGTGGGCTTGAGCAGATCCCTCTGTTCTCCCAGGTTCTGTGGGCTTCAGGGCGGCTCCCTGGACACGCAGAAGTTCTCTATGATCTCAAGGTTCTGAAGAAAGTTGCAGGCTATTGGCAAGCTTATAAAGCATGCTGCTCAAAGAGGCGTCAAGAAGCTAAGAAAATTGGGGAAAATATTTCAGTCAAATAATCAGCCTCCCAGACTAGTCAACTTCAATCTAGATGGAGAGGGGGAGGAGAGAATGCTAGGGGATGAAGTGTATCCCGCACACCCAATTCATATGTCGAAGCTCCAGAATATGACTGTATTTGGAGATAGGTCCTTTACCGAAGTGATTGCATTAAAATGAGGCTTTAGGGTGAGTCCTAATTCAATCTGACTGGTGTCCTCATAAGAAGAGGAGATCTGAGCACACACGAGAGACACCAGGAAGGCACGTTTGCAGAAGGGTGGCCTTGTGAGGACACAAGAAGACAGCCATCTGCAAGCTGAGCCGGGAAACCTCAGAAGGAACCCACCCTACCTGACTCCTTGATCTTGAATTTCCAGCCTCTGGAACTGTGAGAAAATGCATTTCTGTTGCTTAAGCCACCCAGCCGGTGACATTTTGTTATGGCAGCCCCAGCAAACGAATGTGGGGGCAGGAACCCTGAGTCAGCAGGACTCTTCTTTTTGCACAACTTTAACTCATGCAGTGTTGTCTGTTCCCTGTGTCCTCTGAGAGTGTGTACGTGATTTGTGGCGGTGAAGAGAAGTGATGACATAAATGCCTTATACCTATAGGTAATTCCAAAATTCTTATTAGCTCTTACCCTCAGCCCTCCCCCACACCAACCTCCACGATTTGCTAACACTTTGTGATCGAGAGACTGATTTGAAATTCCAAGTCTAGCTGGGACTCTGTGATGATTCTGACAGATCGAGGACAGGCACAGAAAAAGACACAGGAAATAAATCTAGAAAATACATCGCCCAGTTAATCAGCCCCTTTGTAGACAGTTCTAAGTTACTTGTACCTAACAAGATGGAAGTGAAAGCTTAAAGCGTAGGGAAAAGAAACTGACGAATTATTGGCCTGACACTCTCCAGTTGCTAAACCTAGATAATAGATTCATTATCTCACCACCACCACCTCATTCCCCTCCTTAGCAGTATGGGTTTGATTGCCCTCTTGCCTACAGGTAATTCTCCATCAAAATTAAATCCGTCAGCCAGTTCTCGATTTTATAAACTATGAAGGCAGGAGAAGAAAGGAGGCTGGCGAAGGCGCTGGGTGGGAGGGAGGCTATCTTTCCCAGGGCTGCTAAACCGCCAATCCAAAATTTCTCCTAACAAGGGCCTTGAAATATGCCTGCATTCACGGTGCCATAGTGACATCAGCTGGTCAGTTCCCAAACAACACCCAAGCTAAGGAGGAACTGGCTCAGGAAAACATTTAAAAGTCCATGATGGCCAAGAACCACTGGGTAAGTGTATTTTTTTAGTTCCTGCACATAAGCTAGATTTTCAAAGTGTCTTTTATAGTGCTTCTTCCAAATAGGCAATATTAACAGCTGGTGAAGTAAGCTTTTAGAAATGGGAATTTAAAACTTTCCAGTGGCAACAAGTATGATAATAAGTATGATAAACCCAAATAAAGTACATAAATTTTATAGATTGTGAATAGATTTTAATTTTTAAAATATAGGGTGGGAACTAAGCACAGTGTGAAATGGCTTCTCATACACTATTAAGACATAAAGTAATGCCCAGCCAGCATGGCTCAGTGGTTGAGCACAGACCTATGGTCATGGTTCCCTTCCCGGACAGGGCACATGCCCAGATTGCAGGCTGGATCCCCAGTGGGGCTCATGCAGGAGGCAGCCGATCAATGATTCTCTCTCATCATTGATGTTTCTATCTCTCTCTCCCTCTCCCTTCCTCTCTGAAATCAATAAAAATATATTTTACAAAAAAAGACATAAAGTGATTTCTTTCTGAGAGTTACACAGCTATGCCACTTAGTCCAGAATGAATGTGAAATACGAGAAAATTAACAATGTGAGGGTGTGAGCATAAGAAAATACAGTTGAGTCCATCTTAGATCTCTTAAAAAAAAACACTCATGTTTTTATTAATTTTAGGGAGAGAAGAAGAAAGAGAGAGAAACATCAATGTGAGAAAGACACATTGATAGGCTGCGTCACTAACTCCCCCTACTGGAGGTCAAACCCGAAACCCAGGCATGTGCCCCAACCAGGAATCAAATCAGTGACCCTTTGGTGCGTGGGATGATGCTCAACCAACTGAGCCACACCAGCCAGGGCACTAGTTAGACCTCTTTTATTGGGTTACCAGATGAAGGACTTTCAGTAGGAATTTTGGCACTGTGCTGGTAGTTTCTTAACCCTGTGGTTTGCACTTATTTTTAACAGTACAGGAGAGCCTGTGGTTGAAGCAGAACAAGACTACAGGTTTAGAGGGTTGAGAGGGAGATGGAAGAAGAATCTAGAGCACCATGTCTATAATTCGTGGTGGGGATATCAAGAAACATTCCTAGCCCTAGCTGGTTTGGCTCAGTGGATAGAGCATCAGCCTGTGGACTGAAGGGTCCCAAGTTTGATTCTGGTCAAGGGCACATGCCTAGGCTGTGGGCTCGATCCCCAGGGGGGGTCGTGCAGGAGGCAGCCAATCAATGATTCTCTCTCATCATTGATGTTTCTATCTCTCTCTCCCTATTCCTTCCTCTCTGAAATCAATAAAAACATATTTTTTAAAAAAAAAAGAAAAGAAACATTCCTAGCATCCACAAAGCACAGTTTGAAAACAACTGTCTAAAATCAAATAGTATTCTGAGAGGAAGAAATCAGATGACCAAATTTTAAATAAGATAATCTAGGGACTCAGGAAATGAGTTATTTCATAATTCACGGTAAATTCTTTTTAAAGAAAAAGGAAATATATTAGTAAAGAAAGAATAAGTAGATTAAAACTAAAAATACCTATAAATGTAGATACTGGAATGTTGTATTAGCCTAGAAACAACCAGTTCTTCAATCATTTGAGTGGATTTGCTCATGTATAGAGGAACTAAGCTCTTATTTGTAACTGCTACCCACAATAACTAAGATTTCTTGTTCACTGTGCATACCAGCCACAGGCCAGCAGTTGCTCTGTTCTGTGACCTCTTCATTCAGATTCAGGCTGAAGAAGTGCCCTGTCCAGTGGCAGAGAAAAGAGCTAAGGCCAAACCACTAACGGCTCTTCAAGCTTCTGCTCACATTTCATTGACCAAAATAAGTCCAGTGTCCACCCCTGACATGGGTGGGGCAGGAATTCCAGGTGGGACAAAAGTAGGTTTACTGTTGTTCATATGAAAAATAATACAATAATCCTATATAATAAAAAGCCTAATATGCTAAGTGTCTGGTCAACTGGTCAGCTGTTCAACCAATCAAAGCGTAATATGCTAATTATATGCTAAGGCTGCTCAACCACTCGCTATGATGTGCACTTACCACCAGGGGGCAGACGCTTCGACCAGTAGGTTAGCTTGCTGCTGGGATCTGGCCAATCAGGACTAAGTGAGGCGGACAGACATGCCCTGGAGCCCTCCCACCTCCCTGGCTGTCCAACATCTTGCATCTCTCCCCAGCCCCAATCGTGCACCCGTGGGGTCCCTCAGCCTGTCCTACACCCTCTCGCAATCCAGGACCCCTCTGGGGATGTCAGAGAGCCAGTTTCAGCCCTATCCTGCAGGCCAGGCCAAGGGACCCCACTGGTGAATGAATTAGTGCACCAGGCCTCTAGTTAATAAATAAGAATACAAGAGTAAACTCTTGTGCTCCCCATACTCACAACTGCCAACTTACTTTCCCCCTACCCTGTATAATCCTTGCATAGGGACACTCTACAAACCACATAGCTATGGACGGGGATATATAATGCTCTTATAGAGAGGGCAGAAAACACTTAGGAAGAATAATATAATCTACCACCCCACTAAATGCCCAAAGCCTTGTACAAAGTAGATGCTCAATAAATGCTTTGAATTAGTATGTGAATGACTTAATGTTAACATGTCCTCACACTAAATATACATTGATTCATCTTTTCTGGTACAGAGTTTATATCCTGGAGTGTTACACAGTAACTTCCCCTTTTCTACCATAAATGTCCTACTAGGAATGAACCACACAAACGTAATGTTGAGCACAAGAAGCCAGATGCCAAAAAGTACTTACTATGAGGTGAATGGATAAAGAACTTGTGATGTACTCATACAAAGAAATACTACTCAGCAGTAAAAAGGCATGACCCATTGATACACACAACAGCATAAACGAATCTCAAAATAACTCTGGGGAATAAAGACAAAAAAAGAGTACATTATGTAGGATGCCATTTATATAAAATCCTGAAAATGCAAACATATTTGTGATGACAGAAAGTGGTGGCCTGAGGTGAGGAGAGGTAGAAGTGGGAGAGAGGGTATGTTCATTATCTTGATTGTGGGTGTATTCATATGTCAAAACTCATCAAATTGTACACTCCAAATATATGTAATTTAGTGTATGACAGTTATGCCTCAATAAAACTTTAAAAATGCTTTTGAAAGAATACATCCCATATGATTGTTTAGATATTGTTAACAACAAGAAAAACTGATCTATGGCGGTAAGGATAGGTCATGCCCAGCAGGACTACAGAGGGTGCAGGAAATGCTGCTTCTTGGTCTGGGTGTAAGTTAAGAGCCTGTTGGTCAAACTTCATTGATCTGTATATGTATGATTAGCATACTTTTCTGTAGGCAGGTTAGGCTACAATAAAAAAATTGAAATGTGCTGCTATTTTTAGAACAAATATCAACCATTTAAAAAATATCAAAGAAAGCCATTTTCATGAATTTACTTATGACAGAAAATAATAGTTATGATAATTACTAGCAGCCCGTTTGCACTAAGATTCGTGCAATAGACCTTCATTCACCTGGCTGCCTGCACCAGTTTTCTGTTAGCACCAGGGACCCAGGCCTTGGCTGTGGCCACCGCCTTCTGCCTTCTTTCAGGGTCGTGGCTTGGCCCCGGGCAGCAGCCTTGGGCTCGGCGCACCCAGCGTCCCTGCTACGGATCTTAGGAGCCGACCCCCAGTGGTTGCCTGCGATCCGTGCAGGCTCCCCGCTGGTGCCCAAGGCTGGGAAAGCCTCGGGCAGGAGGCTTTCCCAGCTTTGGGCTCGGCCGCACCCCAGCGTCCCTGCAACGGTTTGCTGGTGGGCATGGCTGGTGGGCGTGGCTGGTGGGTGTAGCGAAGGTACGGTCAATTTGCATATTACTCTATTATTAGGTAGGATGTGATTGCATTCACTTTTCATCTACTTTTGAAATTTGAGAGCTATCAGTTGATTTTCTTTCCTGCAAGTCTCCCTGACTGAGGACAGACCACAGAGTCTTGTAGGCGAGACACTGGGAGTGAGCAGTCCTGGTACTAGTGGAGAAATGCATCCACACGCTGCCACGATCTGTCCCCCAAATGTGCAAATGCCAATGCTTCTGTTCTCCTTTGTGTCTCTAATTTGTATTACTGTTGCCTGCATTCTCTCTTTTTTGGGGACACCCAGACAACTAAAAAAGCATGCAGCTATGTCCAACTCTACAGACGGGATAATACTATTATTGCAAAGAGCTGAGATAAGGTAAGAAATGAAAACCCCTAGACATCTTTATGAACCCATCATTTTTATCATTTAATATATTTTAAATATTTATTCCTATTGAAGGATTACTTTAATAAATAAATATAATATATAGTCAATGATTTGATGGTTGATGTGGATTAAATTTCCCTTACTGGCACAAATGGTCTTAAATTAAAATGAATTGAAGGTTTATCATTTTCATCAACTCCCAAACCCCCAAAATAGAAAATCAGCCTGAATTTCAAATGACTTTGATCTTTGTGTTTGTTCTTTAAACTATTACCTGGTCCCCATTAATGCCTCTATGGAGGAAAAATAAATTACAGGGTCTCAAACACTGTACTTAAGTAATTTTAAAAGAAAACTTTTCAAAATGCCATTGATCTATTGTAGAAACTAATACTCTCTTCTCATGCATAAAACTTTAAAATTCCCCACTAGTTCCCATCTAATAAAAGAAAAATGGAAACCATTACCACATAGGCTCATCATTTAAAATACGGAAAAGACAAAAATAACTGAAAATCCAATTTCGCATCAAATGTGCACTACTTACCAGGCGCTGTGCTATGGACTGCCTGGATAAATGGACACCGGATCTTGGTGCCTGGAAAGAGGGGTGACGCCCTAACAAAATCCTAGAACATGTGCCAGTTTTCAGGGTCAAGTGGCTGGTAGGAGTCCTGAGGGGCTTCAGAAGACTGTTAGGATGTCGATGATGGCCCCAAAAGAAGTTGAAGAAAATGCCATGGGAAGCTAGAGAACAGGGGATTCCTGAGACAAAGCAGAAGATTTAGTAACACTGTTGCCTTGGGAACATGGGAAAAGAAGATGCACTTCTGAAATGAAAAGCCTAGCTAAGCCGACTTCCAAACAGTACACGCAGAGTGCTGCCTGCCTCTATTTGCTGCTTATAGTAAAATGTGAGTAGAGAACTTAAGAAGTGATAAATAGAAGGGAACCAGGACTTACCAGGTTCACAAATGAAACCTTTTCTTGCCGAAACCGGTTTGGCTCAATGGATAGAGCATCGGCCTGTGGACTGAAAGGTCCCCGGTTCGATTCCAGTCAAGGGCATGTACATTGGTTGCGGGCACATCCCCGGCAGGGGGTGTGCAGGAGGCAGCTGGTCGATGTTTCTCTCTCATCGATGTTTCTAGCTCTCTATCCCTCTCCCTTCCTCTCTGTAAAAAAAGAATAAAATATATATTTTTTTTAAATGAAACCTTTTCTCATTCCCAGCCTTTGCAGATAGAAAACAATGTTAACATTAGGAAATCCCACCTGGACAAAAGGCTTGATCAGGGAAACTTGTCTAAAGACCAAACCAAGAGTGTGAAGGTAAAACCTTCTGTTAAGATCTCAGAAGGCAGCACCCTTTCCAAATAGAAAAGAGTCTCTCTATGGATCTTAAAGTTATTGTCCCTCCTCTGCTTTACAAGGAACCTAAGCTGCAGAAGGGTTTATTCAAGAGATTTCAGGTGCAGGGGTGGGGAACCATTTTTCCTGCCAAGGGCCATTTGGATATTTATATCATTTGTGGGCCATTCAAAATTACCAACTTAAAAATTAGCCTGCTATATTTGGTCAAACTTAATTAACTCACCCCTACTGCCTGATTTCACGGGCCACAGGCCCAGGGGCTGGATGTTCCCACCCCTGGTACCGTAAAGGAGTGGATTACAAAATAATGCACAATAAAACCTATGAACTTTTTAAAGAATTATATTAGTTTGAATTGAGAAGGATAGACAGTACAAAATGAAACAATATCTTTGAATGTCATAATTTCTATGGTTAGAAAGTAGACTGAGAAATTACTCAGCTTCGCCCTAACTGGTTTGGCTCAGTGGATAGAGCATCAGCCTGTGGACTTAAGGGTCCCAGGTTCAATTCCAGTCAAGGGCATGTACCTTCGTTGCGGGCACATCCCCAGTAGGGGCTGTGCAGGAGGCAGCTGATCGATGTTTCTAATTCTCTATCCCTCTCCCTTCCTCTCTGTAAAAAATCAATAAAATATTTTTTTTTTAAAAAGAAATTACTCAGCTTTGAACAAGGGCCACATTTTATACAGAAGGAAGTCTATTTCAGAACATGGAGCCAAAAGCCATGGTGACTCATTCCCAGGCATCAGTCCTGAGCCCTAATCATGGACCAGGCAACACATGCCCATGGATTTCAGAATTGTTACGAACCATAAGTGCTGTGTGCCTTCATCTTCTTTGAACAAGAATGTCTTATAATGGTTCATGCCTATAACGGTTACCCATCATTGTATGTTAGGTAAGTGGGGTCCAAATAACTTATCACTTAGTTCACAGGTCTTTCAGTCTAAAGGACCAGTTTTCAAGGAGTTGTTTCAGAAAAATAATGTTCAAAAAGCCTCATGCTCACCTTGACCCTTCAGTAAAGTTACGTGCTGTGCAAGGAAACAAAGGAAATCAGCAGACATGGATGTGGAGCCTGCCCATCTTCACTTCTCCACAGACACCTAGAGAGGGAGCCGTATTTGTGAAGGAATTGTATCCAGCAGGGAAATGAGTAGCTGCCCGCAGCAAAGCTAAGAGCAGAGATGAAGAGGACCAGCGGCCAAGAAACGGGTCAGGACGAGCAATCAATAAAGAAATTAAAAAAAAAAAAAAAGCCTTCTCTTTCACTGTATACCAAGAATATGGCCCTTCGAGACAGGAAAGCTTATGTTGCCTATAAAATGGAATCATGGGGACTTTAGACATCATCCAATCAAACAGTTTCTAAAAGAAATTTTATAATTGTTGAAACTGGGTGATCAGTAGTAGGGACTCATTATGTTATTCTTTCCAGTTGTCTGTATGTTTGAAATTTTTCACAATAAATATTTTAAAATGACTATTGCATTGAAATTTAATATGTGACACAGATTAAATGCATGCAGTTTAAATACTGCCAAAGTATTCTTTCAATATTCTGCATATTTGCTAAGAATCCTTCCCAAGGAATTCTTGGCAGATGATCTGCCGTTGCTTAAATACTTATAATGACAAGGAAGTACTAATTTTGAGGCAGTCAGAGTTGGATGGCTCCTCTAGTGAGAAAATAATGTCGATATTCATCCAAAATATGACCCCTTCTAACTTCAAGTGGGAATCAGACAATTCCTCCACCAAGAAAGTACATTTATCCTTTTTATTTTCCTCAGTGCATTTTCCCAAATAACTGGCAAAGTTTGGTGTTCTGTATCACAACTAATATATGCTATAAAGTCTGCTAGAAAGATGCTAAGGGCTATGTTTCCATCCTCTGAGTTAAAAAGATGTGAACAAAATATTTAAGTTAAATTAAGACACCTACAGGCAAAAGTGTTACACATTGTGCTACATAACAGATTGAGATTTTTTTAATATCATGGTACTCTCCATTTTCACCTACCTGTCAGCTCCACATCATTTGTCATTAATTTACCACCAGAGAGCCTGGAAAGAGCTGCAAGCTAGTGAGAGCTCACAAATCAGGAGAAAAGACAGCCAAACCTCCTTGGAGATTCTTGTTCACAAACTAAGGGGATTTGCAAAATGTCCCTCAATTTGGAGGATGCTTAATATAAAGATAAAATAAAGTATGGAATGCAAGTTTGAGGTGCCTAATTTAAATGCAGAAATCAAGATTAAGATGTGGGCAGCCAGGTCACCTGTGGAATTCCAAGCACCTCCTTCCTTAATTATGTGGACCCATTGCCAACATGAGCTGATGCTAAGATGGGGACATCTGAGTGCACCTCAGCAGAGTGTGTGCAGGGAAAGTGTTTCGTTTGCAGACTAAATTTTGCAGTAGTGCTCCCTCACTGGTGATCACGTTTGGCTTTACACTGAAGAATTGTATGAAACATACTTGTCCCATATTAGCCAAAATCCAGTCCCAAGTGAGTGTTTTTTATCTCAATACATGTCCAGATGCCACCCTACTCTCAAAAATGTTTTAAAGCAAAATGACACTTTAATGTCAGCTACATGAAAAAGACCGTCCTCTACTACACTTCTTATTCAGATTCCATTTACTGAGGTAGGAACTCACATATATTCTTATCTGTTGAAAACCAATGATAAAATCTAAAGTTTGGCACAGACCACAATATAAAAGCAACCGACTAAATGCTCACCAAACTTGTTTCTACCTCTTCTGTGATCGATCAGGAATTCTTGCAGAAAATAGAATCCAACTCTGATGACTCAAGAAACTTTAATGAAAGGACTTTTTTCAGAGTCATGGAAAGGATTAAGAAAATTAATAAGAGATGCTGAGGCACCCAGGGACTAGCAAGAAGAGAAAGTCATTACCACCCCTAGGTTTTCAACTATTCTCAGATAGCATTGCCCGTTTAGGTCATCCTAAGCATGCGAGGTGGACTCTTCTCAATTAATAGGTTGGATGTCTTGGCTGATGACACATCTTCATGCATCAAGAGAGTTTAAAAGAAAGTTTATTACTTACACCCAGGGGAGCAAGGCTGTATGGAATAGCAGGGCAAAGAGCAGAGAGTGTGTTTGGCCTTCATCGTGCCAGGGGGGTCAGACTGGAGAAGGGTTCCCATGCCCGGGCTAGGACTGCGAGGTTCAAACCTCCTGTTGGTGTCAAGAACTCAGAAAGTAGCATAAGTGATGCGGTAGAAAAAGGGGTGGTGGAAGCCTAAATATTGTCAACTATCTAACATCAAAAAGAGAGTCCGACTCTTACACAGTGAAATGCAGGAAGGTAGGGGAATAAAACCCCCAAACTCTAGCTCTCCAATCTCCTGCCTATGCTTCCCACGCTGAACCTATCCGGAAGTAAGAGATCCTGGGTGATGTCATCCATAGAGTAATGGCATTCTTCTAGAGCAGGGTCAAAGAGAGCGGAGAACTGAACTTGGGGACAAAGGCAGAATAACCAGCAGACAGACAGATTCCGTGACTCAGCCTCCGTTCATTCAGGTGTGGCTTCAAGGGTGAGTTCTAGCCACTGGTACGGGACAGAAGTGAGCTGCAACATTTTCAGACCAGTCTATAGCGCGTGGCATGGCCCTCAATGCTCTTCCTCTTCCTTCATCTGCAGTTCAGATTTAAGGGGTCCAGAGGAGGACTTCGAGGCCTTACAGGATGATGGAGCCGCTAAGTTGTGGCCTGGGCTTCTAAATGACTGTGTCTACCAGAGACCCACATTGACCAGTGACATGAATGAGAAATCCATTATTATATTCTAAACTTCCAAGGTTGTAGAATTACTGGTTATATAAACAACTGTAACGAATATACACATGAATATTGTTGGGAAAGGACAAGTCTAAACTGAGCTGAAGTTAGCAAAAGATTCTAAGAATAATTTTTTAAAGCAAATAAAAACAACTTATTAGCAGAGAAGGACCAAAGTCACCAGAACTTTGTTTCACAGGTTTTCCCCTGTGTTTTCTGGCTGTATTATGGAAGGTGTGCCCTATGGCATGGAAGAAAGGGGATGAAAATAGCTTTGGGGTAAGAATTCGGCAGTGTCTGTGATAGATGGGGACAGATGCAGCCCTTCAACACCAGCGTGTGGATTGTTAGTCCTTATGTGTGTGTATAGTTTGGACCTTTGAAGAGCCTGTCCTCTTTCTTCAATGCTATTCTCCCTCCTTAAGATTTCACTCCTATAATTTTTATCCATTTAATCTTCATTCACTCATTCTAGAAATATTTATTGAATGGCTGTTTTGTGCCAGTCACCTGTCAAGTGACTTTCAGTCTACTGGGAAGAGTCCCAAATGTGAAGAAACAAGTACTTTGTTCAAAGTATATATGGGTTCAGTGGGACCCAAAAGGGAGGGTGGCCATCTCTCCTGGATTGAGGGTAGGGGTAGAAATGGATTAGGAAGTCTTCAGAGAGAAAGTGATCCCGAGCAGGGTCTGAAAGGAAGTGGCTACAAGAGCACATGTCCTGCTCACAGCCTGTACTCCTCTCGAACAGAAAGAATTGACCTGTCCTGAGGGATGGTTCTGTAAGTGAGTGCTGGCTGCAAGCCAACCCTTCACTTTAAGGACATGCTTCACCTTTGGGCGAGGTTGAGAAGATAGTCTGCCGCTAAAAATCCTGTGATTGACAGCCATCACCGCCCCCAGGGCTGCGGTTAAAGCTGTGCCAACAGCTCTTCCTAACACATCCTCAGCTCAGCAGCAACCTTTGTGCCAGCGCTGCTCCACCACAGTGCATCCCTGACCCGGATGGCTCTCAGGCCAAGCTCTCCTCAAGCTCTGGTGAACTGGTGCCCTGTGAAGAGCCGGAGCTTCCACCTGAGCTGCCCCTGAGTCTGAGAGTTATGAGGCGGCAGAGAACAGGTCAGGCAGGGCCAGGTCTCCAAACCTGGGGGAAAGCGGATCAGTTCATTCTTCCAAGGTACTTGGCTTTCTGAAATGCTCTGGAAAGTCATGTTCTTGCCCTTCTTTGAGCCCCAGTTTCCTCATCTCTAAAGTGGGAAGAATAATAGTATTTGCTTCAAAGGCTGCAAGGATCCATGAGTTAATACCAGTAAGGAGCTTAGGACAGAGTCTGGCACACAGCAATGATTCATAAATGTCTGACAGTCCAGTGATGAGGATGAGGATGAGGATGAGGATGAGGATGAGGATGAGGATGAGGATGAGGATGAGGATGAGGATGAGGATGGTGATGAGATGATAAATAACCGCCTCCTGAGCCTGAAGAACTTGGTTCAGGAGATCAATGAGTGAGTGGTTTGGGGACTGGCGAAAGGAACTGGTTTTTCTTTTAGTAAACTGGTTGCCAACCCTGAGTCATTTTCATTTGCACTGGCCTCCCCATCCCTGCTTTGGGGGTTTTAATATTTACTTAAAGGCAAATTACAATATCCTCACACTTTGCATGTTAGTTGTTTTGCACTGGCCTAGCTTTCAACCTCATTCTGTATCTTTGCATGTTCATTTATTTATTCAGTGAATAAATTATCCAGTGCCCCCTCTCTTCTGACCCTCCCTCATGCCAGATCTATGTCCTCAGCAAGCCTGCCAGTGGGTAGTAGAGAGGCAAGAAGACAGTTTGGATAGAGTGGGGTACGTCTTGTGCAGGCAGCATTATCATGGCTGCCAAGAGAGCTCGGAGTCTCAGGCCTAAGAGAGGATGGGTAGGTGGGTGGAGACATTCCTGTGAAGAGAACCACAAATGCAAAGGGCTGAAGGCAAGAGAGCACATGGGGCTTTCAGCAGTTTGAGGAGACAGGCAGGAGTGGAGCACAGAACACCAGGCAAGAGGTGTCAAAGGTGAGTCTGAAGAAGTCAGCAGAGGTCAGATTATAAAGGACCTTAGTTGCCGGGCTAAGGAGTCTGGACTGAATTCTAAGTTCTATGAGAAACTATGGGTATGTTTTCAGCAGGGGTGTGACAAGATAAATTGGCAGTTTAGAGAGCTCTTTAGAGCTGCAGGATGGAGAACAGATGGGAGGAGGTAAAATGGGTATCTGGATTCTAGCCAGAAGACCAGACCACTAAAGAATTTCAGATGGTCGCCCCAGCATTGGCCTGTGGACTGAAGGGTCTCAGGTTCGATTCTGGTCAAGGGCACATGCCTGGGTTGCAGGCTTGATCCCCAATAGGGGACATGTAGGAGGCAGCCGATCAATGATTCTCTCTCATCGTTGATGTTTCCATCTCTCTCTCCCTCTCCCTTCGTCTCTGAAATCAATGAAAAAATATATTTTTTTTTTAAAAAGAATTTCAGATGCTCTATGATGGTGTTTGTGCTCAGGCATGAGCAATGAGGATAAAGGGCAGATTTCGAGGAGTAGACAGTCTGAGCCCAAACACAAATCCAGTGTAAAGACTTTCAGCCAGTCTTCACGCGGGGCTTGAATCAACTCTCTGTTGCCTGCATATGGGATGTGAGAGAGGGAAGAGTCCCAGAGGGCACCTGGACTTGTGACTGGGGCTAGTGTTTGAATGTGATTCAGTGAGATGGGGAGGAGGAGAGACAGGGCAGGTCTGGGGAAAGGGCATAAGAGAAAATAGAGTTCAGCTCAGACATGCTGAGTTTGAGGTGTCTGAGGGACTTTGGAGTAAAGACCTTTTGAAGCAGGTTACAGGCCCTTCTGATCCAGAATCTGCTTACCGGTCCAGCCTCTCGCCTTTTCACCTGAGCAGATCCCACAAGGAATAGTGCTCTCCTCACTTCATAGCCTTTGCATGTGCAATTCTCACAACTCGGACACCTCCCACCCCCTCTAACACCACTCCATTTTACCTCACACCTCACCAAATCCTTTTCATCCTTCAAATCTCAGCCTGGACACCATGACCTCCTAGGAACCGTCCCTGACCTCCCTACTTCCAGATGAAGTGCCCCTCTGTGCATTCTTACCTTTCTCTCTATTTCCTGCTCATTGCCTATCACACAATTCTACTTGTCTGTTTTTAAGTCTCTTCCCTCAAGACACTGTAAACTGGATGAGGGGGGGGCTGCTCGTCAATGTGTCCCTCGTGTTCAGCTCAGTGCCTAGCACGCGGTGATGGCTTGATGCACGCCATAAATGCAGGACACACGTAGATGTGAGGAGTGCCTGTGACATAGAAAAAAAGTGCACGTAGCACCTACATCACCTTATTTACTGCACAGTTGATGTCGCTTAAACATGTTCTGAAAGAGAAAGTTAAGCTCTCCTGAAACTGAAAATTTTCAAATAGGCCCCGCTATGAGCAATCTGATACAGTAACAGTTCCTGGCATGTGTAGCTCATTTTAGCAGATGCCCACATGACATACAGAAAGCTGTCAGGCCTGCCTCAAAGAGGAAAGTCAGTCAGTGCCTGTTCCATTTGCCAAATTAATTTCATTTGACATCTAATTTGTATCCTACGGTACTGTGGTTTTCAACTTGACTACGATAACAGCAGATTAGAGAAGTGTTCTGTTTGATAAAATCAAATCATCAAGTTATTTTTATTATAAGTAAGGCTGTCTTGTTAAGACGCTCAGTGGTTGAACATCGACCTATGACCCAAGGAGGTCATGGTTTGATTTTGGGTCAGGGCACATGTCTGGGTTGTGGGCTTGATCTCCAGTGTGGAGCATGCAGGAGGCAGCCGATCAATGATTCTCTCTCATCATTGGTGTTTCTATCTCTCTCTCTCCCTCTCCCTTCCTCTCTGAAATCAATAAAAATATATTTTTTAAATTACCTTTATTGATTATTTTAATTAAAATACCTTTCCCCTCTTTCTTATGCCTACTGTAGAGTGAAGGAGAACATGCATCCACTCAGCATGACAGCAGACAAAGGAGACAGTACGAAGTTAGAAGTGTGTGGGCTTGAGAACCGGAAAGCTGAGTTGAAATCTCAGATCCGCCATCTATAAAAGGGGGTCTCAACCCCAGCTGCACATTAGAATCACCTGGGGATTTTTTAAAATACCAATGCCTGGTCCCACCCCAGACAAAATAAATCAGAATATCCAGGAGTATTGCATGACATTTGCATTTTTAAAACACACAGGTGATTCATGCATATATCTATTAGCTTTGTGAATTTGGGCAAGTAATTTAATATCCCTGATACACAAAATGAAGTATGGTACATAGCTGCCACTGTCATGGCTGACCAGCAACCTTGCAATTGCTTGATTGCAACCTCACAATTGTCCTTATAACTCTTTAAATGTATAGGTTCCACTTTACTCCTCTCTTTCTTTTTTCTTTGCAATTTATTTATTGAAATAGATTATTTGTCCTACGAAGTTTTCTGTGGTCTAGAATTTGTTGATTGTTTCTTCATGGTGTCACTTAACATGTTCCTGGTTCTCACTTGTATGTGTTGTAAATTGGTTCTTAGATCAAAAGGTTTGATCAGATTCAGGTTCAATGGCAAGATTTATTCAACCAGTCTCCTCAGCGATGGTGATGTGTACCTCTTTCAGAAGCACATTATGTATATTAGTCTCTACTTTTGTGATGTGAACAAGACTATCTAATAAAAGAGTAATATGCAAATTGACCATACCTCTGCTACACCCACAAGCCACACCCACCAGCCAATCAGGAGAGAGTATGCAAATTAACCCAACCAAGATGGCTGCAGCCACGGAGAGAGCAGGAGGCTTGGGTTTTCCCAGCAACGGAGGAAGGAAGCCAAGCTTTCTGCACACCCTGGCCAGCCCAGGCCTCTGCTCAAGGCTACAAAGTTTCAATTATAGAAGATAAATAAATCCCAACAAAAATGGTGGCAGCCATGGAGCTAGAGAGAGGAGGAGGCTTGAGTTTCCCCCGGCGATGGAGGAAGCCAAGTTTCCGCAGCCCTGGCCTGCCTTGGCCTCCGCTTAAGGATACAAAGTTTTAATTATAGAAGATAAATAAATCCAACAAAAATGGCTGCAGCCACAGAGCAAGCAGGAGGCTTGGCTCTGCTCAAGGCTACAAAGTTTCAGTTATAGAAGATAAATAAATCCCAGATCCCAGGGCCTCCACTTAGGTTGCTGGGGGGCATGGCCAGCCTGCAAACCACCACAGGCCCCTCACCCAGGCTGCCCCATGCCCCAAGGGAACTCCTACGCTGATCTGGGACACCCTTCAGGGCAAACCAGCTGACCCCCACCCATGCACCAGGCCTCTATCCTATCTAATCCTCCTATCTAATAAAAGAGTAATATGCAAATTGACCATCACTCCAACACACAAGATGGCTGCCCCCATGTGGTCAAAGATGACGGACCCCATGTGGACACAAGATGGCTGCCACAAGATGGCCAGCAGAGGAGGGCAGTTGGGAGGGACCAGGCCTGAAAGGGAGGGCAGTTGGGGGCAATCAAGCCTGCAGGGGAGGACAGTTAGGGGTAACCAGGCTGGCAGAGGAGGGAAGTTGGGAGCGACTGGGCCTGCAGGGAAGGGCAGTTGTGGGGGATCCAGGCCTTCAGGGGAGAGCAGTTGGGGGGCACCGGGCCTGCAGGAGAGGGCAGTTAGGGGTGACCAGGCCAGCAGGGGAGGGAAGTTAGGGGCAAACAGGCTGGCAGGGGAGCAGTTAGGCATCAATCAGGCTGGCAGGGGAGTGGTTAGGGAGTGATCAGGCTGGCAGGCAAAAGCAGTTAGGGGCAATCAGGAAGGCAGGCAGGTGACCAGTTGGGAGCCAGCAGTCCTGGATTGTGAGAGGGATGTCTGACTTCCCTCGAGGGGTCCCAGATTGGAGAGGGTGCAGGCTGGGTGGAGGGACACACCCCTCCACATGCACGGATTTTGTGCACCAGGCCTCTAGTTATTAATAACCATTGCCTAGATCCATTATTTCAGTGAAGGATGCAAAAAAGTGATATTTTATTGTGTTATCTTCATTTATCAGCTAGAGCACTTCTATACAGAGAAACCTTACCCTCAGCAGTGTGTGGTTTCCCTGAGAGTATCAATAGAATAATCAAGAAAAAAATGTCTCTTTATTTGTTCCCTTTATTTATCACTTTTCAAAATAATGAATTGGATCTCTAGAATCTTCCAAAGGGAACTGATGAAAGTTGCTTTAATTTTGTTCTTGTTTTGTTTTTGTTTTAAACTCATATGTTTAAACATGTTTAAAGTGTTTCAATCCATTGCAATTATCATTGGCCCTCACATGATTCTATCCTATCCTTTGACACTCCCATTACTCTTTGTTAATGTCTTTTCTTTCTGCAATGACAAGATGATCCAGACTCATTTTTTTTACATGTCCTGTCCCAGATCTAGAATCAGCCAATTCTCCAATGAACACTGATTCATGGAGTTGCCCTGGTTTCTAAGACTTTTAATTAAACATAACTAGATAGGAAATACTTTTTATTTTCTTTAAGATAAAAATTATTAGGAGTTGAGAGGAAACCAAGACGGCAGCATAAGGTAAACACCTATACTGCGGCCTCACACAACAATTTTAAAACTTCAACTGGAAGACAGAGCAGACATCATCCAGAACCACCGGAAAGCTGGCTGAGTGGAAATTCTACAACTAGAAGGAAAGAGAAAAGGACACAGACTCAGAGGAACTGTGGAGGTGCGGAGACCCGTGTGCACGGAAAGGGCAGGCGGCTGAATACGTGGCTGGCTTACTTACAGCACGCGGAGAGGGCGGGCAGCTAACCCGAGGCTAGCTTTCTCATTCGGGAGGAAAACAAAACCACCCAACTGCACTGAAATCCAGCTCCAGGTGAAACTTTGGGTACCAGACTCATTGGGGAGAAACTGGACTGTCTGGCAGGGGGCGAAACTCGAGAGCAGCCTTCTCTCAGAGGTGCGTGCAGCCATTGTCGCAGGACACAGAGACACAAGGCCCTCGTAGGGCAGGGCTGATGGGAAACCAAGGCTGTCTGCTCCACCCTGAGACTCCGCCCCATCCAAGCTGAGCACAGAAGCTCTCCCAGCAGAGACACTGCTGATCCTCACAGCCAATTGGCCTGGAGGTCAACTCCCCCCAGTGATACCAACAACAATCAAGGCTTAACTACAACAAGACTGCACACACAGCCCACAAAGGGCTGCACCAAGAGTGTCCACCTCAGGTAACTGGGGAGGCTGAGCTACTGGGCTCTGCTAGGACATCTAGCACACAATGCAACTCCATCAACTCAGGGAAGCAGCTAAAATGTGGAGACAAAGAGGCAGGCCACAAATGAAGGAAATGGAGGAAAGCAAAAGAATGAATATAGAGTTCAAAACCACAGTTATAAGGTTTTTCAAGAATTTCCTAGAAAAGCCTGATAAATTTAACGAGACCCTCGAGGATATGAAAAAGGATCAACTAGAAATTAAGCATACACTGACTGAAATAAAAAATATTATACAGAGACCTAAAAGTAGACCAGAGGATTGCAAGAATCAAGTCAAAGATTTGGAATACCAAGAAGCAAAAAACACTCCTCCGGAAAAGCAAAAAGAAAAAAGAATCCAAAAAGTTGAAGATAGTGTAAGAAGCCTCTGGGACAACTTCAAGCTTACCAACATCAGAATTATGGGGGTCCCAGAAGAAGAGAGGGAGTAAGATACTGAAAACCTATTTGAAGAAATAATGACAGGAAACTTCCCCCACCTGGTGAAATAAATAGACTTACAAGTCCAGGAAGCACACAAAACCCCAAACAAAAGGAATCCAAAGAGGACCACATCATAATTAAAATACCAAGAGCAAAAGACAAAGAGAGAATATTAAAAGCAGCAAGAGAAAAATAGTTACCTACAAGGGAGCACCCATATGATTGTCAGCTGATTTCTCAACAGAAACTATGCAGGCCAGACAGGAATGGCAAGAAATATTCAAAGTGATGAACAGCAAGAAACTACAACCAAGATTACTCTACCCAGCAAAACTATCATTCAGAATTGAAGGGCAGATAAAGAGCTTCACAGATAAGAAAAAAGCTAAAAGAGTTCATCACCGCTAAACCAGTATTATATGAAATGCTGAAAGGTATTCTTTAAGAAGAGGAAGAAGAAGAAAAAGATAAAGATAAAAATTATGAACAACAAATACATATCTATTAACAAGTGAATCTAAAATCCAAGGGAATAAAAAATCTGATGAGCAGTATTAACTGGTGAATATATAGAATCAGGGGCATAGAAAGGGAGTGGACTGACAATTCTCAGGGGAAAAGAGGAGTGGGGGGTGCGGGAAGAGACTGAACAAAAAGCGTACACCTATGGATGAGGACAGTGGGGGTGGTAAGGGCAGAGGGTGAGATAGGAACCTGGTGGAGGGGAGATATGGGGGGAAAAAAGAGGAACAATTGTAATAATCTGAACAATAAAAATTTATTAAATTAAAAAAATAAATTATCAGGAGTTTATATTGATATTTTAATTCAAATTCAGAACTGAGGAGTTTTGATAAATTCATCTGTCTTGCATCTGCTTCTCTTTTCTGCCATACCCAAACCTGGGTTTCCAGCAACACTGCAGTTCCCCCTTTGCTTTGTGGCACTGTACACATGCCTTACTGCACAGCACAAGTTTTCTAGTTTCCTTAGAGCCAAAGAAATAATACCATCACTAACACCGCTAATATGGCAACCGAACCAAAAATATAAACTTTTTCATGAAGTTTTGTACTATATAATCTTGTCACAACTTGACGTACATTTTATTTTCTTTTACTTTCAGTTCTTTAGGGGTTTCTTTTTTTAATTTAATATGCTTATAATTGTGTAAAAATATATATCTGATTCCAAAGTCAAAGCTATATGAAAGGTAGAGTCACAAAAGTCTGGTTTCTATTTCTGTCCCTTTCATACCGTCTCCTCCATCACAGGTAATCTTTTTTCTTTTAAGTTTTTGTTTATAATTTCTTTATTTTTTACATTTAATCTCTAATGCATTGAAAATTTATAAGTGTGTATTTTGGAAACTATTGAACACCATGTATTAAAAAGTTCATCTCTCCCCCACCATTAATTTGAGATGCTGCCTTTATTGCATATTAACAACTGCAACTGGGTCTATATCTGAGTTTTCTATTCTGTTCCATTAATGTGTCTATATGTCAATACCACTCTGTTTTGATTATAGGGGATTTATAATGAAATTTTTATAGCATTTCTTGCTTGTCTGTTCTTCCAAATGAACCTTTTATTGTCTCCAGTCTCCATACACACACACACACACACACACACACACACACACACACACACGTGACTTTTTATTAAAATTTGCTTATTTATAAATTAATTTAGAGAGGATTGACAGCGATATGGCATGCTCAAATGTACTTTGCAGCCTTTTGTTTTTTATATATTTATTCATGTAACTAACACCTCTTATTATATTTACATCTGGTTTTTTAAATATTTAATATAAATGGGGTCTTCTCTCTAATTATAACTTCTAACTTTATTTTTTAATGTTGATATTATAATCTGATGCTTTGATAAATTCTCTTATTGTTTTTAGTTTTTACATTAATTCTTTTGAATTTTCAAGATATGAAATCATATTATCTACAAACAGAGATAACTGATCTCTCATTTCCATTTCCATGCCTCTAATTACTTTCTCTCATCTAAGTGCATCAGCTAAAATCTTTGAACACAATGTTACAAAGTAGGGGAGACGGTGAGCATTCTTACCTTATTCCTTACTTTAACAGGAAAGCATCTAATGTTTTCTCATTAAATAAAAAATAAACCACTACCTTTCAGACTTTGGAATTTACATACATATATTTATATTGCTATTTTACTGAGTGTTCTATACTAGTATGTGAATGAGTATTAAATAATGTCAAATGACTTTTCTGAGCCTGTGGAGATGATTATATAACTTATTCTCCTTAGCTGTATTAATATGATGGATTTTATAACAGATTTCTGAATGTTGAACCACCCTAGCATTATTAAAATAAATTAACTGCCAAAACCGGTTTGGCTCAGTGGATAGAGCGTCGGCCTGCGGACTCAGGGGTCCCAGGTTCGATTCCAGGTCAAGGGCATGTACCTTGGTTGCGGGCACATCCCCAGTAGGGGGTGTGCAGGAGGCAGCTGATCGATGTTTCTCTCTCATCGATGTTTCTGACTCTCTATCCCTCTCTCTTCCTCTCTGTAAAAAATAATTTAATATATTTAAAAATAATAATAATAATAAAATAAAATAAATTAACTTACTCATTACCTATTATTTTTAATGTGCTATTGGATTCTATCCTATCTAATAAAAGAGAAATATGCAAATTGACCATACCTGTGCTATGCCATCAAGCCATGCCCACCAGCCAATCAGGAGCGAGTATGCAAATTAACCCAACAAATATGGCGGCGGCCATAGAGCTGGAGCAGGAGGAGGCTTGGGTTGCCCCCAGTGATGAAGAAAGCCAAGCTTCCCGCCTGCCCTGGCTGACCCTGGCCTCCGCTCAAGGCTACAAAGTTTCAATTATAGAAGATAAATACATCCCAGATACCTGCTTCCAGCCGGCCCTGGCCTATGCTTGGGTCGCCGGGGGGCGTGGCCAGCCTGCAAACCACCACAGACCCCTCGCCCAGGCCGCCCCATGCCCCAAGGGAACCGCCACCCTGATCCGGGACAACCTTCAGGGCAAACCAGCTGGCCCCCACCCCCACCCGTGCACCAGGCCTCTATTCTATCTAATAAAAGAGTAATATGCAAATTGACCATCACTCCAACACACAAGATAGCTGCCCCCATGTGGTAAAAAATGGCTGCCCCCATGTGGACACAAGATGGCCACCACAAGATGGCCAGTAGGGGAGGGCAGTTGGGGGGAACCCAGGTCTGCAGGAGAAGGCAGTTGGGGGAGACCAGGCCTGCAGGGGAGGGCAGTTAGGGGTGACCAGGCCTGCAGGGGAGGGCAGTTAGGGGCAATCAGGCTGGCAGAGGAGCAGTTAGGCATCAATCAGGCTGGCAGGTTAGTGGTTAGGGGGTGATCAGGCTGGCAGGCAGAAGCGGTTAGGGGCAATCAGGAAGGCAGGCAGGCGAGCAGTTGGGAGCCAGCAGTCCTGGATTGGAGAGGGTGCAAGCTGGTCTGAGGGACACACACCCCGTGCACAAATTTCATGCACTGAGCCTCTAGTTTACTAATATTTTATTTATGATTTTTACATTTATATTTAGAATTGAGATTGTTCTGTAGTTTCCTTATTTGGAGAAATTGTTGACATGGTTAGGCATCAATGTTTTACTCTCTGTAAAACAAATTTCCAAGTTTTAAACCTTCCTCTTCCTGCTGGGATAGTAAAGCAAGCTTCTTCCTGTTGAGGTCTGTGAACTAGGAGGAGGAGGAGGAGTGCATGAGAGCTCCCTTCTTGTCTTCCCAACTCCATTTCAAATGAGGCTTCCTTCATTTATTTTCGCATTAAGTTGCATTTTTTAAAAACGTATCATTATTGTTGAAAGTATTACATGTGTCCCGTTTTTTTCCTCTTTGACCCCCCTCTACCCAGCATCTGAGTCCCCCATTCCCCCCTCCAGACCTACTGCACTATTGTCTGTGTCCATGGGTTACACATATCTATATATATAAAAGGCTAAGTGACCAGCTGACCGGCCAACCAGCTGATCAGCCAGTATGACGCACACTGACCACCAGGGAGCAGACACTCAACACAGGAGCTGCTGAGCAACAGCAACTTTGCAGAGTGCCCTCTCGCACTCCGGGACCCCTCAGGGGATATCAGACTGCTGGTTTCAGCCGATCCCAGCAGGCCAGGCCGAGGGACTCCACCTGCCAGAGGGACCCTGCTACTCTGCAGACACCCACCCTTCAAGCCTCAGGTGTGGCCAGCTGGGGAGGGACCACAAGAGGTTGGCTCCAGGGTGTGTCTGGCCCATCTCACCCAGTCCTGCCCCGCCAGCCACCTTCTAATTAATTTCCTTTCAATGTGCATGAATCCCTGCACGGGGCCTCTAGTATGCATATAATTCTTTGGTTAATCTCTTTCGCTCCTCCTTCCCCCCTTCCCTCTGAGATTATTTCATGCTTCCATGTCTCTGGATCTATTTTGTTTATCAGTTTATTTTGTTCATTATATTCCACAAATAAGTGAAGTCATGTGATACTTGTCTTGCTCGGACTAGCTTATTTCACTTAAGAAAAAAAAATCAGAAAATTTTTTCTGGAAAACTTCACTTAAGTTTACACATTCGCAGAATCTTGTACAAAATAAAATTCTCTTCACTATGGTAGATTTTTCCCTCTTGCCACTTTCAATTTTTGTGTTTATGTTTTCTCACTACATACAGTAGTTTGTGGCTTATTTAGCTAATTTTTCAATTTTTGTAATTTGAATGTAAATATAGTTCTACTCTTTTGTTGTTGTTGTCTTCTTACACATTGCTTTTATCCTTATTCTTTCCTTCTGCTTTCTTTTACTTATTTTTAACTTCTTTATGTAGATTATAGTTTTATTTTAAGTTATTTTTCATTTTTGTTAATACTATAAGAATATCACAGTATGAATTGTCCTCTGATAACTGTCTCTCAGATTTAAGTTATTCTGCAGTTTCAGCCTGTGTTTCCTCTTTGATCCAAGAGTTGTTTATGAGACTATTGTTACATTTCTAAAAAAGCCTTTTCAAATTTTTACTTTATTATTAGTTACTGATTTTATTTCATTGTGATCAAAGAGTCATGTTTTAGTTCTTTTTATTCTTTAGAATTTATTTACTTTTAAAATGTTTGGGGTTTTTGTTGTTTTGTTTTGTTTTTTGTTTTTTGTTTGTTTGTTTTTTGTAACCTAAGCTACAATTTTCATGAAATCATGTGCACTCAAAATGAAGGTATGGTAGGCTGACAATGGTCCCAAATGCATCAGGTGCTAATCCCTAGAATCTGGAAATATCACTTCGTAAGGAAAAAGGGTCTTCTCAGATATGATTAAGTTAAGAATTTGTAGATGGGAGATTACTCAGTTGGGCCCTAAATGCAATCACAGTGTCTTTCTAAGAGAGAGGCTGAGGGAGCTTTGGCACACAAAGGAGAAGGCTGTGCAAAGACAGGACAGAGATTTGAACACGCTGCCCTTGAGCACTGGAAAGATGCAGCTCTGCTGTTCTTTGCTTTGGTCCAATGAAACTGATTTGGGACTTCTAGCCTCTGGAACATGAGAGAATAAATTTCTGTTGTTTTAAGCCACCAAGATTGTGGGAATTTGTCACAACAACCTTAGGAAACTAATACAGAAGGTAGAGAAATCTATTTATTAAGTTTCAGACATCGTATGTAAGAACATGTTCTATACTATTGATTATGCTGTCTAGATTTTCTATATTCTTCCTATTTGTTTGTTATTTGTTCATTGGCCTTAAGATTGAGAGAGATATATTAAAGGCTCCTATTATTACTGGGTTTCTATTTCTCCTAGCATCTCCCTGTTGTATCTGCTTTAGTGAAAATTTTGTAATGTTATTGACAAATATTAATCACTATTTTATCTTCACCCCATATTGTAGCCTTTAGCATTATAAAAGGCCCTTTGTATTGTTTTGGGTGTGCTCCTGTAAACAACATAATATGAATTTTGCTTTGTTAGCTAATTCAAAATTATTTTATTTTTGTAAGTCAGTGAAACCTATATATATTTATTCATATAATCTGTAAAGTGTACTTCAATTCTTTCATATTGATTCATGCAATATAAATTATATATACTCATACAGACAAGCATATAGTCATCCACTTATGTGGTCTGTTTTGTTTGCAATCTCTCTTTTGATGTTTAGGAAAGTTCATATTTTTGTTCTAAGGTTACCTTTAGAATAATGTTTTATGTAATAACCTTAATCCCCTCTTCTTTTGGTTACTGCCTACCAGTTACCTATTATAAACAATATTGGAATTAGCTAGAATTCTTTTTTTATCCTTCCCTCCTGCTCCTTCAGCATCTAATTTGAAATAATAGCTTTTTTCCTAATTAAAACCATCAGCAAGCTGTTTTCATTTCCATATGCTCACCCTGATATTTGGTAGTTATACAAATAATTATAGTTTTTGATAGTTATACATTTTTGTTATTGTTTCTACAATGCAGAGCAGACAAGCACTGCATAATGTGCAGCTCCTTTATTGCAATCATTAGTCCTGGTGCTGGAGGTAAAGACATAAACAAGGTCCTGCAAATATAGAAGTCGAAACTCAGTTTCCCAGGTTACCTTACAAGCGACTAAAAGTTTGTCCAGTCACACATTTTGATTCAGAGTTGAGCATGTTGAGAAGCACACTGCATGGAGCTGCCATGTGTACTGGAATAGCCAGTACTCCAGGGCATCCAGCTTCCAAAGGCAGCGGTGGGAGAGGAGCAGTTTCCCAATGAGTTAAA
The DNA here is from genome assembly GCF_027574615.1 of Eptesicus fuscus. Taxonomy (NCBI): domain Eukaryota; kingdom Metazoa; phylum Chordata; class Mammalia; order Chiroptera; family Vespertilionidae; genus Eptesicus; species Eptesicus fuscus. The sequence continues at coordinate 87,567,419 of NC_072481.1, forward strand.
GGTCAAGTTCCTGCCCTGGCCGGTGGCTCGGTTTGTTGGAACCTAATCCTGCGCACCAAAAGGTTGTGGGTTCGATTTCAGGTCAGGGAACATACCTAGATTGTGGGTTCTAGCTCTGGTCAGGGATCCTGCGGGAAGCAGCCAATCAACGTTTCTCTCTCATATCGATGTTTCTCTCTTTTTCTCTCTCTTCCTCCCTCCCTGTCTCTATCTGTTTCTCTCCCTTCCTCTCTCTCTAAAAACCAATAAAAACCATATCCTCAAATGGGGATTAAAAACATAATAATAAAGATCATGTTTCTGATGCCAAAATGGTATTCGTCGTAGTAAAATGGTATTCGTCGGAGTGGCAGTAAAATCTAATTTCTAATGTTCGTACTTTGTAGCCATGACATCAGTGGTAGCAGTTTCCTAAGTAAATCAATTCTCCAACTTGGTTTGAGAACCCTAGCATTGAGATTGTTTCTCCAGTCTTCCTAACATTATTGTGAACTTACTAAAATTCTTTAATACTGAATATTCCTAATCTACTTAAATTAATCAAAGTAGATATTGTTGTTTGCATCCAAAGCCCTGAATGATACCTGGAGGCCATGCATCTCCCATTACTGCTATGAAGACAGAATGATACAACTTAAGCTAAAAAAATTTTTTTAATTGAATTTCTTGGGGTGGCATTGCTTAATAAAAGTATATGTTTCAGGTGTACAAATCTATAATACATCATCTATATAGTGTATTCTGTGTCCATCACCCAAAGTCAAGTCTCCTTCTGTCACCAATTACCCTCTTCGAACACACCCCACCCTCTTCTACCTCTTGTATTCACCATACTGTTATCTGTATTTATGAGGGTTTTGGGTTTTAGGATGTGTGTTTTTTCTTTATCCCTTCACTTTTTTCATTTGGCCCCCCAACCCCTCCCCTCTGACAGCTATCAGTTTGTTCTCTGTATCTATGAGAATATGTTTCTATTTTATTTATTTTGTTCATTAGATTCCACATGTAAGTAAAATCATATAGTATTTGTCTTTTGCTGACTGGCTTATTTCACTTATCATAAAACTCTCCAGGTCCATCCATGCTGTCACAAAAGGTAAGATTTCCTTCTTCTTACGGCTTAGTAGTATTGCATTGGGTAAATGCACCATGGCTTTTTTATCCACTCATCTACTGATGGGCACTTAGGCTGTTTCCAGGTTTTGGCTATTGTAAATAATGCAGCAATGAACATAGGGGTAAATATATTCTTTCAAATTGGGGTTTTGAGTTTCTTCAGATATATTCCCAGTAGTGGAATCACTGGATCTTGAGGCAATTCCATTTTTAATTTTTTTAAGAATCTCTATACTGCTTTCCATAGTGGCTGTACCAATCTGTATTTCCACCAACAGTGCATGAGGGCTCCCTTTTCTCCACATCCTCACCACCACTTGTTCATTGATTTATTGATGATACCCATTCTGACAGGTGTGAGATGATATATTATTGTGATTTTAATCTGCATTTCTCTGATAATTAGTGATGTTGAGCATCTTTTCATATCTATTGGTCATCTGTATATACACCATGGAGAAGTGTCTATCCAGGTCTTTTGCCCATTTTTAAATTGGATTGCTTCTTTTTTTTAGTGTTGAGGTTGTATAAGTTCTTTATAAATTTTAGATATTAACCCCTTATCAGATATATCATTGGTGAACATGTTCTCCCATTCAGTGAATTGTCTTTTCATTTTGTTGATCATTTCCTTTGCCATGCAAAACCTTTTTATTTTGATGTAGTCCCATTTGTTTGTTTTTTCTTATGTTTCCTTTGCCTGGGGTGATTATATATATATATATATATATATATATATATATATACACATTGCAACAAGAAATGTCTGAGATTTTACTGACTATGTTTTCTTCTAGGATTTTTGTGGTTTCAAGTCTAACATTTAAGTCTTTGATCCATTTTGCGTTTATTCTTGTGTATGCTGTAAGAAGGTGGTCTATATTTTTGCAGATATCTCTCCAATTTTCTCAACACCATTTATTGAATAGACTATGTTTACCCCATTGTATGCTCTTGCCTGTTTTGTCAAATATTAGCTGACCATGAAGGAGTGGGTTTATTTCTGGGCTTGCTATTCTGTTCCATTGATCTATATGTCTGTTTTTATGCCAATTCCATGTTGTTTTATTACTGTGGCCTTTTATTATAATTTGTTAACAGGTAGCATGATTCCTTGAATATTGTTCTTCTTTCTAAAGATTGCGGAGGCTATTCAGGGTCTTTTATGGTTCCATATAAATTTTTTGAATATTTGTTCCAGTTCTATAAAATATGCTATTGGTATCTTGATAGGAATTGTGTTAAATCTATAGATTGCATTGGGTAGTGTGGACATTTTAACGATGTTAATTCTTCCTATCCATAAAGTATGTGCTTCCACTGATTTGTATCTTCTTCAATTTCTTTCTTCACTGTCTTATAGTTTTCTATAAGTACAGGTCTTTTAAATCCTAGTTTACATTTATTCTGAGGAAGTTATTTATGCAATTGTAAATGTGATTGTTTTCTTAGTTTCCTTTTATTATTGGTATAAAAAATACAACTGATTTATGGGTATTTATTTTGTATCCTGCTACTTTATTGAATTCATTTATCAGTTCTAGTAGTTTTTAGGTGGAAACTTTAGGGTTCTCTATATACAGTATCATGTCATCTGCAAATAATGACAGTTTTATTTATTCTTTTCCATTTTGAGTGTCATTTATATCTTCTTCTTGTCTGATTGCCTTATCTAGGACTTCTAGTACTATGTTGAATTAGAGTGATGAAAGTAGGCATCCTGTCTTGTTCCCGATCTTAAAAGAAAAACTTTTAGTTATTGCCCATTGAGTATGATGCTGGTGGTGGTTTTGTCATATATGGCCATATGAGGTATATTCTCTCTATCCCACTTTGCTGAGGGTTTTTATTATAAACTAGAGGCCTGGTGCATGAAATTCATGCATGAGGCGGGGTGTCCCTCAGCCCAGCCTGCACCCTCTCCAATCTGGGACATCCCTCTCACAATCCAGGACTGCTGGCTCCCAACCGCTCACCTGACTGATTGCCCCTAACTGCTTCTGCCTGCCAGCCTGATCACCCCCTAACCACTCCCCTGCCAGCCTGATCGACCCTAACTGCTCCCCTGCCAGCCCAATTGCCCTTAACTGTCCTCCCCTGGTGGCCTGGTAACTCCCAAATGTCCTCCCCTGCAGGCCTGATAACCCCCAACTGCCCTCCCTTGCAGGCCTAGTCCCTCCCAACTGCCCTCCCCTGCTGACCTGATCGCCCACAACTGCCCTCCTCTGCCAGCCATCTTGTGGCGGCCATCTTGTGTGTTGGAGTGATAGTCAATTTGCATATTACCTCTTTATTATATAGGATTAGTGCTAGATTTTATCAAATGCTTTTTTGCTTCTATTGATATAATAATGTAATTTTTATCCTACATTTTGTCTATGTGGTATATCACATTTATTGATTTGTGGATAATATCACCTTGCATCCCTGAAATAAAATTCACTTGAGCATGGTGTATGATCTTTTTAATGTATCATCAGATCTTGTTTGCTAATATTTTGTTGAGGATTTTACCATTTATTTTCATCAGGGATATTGCCTATACTTTTCTTTCTTTGAAATGTCCTTATCTGGTTTTGGAATTAGGATAATGCTGGCCTCATAAAATGAGCATGGGAGTCTTTCCTCCTCTTGAATTTTTTGGAATAGTTTGAGGATAGATGCTGGTTCTTCTTTCAATGTTTGGGAAAATTCACCTGAAAAGCTATCTGGTCCAGGACTTTTGTTTACTGTCAGTTTTCTTATTACTGCTTCAATTTCATTAGTTTTAATTAGTTTATTCAGATTTTCTGATTCTTCGTGATTCAGTTTTGGAAGGTTGTATGTTTCTAGAAATGTATACATTTTGTCCAGATTGTCTAATTTATTGGCATATAGTTATTTGTAATACTTTTTTACAATCCCATGTATTCCTGTGGAGTCAGTTGTTACTTCTCTTTTTCCATTTCTGATTTTATTTATTTGGGTCCTCTCCTTCTTTTTTTCCTTCATGAGTTTGGCTAAAGGTTTGTCAATCATGTTTATATTTTCAAAGAACCAGCCCTTGGTTTCATTGATCTTTTGTATTGTTATTTTAGAATCAATTGCATTTATACTCTGATCTTTATGATTCCCTTTCTTCTCATGAGGTCTAGTGCAAAATGAAAATGCAGGCCCCATTTTTATTTTTTTATTTATTTATTTTTAAAATATATTTTATTGATTTTTTACAGAGAGGAAGAGAGAGAGATAGAGAGTTAGAAACATCGATGAGAGAGAAACATCGATCAGCTGCCTCTTGCACACCCCCCACTGGGGATGTGCCCGCAACCAAGGTACATGCCCTTGACCGGAATCGAACCCGGGACCCTTCAGTCCGCAGGCCGACGCTCTATCCACTGAGCCAAACCGGTTTCGGCAGTAACAACAGGCCCCATTTTTAAAACACTGTTAAGAATTTTAAGATGGCAAAAGCAGAGCATTAAAACAACTATAGGGCCCTTTTAAGCATCTGTACATGAAGTTCTTCTGATCCTCTTTCTCGTTTATTGGTATTAGTATAGAGAGTATGACAGAGACACCTAGACACCTCTCTCTATGGCCATCCATAAATTCTGTTTAAAGCAGGCAAGCCACTATATATATGTATATATATATATATATATATATATATATATATATATACCACAGTTGTCCACAACAAAAGGCCCTTCTACCTCGTGCACCTAGGTCCGGGTGAGGCCACGCGCACCCGGGTCCAGGTGAGGCCTTGTGTCCCTGGATCCGGGTGAGGCTGGGTCCCGGGTCCGGGTGAGGCCTTGCGCACCTGGCTCCGGGTGAGGCCACGCGCTCCTGGGTCTGGGAGAGGCCACGCGCCCCCAGGTCCGGGTAAGGCCATGTGTCCCTGGATCCGGGTGAGGCTGGCTCCCGGGTCCGGGTGAGGCCTTGCGCACCTGGCTCCGGGTGAGGCCACGCGCTCCTGGGTCTGGGAGAGGCCACGCGCCCCCGGGTCTAGGTGAGGCCATGTGTCCCTGGATCCGGGTGAGGCTGGGTCCCGGGTCCGGGTGAGGCCTCGCGCACCTAGCTCCGGGTGAGGCCACGTGCCCCTGGGTCTGGGAGAGGCCACGCGCCCCTGGGTCCAGGTGAGGCCATGTGTCCCTGGATCCAGGTGAGGCTGGGTCCTGGGTCCGGGTGAGGCCGGGTGAGGCCACGCGCCCCTGGGTCCGGGTGAGGCCATGTGTCCCTGGATCCGGGTGAGGCCTCGCGCATCTAGGTCCGGGTGAGGCCACGTGCCCCTGGGTCTGGGAGAGGCCACACGCCCCTGGGTCTGGGTGAGGCCACGTGCCCCTGAGTCCGAGTGAAGCCGTGCCCCTGGGTCCGGCCGAGACAAAACCAGAGGGAGTCGGACCTCCGTTACCACCATTTGTCCACCATCCAGAGCTGAGGGGTCAGTGCTGACATGTACACATAAGGAACTGGTGGACATTGAAATTGGGTCTCTAAAGAACTGTTGGTCCAGAAAGAAACTCACTACAGACTGATTCATTTGCCTGTCAGCATAACTATTATTGCTCGTCTCACATTCAGTTCTTATAAGTATATCTCTAGTGACACATGATCTCGCTCATCTAGGGGAAATGATGAACAACATAGACTGATGAACAAGAACAGAACCAGAAACAAGGAGGCATCGATCGGACTATCGGGCCTCAGAGGGAGGATAGGGGAGGTTGGGGGGAGGGGGGAGAGATCAACCAAAGGACTTGTGTGCATGCATATGAGCCTATCCAACGGTTAAGTTCAACAGGGGGTTGGGGCATCCGTGGGGAGGGGTGTTGGATGGGAATGGGGGGATGAGAACAAATATGTGACACCTAAATCAATAAAGAAATTAAAAAAAAAAAAGGCCCTTCTAGCCAACTATACAAAATTGAATTAGTAGTACAGTTACATTACAAGATTATAATTACAAAATTACATCAATAGTACAAAAATGTATGTACACTTGAAGGCAAAAGTATACGAAAATACATGTTCACTTTAAATATTAAAAGACAGAATCTCAACACTAAAAGGAAAAACAGAGAACACCAAATCAAAGCCCACTGGGTAATTTGGGGGAAAGTGAGTCCCAATGGGGTTAACTGCCTACCTAGAGTGACAAAATTAGCTACTGTTGAATTATCTCTGGCTCCTGAAACCCAGTTTAAATTTGCCTCTTTTCATGTGGTATCACCTCCGTTCCTTTTCATCTCAGAAGTGTTGGAGTGGTCAACCAATTTTATTTTCCTAGTCATAAACATCCAAAACAAACGTATGAATACCAGAGAAGAAAAGGAAATTCCGGGTTAAAAAACTTCAGGACTTGAAGGGAAGAAAGAAGCTTGAAAATACATTAAATCAAACAAAGTTTCTTTTTAATTACAAAATCTATTTTCAATAACCCAAAAAACATGAATTAAAAGTGATATTCCACCCATTTACTCAATATTAATCCAAAAAAGTTATCACTTTTAGGTAGTTCATTACTAAATGAGAAATACAGAAGCTTACAGGGGAATATTGTACTGTGTGACATCTTTCCTAACCCAGAATACTGGCTGTCAGGAACCAAGAGTCGGTCAAAGGATTAACTCTGACCTTCAGTAAGTTACTGAAACTAGGCCCACTTCCTCTTGCCTGAGGACAAAGCATTTCTTCTGTAGCCGCCCTTCAACCGCCACACCCTTTATCTATAGTCCACACCCTTTACTTTAGCCGATTATCTAGGTCAGCCCCCACCCCTCCTAGGCATCCACCCTTCTAGAAATCACATATAAGGAACGCTGTAAAAATAAAGTTTTGAGGCTTGATCAGAATCCCTTTTGTCTTGCCTCCATTCTTTGCGTCCCTTGTCTGTCTCTCATTCTCTTAGGTGCGCCGCCTCGGTACCCCCGTTAGAAGACCCCGCAGGTCGGGGAAAACTGGCAGCTGGAGAAATATAAGGAAAAGAGAATTTCAATTTTTCTCGAACTAATACACATTTTGTTTATTCATTCTGCGATGTAGAATTTTTTTTTCAGAAATCTTTTGTAAATACTCAAGCCTTCAGCATATACTGCCCATTTTCTATTTTGAAATACAAAAATATAGCAACTTAAGGGGGAAATGTCATGTGCACTGCTTACTTACATAACAAAAGCTACATAAATCATATCACTGACTTTCTGGTATTGCTAATAAAGACCCTTAAAACTACTAATGGCTGATTTGGGGGGGGGGGGGAGCTATAGGAATCCCTTGATACTAACTACCCAGTGCTCTATAAATTATCTTTAAATCTATATTCTACTGCTACTATTGAGCTGTAGATTTACATAAGAAAAATTAAAATAATTTAATTTAAACAATTAAAATCCCCATAATTAACGCTTTATGTTGGAAACCCCTAACAGACTGTGAACTCTTTGCTCTTCAACTTGATCCTTTAAATTCAGATTCCTGAGCCAGACTAAGGTAAATTTCGGTTTCAACTATGTATAAAAAGTGTCAGTTAACCAGTTAACTCTGCAGTCAAACAGCCTGCCATTTGGAAGTTGGCAGGTGCAGCCTCCGGCGGCAACCAAAGGCTGGCTCCCGTTCTCCCGCAGAGCTCCGAGGCCCGGAGACTCCGCCCCGCTCCACCTGTCTCACACCACGCCCACTCCCCTCTCTTGGCCCCGCCTCCCGCGCGCAGGCGCGCCTTCCGCCCCCTGCGTTCAGCCAATAGCCGGAGAGTTTGGTGCAGCGCCTTCCCTGCGACGCCGGCGATCTTGCTGCCCCGCCCCTGCCGGGAGCTCAGACTGAAAGATGGCGGCGGCCGCGGAGTTGACGCTGCTGGAGAAGTCCCTGGGGCTGAGTAAAGGGAACAAGTACAGCGCTCAGGGCGAGCGCCAGGTGAGGAGCGGAGGCGGCGCGGAAGGGAAGAGCTGGCCGGGAGCGGGGCCTGCGGAGCCAGGGAGGACAGGCCGGCCGGCGGAGGCGGCGGAGGGAGGATGCGGCCCTCAGCTCCCACGTGTGCGCGCGCGGGGCTGGCTGGCGCCTCGGGTCCCTTCCTGCCGCCCGAGCTCCCGGAACGGGCGAGGGACCCGCCCCCTGTGGGCTCGGCCCGAACTCTTCCTTCTGGCAGATTGTTGTGACCCGGTTGTGGCCAAGCGAAGAGAATCCCCGGAGCCCATAGATACACCGGCCTGGAGGCTCAGCGGTTGCGCTCAGTGACAGCAGTTGCTGGAAGAGTAGCTTTCATTCATCGTTAGGCAGCCACCGCGGAGAGCTGACCGCGTGCCCGGCGCCGAGCCCTGTGCGGGGCCTGGGGGTGCAGCGTGATCGGTAAAGCTGACACCCCCTCCCAGAAAGCGGGCTTTGTTAGCTGAGCGCCAGCGTTGCCGCTCTTTTCCTCGCGGTACTGAATAGTGCTACGTTGAAGCGGATACAGTGGGTCTTGGTTCAATCTGGTTTCTTTCTTTCTTTTAGCAGAAGACAGCTATTGAAAGTTTCTATTTATGTGTTTGGGGAAGGGATGAGGGTTTGTGATAAGATTCAGTCTGGGGTTTGTTTTTAAGACAGTTGACAGCGTAAGCCAACAAGTCGTTCTCTGAAACATAATAATAATAATGATCAATAATAATTAAAAACCGAATTAACAATAATAATTGAATACTGAAAACAATTCAGAGATCCAGCTCTAGGGGAATGGTTCATCATATTACTTATGTAGCCGTTAAAAGTGATTAATTGAAGACCATTCAGATGAATGTGAAAATAGTAGGTGTGCCTTGATTGCAAGTAAGATTTCTGTACTAAAGAGAATGGACTTTGGAGCCAATTGTATTTTATTCAAACCCTGACTCTGACATTACTAACCTGGTGACCTTGGTTTTTAATCTGTAAAATGAGGACAAGATTACATACCTGTCTTGGAAGATGATGATTAGATGACAAGCTAACTGGGATTTTTTTGAGTTAGTATGCTGGGGTTCTGCATAATTTATTTTTACTAATAATTCTCTCTAAAATCGTCATCTGCCCCTCCCCCCCCGCCCTCACCACACACACACTCAACATTTGCAAGTTCTTTGGTTTCTCCCCTCCCCTGCCCAACATCCTATCTAATAATAGAGTAATATGCAAATTAACCATCACTCCACGACAAAAATGGCAGCCCCAATAGCCACAAGATAGCGGCGCCCAGTCCACTCAGCTCCGCTGCTGGAGTGTCCAGCCTGTCAGCAGGAGCAGCGAAGCTGGATCCGCCTCTGGAGGGGTTTTTGATCTGCCCCCAGACACGGCAGTCAGAGCCAGGACATGGAGGCTTCGGTGGCAGCGGGGAAGCCCCAGGCCCTGCAGACAGAGCCCAGACAGCAGGGCATGGCGGCTTCTGCGGCAGCGGGGAAGCCCCAGGCCCTGCAAACAGAGCCTGGACAGCAGGGCATGGAGGCTTCCTTAGTGTGTCAGTGTCCTCAAAGCCCCCAGGCCTGGCAGACAGAGCACACTGCAGGGCATTGGGGCTTCTTTCACATGGCGCATGGGGAGGCCGGCAGAAAGCGGAGAGCAGGGCATGGGGGCTTCATCTCCATGGCTGCAGCGAAACCTCCAGGCCCACAGAGAGCAGAGAACCACGGGGAGTGGGCCTAAGCCATCAGTAGGACATCCCCTGAGAGCTCCTGGATTGTAGAGGGTGCAGGTTGGGCTGAGGGACCCCCGTGCACGAATTTCGTGCACCGGGCCTCTAGTATATTCAGAAAAAGTATACAATTCTCAGTGAGTTACCACACAGTGAACATACCCAAGTAACCACATAGTCAAATAATGGAACATTACCAGCACCTTCAGAGGATTCCATATTTTCTTTTAATACATTTTTAAGGGACATATGGGTTATCTTCGAAGTAGTAGTTTTATTTGAGTGTGAAGGCAAAAGTGAGAATTCAAGAAGTAAGTAGTGAATGGGAAATACAGTTGACCTTTGAACAATATGGAGGTTTAGGGCACCAACCCCTCATGGAGTTGAAAATCCATGTATAACTTTTGATTCCCAAAAAACTTAACTAGTAGTGGGTGAGGAAGTGGAAAGTGGAGAGTTACTTCCTTTAACTTTCAGGGTAACCTTTGACTCTAGCTATGAAATGCTAATTTCCCCTTATGATCATGTGATTTTTTAACCTTCATTTTGTTTATGTGCTACATCACATTTATTGGTTTGCGAATATTGTACCAGCCTTGCATCTCTGGGATAAATCCCACTTGGTAATGGTGTATGATCTTTTTAATGTACTGCTGGATCCAATTTTGGTGAGGATTTTAGCATCTATGTTCATCAAGGACATTGGCCCATAATGTAATTTTCTTTTCTTGTAGTATCTTTATCTAGTTTGAAATTAGGATAATGGTGACTTTGTAAAAAGAGCTTAAATTTTTTGGAATAGTTTGAGAAGGTAGGTGTTAGTTCTTCTTTGCAAGTTTGGTAGAACTCTCCTGTAAAGCTGTCTGGTCCAGGACTTTTGTTTGCTGGGAGTTTTTTTATTACTGTTTTAATTTCATTATATTTTATTGGTCTATTCAGGTTTTCTGATTCTTCCTGATTGAATTTTGGAAGATTGTATGATTCTAGGAATTTGTCCATTTCTCCTAGGTTGTTCAGTTTGTTGACATATAGTTCATAGTATTTTCTTAAAATCCTTTTTATTTCTGAGATGTCAGTTGTTACTTAATCATTTTTGTTTCTGATTTGATTTATTTGGGTCCTCTTTGTTTCTTGATGAGTCTGGCTAATGGTTCATCAACCTTATTTATCTTTTCAAAGAACCAGCTCTTGGTTTCATTGATCTTTTGTATTACTATTTTTAGTCTCTATTCATTTACTTCCTCTCTGATCTTTATTATTTCTTTTTTACTTATTGTGGGCTTTTCTTCTTGCTCTCTATTTCTTTTACTTGTTGGGTTATATTGTTCATTTCTTGTTTCTCGAGGTAGGCCTGTAATGCTGTGAACTTCCCTCTTAGAACTGTTTCCACTATTTCCCATAGATTTTTGGTTGTTGTGTGTTTATTTTTGTTTGTTTCCAGGGAGTTTTTGATTTCTTCCTTTATCTCATTAGTAACCAATTCATTGTTTAATAACATGCTATTTAGCCTGCATGTGTTTGAATAATTTTGTTTTTTTACTGTAGTTGATTTCTAGTTTCATGCCATTGTGATCCAAGAAGATGCTTGATATGATTTCAGTCTTCTTAAATTTGTTAAGACTTGTTTCTTGTCCTAACTGGTGGTCTGTCTTTGAGTATTCTCTGTGCACTTGAGAAGAATGTATACCCTGCAGCTTTGGGATGAAATGTCCATTCCATCTAGTGTGTCATTTAAGGTTACTGTTTCCTTGTTGATTTTTTTGCCTGGAAGATCTATCCATTGATGTCAGTGGGTTGTTAAAGTACCCTATTATGACTGCATTGCTGTCGATTTTCCATTGAAGTAGTTTACCAAGAGTGGTGTGTGTATACGGTATAGATAGATAGATAGATAGATAGATAGATAGATAGATAGATAGATAGATAAAATGTTCCTATAGTGGGTGCATATATCTTTACAAGGGTTATATTTTCTTGTTGGATCAATCCTTTTAATAATTCTTTATCTTTTTATGCCCTTTGTTTTGAAGTTTATTTTGTCAGATATGGGTATTTCTACCCAGCATTTTTTGTTTCCATGTACATGGAGAATTTTTTTCCATCCCTTCACTTTCATCATGTGTGAGTCTTTTGTTCTGAGGCAGGTCTCTTGTAGAGAGCATATATCTGTGTTGTGTTTTCTTATCCATTCAGCTACCTATGTCTTTGGGGCATTTAATCCATTTACATTTAAGGTTATTGATAGACTAGAGGCCCAGTGCATGATTGAATCATGCACGTGTAGGGTCCCCTACACGCTTTCGCTTTTGATCACGGGGGAGCTGGGTGCCTGTCCGCTGGTGCACCAGGCCTTTCAGAAGCCTCAGGCACGCGAAAGCTTCTGAAAGGCCTGGTGCCTGAGTGGACAGGCACCCAGCTCCCACACTTTTGCTTTTGATTGCTGGTGCACCACGCCTTTCAGAAGCCTCCAGTGCGGCGAAGGCTTCTGAAAGGCCTGGTGCACCAGCAGACAGGCACCCAGCTCCCCCGCTTTTGATGGTCGGTGGGACGTGAGCTCGCTGCCCCAGAGGCCCCTTCTGTGCCACAGCACAGCCATGGCGCAGACGCTGAGCTCGAGCCGCCGCTGGCGACGCGAGCTCAGCATCCTGCCGGCCCAATTGGCCACCTGAGTACTGCCCCCCCGCGCCTCCTGGCCAATCGCGGGCATAGCGAAGGTACGGTCAATTTGCATATTTGTCTATTATTGGGTAGGATACTTATTTATTGCCATTGTTTTCTTTATACCCATGTTCTTCTCTCTCTCGGTTTTTTCTTCTTACAGCACTTCCTTTAATGTTTCTTGCAATGCTGGTTTGGTGGTAATGTACTCCGTTAGCCCTTTTTTTGTTTGGGAAAGTCGTTATTTCGCCTTCAATTTTAAATGATAGGTTTCATTCATATAGTCTTTGATTCAGTCCTTGCTTCTCATTGCTTTGAATACTTCTTGCCAATCCCTTCTGGCTTGAAATGTTTCTGTTGAGAAATCAGGTGACAGTCTAATGGGAACTCCCTTGTAGTTAACTTTTGTTCATGCTTGCTGTCTTTAAGATTCTCTCTTTATCTTTAACCTTTGCCATTTTAATTATGTTGTGTCTTAGTGTAGGTTCATATTGATTGGGACTCTGTGCTTCCTGAACTTGTGTGATTTTTTTCCTTCACCCAGTTAGGGAAGTTTTCTGTCATTATTTCTTCCAGCAGATTCTTTGTTCCTTGCTCACATTCTTCTCCTTCTGGGACCTCTGTGGTGGTGATTTCATGTTGTCCCAAAGTTCCCTTAAATTATTCTCTCTTTTTTTTTAAATTATTTTTTTATTTTTGCTGCTCTAAATGGGTGTTTTTTTTTGTACCTTATCTTTCTTTTTTTTAATTTCTTTATTAAGGTATTACATATGTGTCCTTATCCCCCCATTATCCCCCAACTCCCCCACTCATGCCCTCACTCCCCTGTTGTCTGTGTCCATTGGTTAGGCTTATATGCTCTACCTTGTCTTTCAAATCGATGATATAGTCCTCTGCTGCATTCAGTCTACTATTAATTCCTCCCAATATAATCTTGATGTCAGATATTGTCTTCTTCAATTCCTGACTGGTTCTTGTTCATGGTTTCTATTTCCTTTTTCGTGCTGTTGTATTTCACACTAAGTTCCTTATAATTCTCACTTAAGTTCCTTGAGCATCTTTATAACCATTATTTTGAACAGTAGTTCTGATCATTGCTTACCTCCATTTCATTTAGCTCTTTATCTGGAGATTTCTCCTTTTCTTTCATATGTAGCTGTCTTTCATATGGAGACCATTTTAGCTGTCTCTTTGTGTTTGTTTCTATGTATTGGATAGAACTGCCATGACTCCCAGTCTTTGTGGGGTTTCTTTATGTAGTAAGTGTCCTGTGGGACCCAGCAGTGCAGTTTCTTTGATCTCCTGAGCTGGATGCTCTAGGGATGTCCCTTGTGTGGGTTATTTGGGTTCTCCTGTTGCATTTGGTTCTTGATTATATCTGTCCCATTCATGGGTGGAATCTTCCCTCAGGCTGGCTGACTGTGAGGCTCAACTCTCCCTCCTCACCATATTGTGTGAGCTGTTATGCAGGTATTGATAGAACAAACGAAATAAAACTAGAAAGTAAACAAAATATACAAAAGATCCCCACAACAACAACAAAAGCAACTTCAAAACAAAGGAGAATTAGAAAAAAGAAGAGAGCAAGAATTATAAAAGAAAGGGAAAAAAATTACAAAAGATGAAAAAAGTGGGAAGAAAAGAGAATATGAAAGGAAAGAAGGGAGAGCAATTACAAAAATAAAGAATAGGAAAAGGAAAACAGTATAAGTGAAAGAAGGTAAAAAATTATGAAAAGGAAAAAAATAAAGGGGGTAAGAAGAGAAAGAAGGAGAAAGAGAAAAATAGAATAAGAAAAGGAAAGAGAAAAGAGATATGGAAGAAAAAAGAGTCAAAAATAATTACAATGCAATAAAAAAAATGCAAAAAAAATTGAAGCGGATTTTGTCTCAGCAGAGTTAAATGCATTATGGGAGCTCCCTTTGGATCCTGCTTTATGTTGACTGAAGCTGACTGTTTTGTATGCCATTTACGGGGCTCTTGGGAGGTAATTTGGTGCTAATTGCTGTCCAAAGCCAACCATGTTTTGCTCTTCTGCAACCTTTTCAAAGCTTCAAGCGATCCACAGTTTATGGCTGCCTCCACAGAGCTTGGCTGTGCTAGGGAGAGGCCAAGCTGTGCTCTAGGGCCGGCTTGTTAGCTTGACAGGGCCATGCCAGCAAATGTCCACAGGCACCTTGGGCTCTGCCTCTGCTTGCTTCTGCCTGCCGACCAGCTGTCAGACTTGGTCATAAAAAGGCTTTTTCTGAAAGGGCTTTTGGCAGAATTGGGAGGATGAGACCTCTGAGTCTCCTGTGAGGGGGAGGTGCCATTCTGATTTCAGGGAAGATGGTGGGTGTGTTATGTTATTTTTTTTAAGTGGTTTTATTTCTGACAGGCTTCCTCTCTCTTTGGCTTTCACGGGCCACAGTTCTCCGACCTTGGGGAGCCCTGGGCCTTACTCCTCTTAGGGGCCCTCCTACCCCCCCACCCACCCCCAACCCCTGCAGCCAAGATATATCTCCTCACCTTCAGCCTGGTGCCTGTAGGAGCTGGGCCAGCTGCTCTTGTGACCCTGCCCTTCCTATAAGTCTCTAGATGGTTTCTGCCCTTCCTTGTTAAAAGTCTCCTCATTGGCTAGTTTTTATTTGGTAATTCAGGGTGAATGTTCCCCAATTTAGTTTTATTTTCAGTTTGGTTTTGGGAGGAGGTGCAAGAAGAATCCACTTACTCTGCTGCCATCTTGAAAAAAAACCCTTAAAGTGAAATCTTAGAGCATTTGAAAAGTAGTTGAGGGATTTAACAATTACTTAGAATTGCAGTGCTGTTAGTATTTGTTTTAAAAATTTACATGAAGAACTCTTTTTTTTCTTTTTAAGATTCCAGTTCTTCAGACAAACAGTGGTCCATGTCTAACAGGATTGGCTACTATAGCAGCTCATCTAGTCAAGGAAGCCAACAAAGAATATTTGCTTGGAAGCACTGCAGAAGAAAAAGCAATAGTTCAACAATGGTTAGAATACAGAGTAACTCGAGTAGATGGAAACTCCAATAAAGATGATGTCCGCATTCTGTTGAAGGTATTGTGACTTCTCTTTATAGGCTGACATGAACGACCTATTAATAGCAGGAATCTTTCTTCCCTGACTGTCAGTAGCTGAAACTTTGTCCTCCTTATTTCCTTCTGCCTCAGGGTTTGTACCTGGTATTACTTTTACCTGAACTGACTCTGCCAGCCTTCCCTGTTCAGATCTCAGCTTAGATACCCCTTCCTCAGAAACATCCTTGCGTACTTCTCTCTCAAACAGATGCCATTCCTTGTCCTATATGCTTTTCCTTCATAATACCACACCCTGTACTTTTCCTCCATATCACTTACCATAGTTAGTAATTATAACTTTGTAAGATTTCTTTTTTTTTTTTTCTTTTTTAATGTGATGGCTTAATGTTTATTTTTCCACTAGGAAATCCTGATTCCTTAATCAGTAAAGTAACTTTTGCAAAGACAAAGATAATTAGAATCTTTGGGGATTGTAGTTTAAAAAAAATTGTCAGATTGATATGAGAAAGCTCATATTTTCTATTTTCTTTCTGAAGAAGTCACATTAGAATAAAAGTATCTATTGAGATAAAATATAAACTAAATATGGCTCCAGAGTCACCAAGAATGAAAAACATTCCAGCTGAAATTATTTTTCTTAATTATGTTTGTAAAAATAAAGCAAATTGCTCAGCTTATATGTCCCGGCAGTTGAGCATCGACCCGTGAACCAGGAGGTCAGGATTCTATTTTCGGTCAGGACACATGCCTGGGTTGTGGGCTCGATCCCCAGTAGGGAGCATGCAGGAGGCAGCTGATAAATGATTCTCATCAATGTTTCTATCTCTCCCTCTCCCTTCTGCTCTCTGAAATCAATAAAAACATATTTAAGTAAATAAATAAAAATAAAGCAAATTTTTAAAAATTGTGAAAGCTTAAAAGTTAAAGGAACCTAGAGATCATCCAGACCAGCGGTTGCCAACCGGTGGTCCGCAGACCGCTGGTGGTCCGTGAGGTCCGAAAGGTTGGCGACCGCTGATCCAGACAATCATATATCATTGCAGGGACTCCTTCCTAATTTTGTTTCCATTATTATATAAATCAATCATATACCAGTAAGTTGTGCAAGAAGATGTTATGGTACTGAAAGTTTTTCATTTATCATTCTGAGGAAAATGGCTTAAACTGTTTTTTGTTTGTTTGTTGGTTGGTTGTTTGTTGTTGTTGTTGTTGTTGTTGTTGTTGTTGTTAATCCTCACCTGAGGATATTTTCCCATTGAATTTTAGAGAGAGTGGAAGGGAGGGGGAGAGACAGAGAGAGAGAGAAACTTTGATATGAGACAGTCACATTGATTGGTTGCCTGCTGCATACGCCCTGACCAGGGTTGGGGATCGAGCCTGCACAAGGTTTGTGCCTTTGACCATGATCAAACCAGCTAGTGTTAAACTAGTTCTTGATAGATACCGTCAATAGAACTGATAGAAAATAAATTTCAGGCCTTGTTCCTTTGTAGGCCTGTCCTGGTGATCTTTCATTCTTATTATCCACACTGACCCTTTCCTCTGCCCCCTGCCATGCTCGGCAGCATTTCCAGATGGGAGCAAGCCTGTCTTCCCTAAGTGAATGTGATATTTCAGGCAAGTAAAAAAAACAAAAAATATAACTATCTCTTATAGTTTCCCAGAAAAGGGACAGTAATAAAGTACTTGATTCTGAAAGATAAGCAGGATTTCATTGAATTGGCTTTTTAAGTTCAAAAATAGATTTGCTATTAGGAGCATAAAAAGTAATTCCACCAAAATGTTGTATCTGAGATATGTAAGTTTCAATTGGGACAATCTGACTGCCATTTTCAAAATATATGAGGATCTGGGTGATTTGGGTTATGGTCCTGGCTCTTCCACAGTGTCTGTACCTAACAGATATGGCAGTGACCCATCAGACACAGTCCCTGCCCTCACAGAAGTTGGACCAGTGGGAGACAAATATATAGATAATGGACTGCAATGTGGTTTTGGCCATATGAGCACAGATGAGAAGGGTTATATTCTGTTTTGTTTTGCTTTGCTTTTTGCTGTTTTACGACATTGTTTTTATTTTAAAGGTAATAGATATGTATTATAGAAATTAGGAAATATAAATAAGCAAATAAAAGAAATTTCAAACATTTGTAGTTCCATGAAGAGAGAATTGTTAATAACATTTATGTTCAGTCATCAGATATTTATTGAACACTTTTTGTGTTCCTTCCAAGCTTTCTCTTTGCATATAGTCGTGTGTTTTATTTTCTTTACTGACAGTGTGTTGTGAATATATTTACATGTTCATAAATATTCACTTAAATTATCTTTTTGATAACCTGTTAGTATTTCATCATATATTTGTACCAGAATTTAAATAGTCTGTCCCCATGCAGTTACTAGGTTATTGCTAAATATCTTACCATATTTTCATTAGTTTCCTTAAGCTAATTCTTACAGGGGAAATTGCTGAGCCAAAACTATGTACATTTTTAAGGCCGTGTAGCTCATTTGCCCTCCAGAAAAGTGTATTATTGCAGTTTTGGTGGTATGTAAGAGTAACCTCTTCCACAAAACCCTTGCTGACATGGATATTACCTTTTTTTCCTTCACCACCCCAATTTCATTACCAAAACAAGTAAACCAAAAAGTGATTTCTTTGTTTACTTTGTTTTTCTTCTTAAAATTATTAATGATATGGCATTTTTTTTCATAATGTTTATAAGCATTTTTATTATTTTTTAAAATGTGCTTATATGTATTCTTTGCCCATTTAGACTAGATATTTATCTTTTTACTAGAAGCCCGATGCACGAAGATTTGTGCTAGAATGGGCCTTCCTTTCCCTGGCTGCTGGCACCACCTTTCCACTCCAGCCCAGCCCCAGAGCCACCTCTTTCCGCTCCGGCCCTGCCCAGAGGCCCTGAGAGACCAGGGGTGGGGCAGAATGCCTGCGTCATTGCCATGATGATGACGTGTAAGCATCCTGCCCAACCCTGTCGCTCTGCTCTTGTGTATGCAAATTAACCGCCATCTTCGTTGGGTTAATTGCGTATCACTCCTGATTGGCTGGTGGGTGTAGCGAAGTGTTGGTTAATTTGCATGTTTCTCTTTTATTAGGTAAGATTATTTCTAAAATTCTTGCTACTAGGGCATTATGAAAGGGGTTGATTCCTACTCTCTAAAGTTGCATTTCATTGCTAAAACCATGATTCTAAGTATAAATGGCTCATAATTAAGATAAATATGTAATTTCAAAAAGCAGGCATTATAGAACACTAACATTTGCTGAATCTAGATAGAGAATATATAGTTGCTTATTATACTGCTTTATCAGTGTTATTAGTGGTTAGGAAGAAAAAAATGAGGTGGAACTCTGTAGGGGGAAATATTTTTTTAAAGTTTGTCGATAGCATTGGAAAGACTTGTTAAAAAAAGGAAATAAACAGCCCTGGCCTGTGTGGCTCAGTTGGTTGTATGTCATCCTGTGCACTGAAAGGTCGCTGGTTGGATTATTGGTCAGGGCACATGCCCAGGTTGCAGGCCCGATGCTTGGTCAGGGTGCTTGTGGGAGGCAACCAATTGATGTTTCTCTCCCTTTCCCTTCCTCTCTCTCTAAAAAAAATCAATAAAAACATTTTTTAAAAATCTTTTAAAAAGGAAATAAACATAAGATATTAATGTCACTAATCAGAGAAATATTACCTAATCATAGTTTTTTGTCCTTGGTTATAAGATTATAACCTTATGAGTTTGTATAACTAAAACATAGATGTAGATTCTAAGAATATGTACACTATATTAAGGAGTGTTAAATTATTGTTTCAGACCTTATTTTAAAATGCTTCTTAAAATTAAATGAAGATATATTTATTTTATTTTAATACTTTATCAACTTTTCATTTGAAGATATTTGGAGAGAAACTATTTCCAATCAACAAGATTACTATAGAATATAAATGGTAGCTCCTAATATATTTTATCCTTCCCATCCAAATTTTACCTTGATTCTTCAGAATTTATTTTCTTATTTATGTCCACATTCCTTTATGCCCTCATCTATATCATCCTTGGCAGTACATATTCTTATACCATTTTGAAAATTACTACCTTAATTGAAGGTGTTTAAAGAGGTTAAGTTTAATTCAGCAACATTTACTGATTACTGAACTACTTATGTGCCAGGCTTTTGGAATGTGATTTAAGAAAACAAAATGTTCTCTCTACAGCTTATAGAAATTTCCCAAATAAATGCTATTGACTACTGGACAGTGTTTTATAACTAGTCTTTAGAGGAGCCTGTGAGAATATCCTGTTAGTACTTCATATAATCTATTTGTAAACCTTTCTCTAAAGTTATATGAATGTTTTGTCTTATTTAATTTAAAGGTAAGTTAGTGTAAATTTCTGTGCTGTTAAATTTGAGAAGGACTAAAAGTATTTATAACTTTTTTATCTAAAATTTTCTTTTCTCAGGAAATTGATTTATTTGTGCTGGTCTGTCAGACAATATTTCAAATTTGGATTAGAACCTTTTAAGATTTTTAAAAATCATTTTTTTAACATGTACTTAATATTTTTTCCTTCAAAAGTACCTATTGGCTATTTAGGGAGCTCAATACTTATTAGTATTTGGGGAGGGAGGTAGTGATTTTAAATGAACTAATTTTTTGTATATACTTAACATAATCTTTTAAAAATTGATGATGATTGTCTGGAGAACAAATGACAGATAAGTTTTTTGCTTTAAATTGTGTTTAAAATTGTAGTCTTTAAGGTGTTAGAAAAACTAGATATCCAATTGCAAAAGAATGAAGTTGGACCCTTTACCTTACATGATATATAAAAATTAACTCAAAATGGAAAGTCCTAAATGTAGATCTAAAACTATTAAACTCTTAGAAGAAAACGTCATTTAACAATGATTACTTGGGTATGATACCAAAAGCACAGGCAACAAAAGTAAAAAGTTTGTTCATCAACAGACATAATCAACAGAGTAAAGAGGCAACCCATGGGATGGGAGAAAGTATTTGCAAATTATATATCTGGTAAAGGGTTAATATCCAGTATATAGAAAGAACTCCTATAACCCAACCAAGAAAAAACTAAGAACCCAAATAAAAAATGAAAAAGGACCTGAGAGACATTTCTTTAGAGAAGATACATAAAACTAATAAGCATATGAAAAGATGCTTAACAATAATAATCACTAGTGAAATGTAAATCAAAACCACAAGATAATATCCTCTCACCTTCATTAGCTTGGCTACTACCAAAGAAACAGAAAATAACAAGGTTATTGAGTGTGTATGGAAATTAGAAACATTGTACATTGTTGGGAATGTAAAATAGTACAAGTATAGTGATTCCTCAAACGATTAAAAATAGAATTACCCTATGATCCAGTAATTCCACTTATAGATATACTAGAGGCCCAGTGCACGAAATTCGTACACGGAGGGGGGTTGTCCCTCAGCCCAGCCTGTACCCTCTCCAATCTGGGACCTCTCAAGGGATGTCCGACTGCCCGTTTAGGCCCGATCTGGGATGGGGCCTAAACGGGCAGTCGGACATCCCTCTCACAATCCAGGACTGCTGGCTCCCAACTGCTTGCCTGCCTGCCTTCCTGATTGCCCCTAACCGCTTCTGCCTGCCAGCCTGATCACCCCCTAACCACTCTGCTGCCAGCCTGTTTGCCCCCAACTTCCCTCCTCTGCCGGCCTGGTTACCCCTAGCTGCCCTCTCCTGCAGGGTTGATCACCTCCAACTGCCCTCCCTTGCAGGCCTGGTCCCTCTCAACTGCCCTCCCTTGCAGGCCGGGTGCCTCCCAACTGCCCTCTCCTGCTGGCCATCTTGTGGTGGCCATCTTGTGTCCACATGGGGGCAGGATCTTTGACCACATGGGGCAGCTATATTGTGTGTTGCAGTGATGATCAATCTGCATAGTACTCTTTTATTAGATAGGATAGAGGCCTGGTACAGGGGTGGGGGTCAGCTGGTTTGCCCTGAAGGGTGTCCCTGATCAGGGTGGGGTTCCCTTGGGGCGTGGGGCAGCCTGAGTGAGGGGCCTGTGGTGGTTTGCAGGCTGGCCACGCTCCCTGGCAATGCAAGTGGAGGCCCTTGTATCTGGAATTTATTTTCCTTCTACAATTGAAACTTTGTAGCCTGGAGCGGAGCCAAGCCTGGGGCTCCCTCTGAGGCTGGCCGGCAGCCATTGTGTTGGGGTTATAATTGAAACTTTGTTGCCTTAAGCGGGTGGGCCCGGCCAGGGTGTGTGGAAAGCTTTGCTTCCCCTGTTGCCGGCGGCAACCCTGGCCTTCTCTCTCAAGCTCCATTCTGCCGCCATTTGTTTGAATTTGTTTACCTTCTATAATTGAAACTTTGTAGCTTGAGTGGAGGCTTAGGCCTGCAAGGGCAGGCAGAAAGCTTGGCATTCTCTGTTACCTAGGAAACCTTGCTCTCTGTGGCTGTAGCCATCTTGGTTTGGGTTAATTTGCATACTCGCTCTGATTGGATGGTGGGCGTGGCTGGTGGGCGTGGCTGGTGGGTGTGTCGGAGGTGTGGTCAATTTGCATATTTGTCTATTATTAGATAGGATACCCAAACTGGGTCTCAGATATAGATACACCCATGTCATAGCAATTTTATTCACAATAGCTGAGCAGTGGAACAACCCATGTCCATTGATAGATGAATAGATAAACAAAGTGTTACATACATACACACACACACACACACACACACTGGAATATTCAACCTTTACAAGTAAGGGAGTTCTGATGTATGCTACAACCTTGAATACATTATGCCAAATGAAATAATCTAGTTGCATATGACAAAAATTATATGATTCCACATATATGCAGTATCTAAAGTAGTCAAATTCATAGAAACAGCCTAATGGTAGTTGTCACAGCCTGGAGTGAGAGGGAAATGGGGAGTTGTTTAGTAGAGTTTTAGTTTGGCAGGATGAAAAAATTCTGAAGATTGGTTGCAAAATAGTGTGAATACCCTTAACACTTACTGAATTATACAGCTAAAAATGGTTAAGATGGCAAATCTTTTTTTAAAAAAATAAATCTTTATTGTTCAGATTATTACAATTGTTCCTCTTTTTTCCCCTCATAGCTCCCCTCCACTCGGTTCCCACCCCACCCCACCCTCTGCCCTTACCCCACCCCCCACTGTCCTCATCCATAGGTGTATGATTTTTGTCCATTCTCTTCCCACACCCCCCACAACCCTTTCCCCCCGAGAATTGTCAGTCCACTCCCTTTCTATGACCCTGGTTCTATTATATTCACCAGTTTATTCTGTTCATCAGATTTTTTATTCACTTGATTTTTAGATTCACTTGTTGATAGATATGTATTTGTTGTACATAACTTTTATCTTTACCTTTTTGTTCTTCCTCTTCTTAAAGAATACCTTTCAGCATTTCATATAATACTGGTTTGGTGGTGATGAACTCCTTTAGCTTTTTCTTATCTGTGAAGCTCTTTATCTGCCCTTCAATTCTGAATGATAGCTTTGCTGGATAGAGTAATCTTGGTTGTAAGTTCTTGCTATTCATCACTTTGAATATTTCTTGCCACTCCCTTCTGGCCTGCATGGTTTCTGTTGAGAAATTAGCTGACAATCGTATGGGTGCTCCCTTGTAGGTAACTAACTGTTTTTCTCTTGCTGCTTTTAAGATTCTCTCTTTATCTTTTGCCCTTGGAATTTTAATTATGATGTGTCTTGGTGTGGTCCTCTTTGGATTCCTTTTGTTTGGGGTTCTTTGCACTTCCTGGGCTTGTAAGTCTATTTCTTTCACCAGGTGGGGGAAGTTTTTAGTCATTATTTCTTCAAATAGGTTTTCAATATCTTGCTCTCTCTCTTCTTCTGGCACCCTCATAATTCAGATGTTGGTACGCTTGAAGTTGTCCCAGAGGCTCCTTACACTATCTTCATATTTTTGGATTCTTTTTTCTTTCTGCTTTTCTGGTTGCGTGTTTTTTGCTTCTTTGTATTTCAAACCTTTCACTTGATTCTTGCGATCCTCTAGTCTGCTGTTGGATCTCTGTATATTGTTTTTTATTTCAGTCAGTGTGTGATTAATTTCTAGTTGGTCCTTTTTTTATATCCTCGAGGGTCTCACTAAATTTATCGGTCTTTTTTAGAAAATTCTTGAAAAACCTTATAACCATGGTTTTGAACTCTATATCCAGTAGTTTGCTTTCCTCCGTTTCTTTCATTTGTGACCTGTTTCTTTGTCTCCGCATTTATGCTGCTTCCCTGTGTTGATAGAGTGGCTTTGTGTGCTAGGTGTCCTATAGGGCCCAGTGGCTCAGCCTCCCCAGTTACCTGAGGTGGACACTCTTGGTGCACCCCTTTGTGGGCTGTGTGCGCAATCTTGTTGTAGTTAAGCCTTGATTGTTGTTGGTATCACTGAAAGGAATTGACCTCCAGGCCAATTGGCTGTGAGGATCAGGTGTGTACGATGGGAGAACTTCTGTGCTGGAGACACCTTATGAGGCAAGACTTGCTTCAGTGGGGCTTTGGTGCTCACTGAGTCTGCCCCCTGAGTGTGTCCCTTATGGATTTGAGGAGTTGTAATCTGGATGGTCCCACTCTGACCCCAGGGTACACTGGCTCTTGGATCTCCAAGGAGGTGCTAATATAGCCTTTGCCTGAGGCCACCCAGCAGGAGCTATGGGGAGATCTGCAGATTCCTCTTCTTTGGAGTTTGGAAGTGCCCAGAATAGGCCCAGCTGTGAAGCAATGCAAGCTGCTGTGGGGCCTTGGGCCTTCTTTTGGATGTTCTGGGTCTCACTGACTTAGCTGCAGTTTGTTAGGTAAGTTTAGAATTCAAAGGACCAGGCCATTCATATGCAAAAGCCTCTGCGCTCAGCTTGGATGGGGCGGAACAAGCAGCAATGGCTTCGTGGGGCAGGATCTCAGGGTGGAGCAAACTGCAATGGCTTCCCGTCAGCCCTGCCCTAAGTGGCCCTGGGTCTCTGTCCCGTGGTAATCACTGCAAGCACCTCTGAGAGAAAGCCGCCCTCGAGTTTCGCCCGCTGCCAGACAGTCTAGTTTCTCCCCGTATGAGTCTGGGTCCCCAGAGTCTCGCCTGGAACTGTAGTTCAGGGCAGTCGGGAGCTTGTGTCTCCCTCCCGATTGAGAAAGCCAGCCGAGTACTCAGTTGACAGCCCTCTCCGCGCGCGCCTCTGTACCTCTGCCTTTCACAGCTCCTGTGAGTTTCTCTTTCCTTCTAGTTTTAGAATTTCCACTCAGCCAGCCTTCCTGTGGTTCTGGATGATGTCCATTTTGTCTTTTAGTTGTAGTTTTGAAATTGTTGTGCGAGGCAGCAGTTCAGGTGTTTACCTATGCCGCCATCTTGGTTTCTCCAAGATGGCAAATCTTATGTTACATGTATTCTACCACATTTAAAATTTTTTAAATATATAAAAATGCAACACACCAACAAATTATAATTCTCTAAAGAGTTAGAAATTGAAGAGCTTTTTCTATTTTAATGAAAAAAATATATCTAACATGAGCATGATTTACAAAATGTTCCTCTCCATATCCACCCCCATTCCCCCCAAAAAAAATTTAGGCATGTGAAATCATCAGTTTGAATATCATTTTTTAATGTTTTCTTATTTCTTTAAAATAAGACTAACAATGTTTGTCCTATTTTTTAAAAAATGAGGTGATTATGATTTGTGATTTTGAATAAATTTGACTCTTTAATGTCAAAGATAATTTATTAAACTAAAATGTCATTACTGTGTTTTCTAATAGCCTTCTAAATGTTTTAAAATCAAATGATACAGTAGTTAACTTTAGTATTACTGTTTTAAATAAACATTTTGTTTTCTTTCTAGGATCTTAATTCATATCTTGAAGATAAAGTCTATCTTACAGGATATAACTTTACCTTAGCAGATATTGTTTTATACTATGGACTCCATCGCTTCATAGTGAGTATTTGAATAGTTATTGGTTTTTTTCCTATAATGTTCAGATGATTATATTTATTTGTCTTGAATTGAGTCATTTCAATTTTCAGTTTATCAAATGAAAATGAAAGGAATAGCCCTGGCTGGTTTGGCTCAGTGGATAGAGTGTCGGCCTGCGGACAGAAGGGTCCCAGGTTCGATTCCAGTCAAGGGCACATGCCTAGGTTGCAGGCTTGATCCCCAGTAGGGGGCGTGCAGGAGGCAGCCTGATCAATGATTCTCTCTCATTGATGTTTCTATCTCTCCCTCTCTCTTCCTCTCTGAAATTAATAAAAATATTTTTTTTTAAAATGAAAAGAATAATTTTTATACAAGGTACCTTATGCAAATACTTCTTCCGTACATCCATCAAACAATTGTTTCCTGTTTCTTGATCTGCTTGTTTCTTGTACTTGCTTCTGCTCCTCGTTGCAACTACTTCTCTTGCCACCTTTTGGACTTGATCGCCATCATCACCTGGACCCCACCTCTCCATCTTAATTCCAGTACCCCATGTTCTGTGCAACCTCCTATACTTAGCTCTTAATCTCTTACTCCCTAAATTCCATCATCGGAAGTCACCCCTTTCCTTTTTCTAACCTATATACTTTCTTCCCCATCCAAACTAGAGCCCCTTTTGTGTAACTTCCAACTACATCTATCCTTTTATTACAATATCTTCAGCTTCTTTGTTCCACTGTACACTCACCACCCTTTCCCTGTCAATCCCCAACTCTTGGTTAATCTAAATAGATGCCTTCAGTACTATATCCAGGCCAAGTTATGTTGGAGAAATTACACTAAGATTGGTACCACTATAAATTTATACTATTCAATTTCAGCCAGGCTGTAATACTGATCAGCTCTTTTATTCCTCCCAGGCACAATTTCAGACCTTTATTTTTGCCTCCCCCGTTTATCTTCAGTCATTATCACAGAGCCTTCCTCCCTTACTCAGATAGAAAATAGAGGCTAGCCTTTGACTATACTCACCTTTCAGCCTTTTCTATGTGTACATCCTTATTCATCTTGTCTTCTCTTTCTGGACTAAGAAAGAATCACCTTGCTATTGTCCTAGGCTAATCCACTCATCTGGCCTCTTACCTCAATTCCCTCTCTACCTTCTGCCCCTTTTCTGGATCTTGTCCCAAATTTTATATCCTTTCTTTCTCATATCTTCAATTTTTTCCTCTATCTGGTCAATCTCTTTACTTTAAATTGTTTCTCATCTTAAATTGTTTCCCATTTACAAACAATTATATGTCATTAACTATATAGGGACTGTTTCGTATGCTTTGTAGATGTTAACTCATTTAATCCATATAACAGCTCTGTGATATAGGTACTATTATCATTTCCATTTTACAGATGAAGTAACTGAGGCATAGAGAGGTCTGGTGTCTTCTTTGAGATCACCCAAGTGAATGGCAAAACCAGATGTGGAAACCAGGCAGTTAGGTTCAGAGTTTGTACGTTCTTACATCTCTGTCTAAAACCTCCTCCCAACATCCATCTTTCCCCTGTGGAAAAAGAACTCATATGTTTTTCTGTATTCTTTACCTCATGCATTCAATCAGTGAGGTCTTGTTTCTACCTCTCGGATGCCTCTGCCATGTGTCTATTTCTGTAATTCTAGATGACATTGCCCTAATTCTAGAATTCATTATGTTCTGTCTGAGCTATTGAAATGGCCTCCTGCAACCAATCACATCTTTTACAGTCCATCTTTATTGCTACTGAGGCTTTTTTTTTTTTTTTCACGAACATACCTTTTTCTTTCTTTCTTTTTTTTTAACATATATTTTTATTGATTTCAGAGAGGAAGGGAGAGGGAAAGAGAGATAGAAACATCAATGATGAGAGAGAATCATTGATTGGCTGTCTCCTGCATGCCCCGTACTGGGGATCAAGCCCACAACCCAGGCATGTGCCCTTGACCAGAATTGAACCTGGGACCTTTCAGCCCACAGGCTGATGCTCTATCCACTGAGCCAAACCGGCTGGGGCCCTTTTTCTTTCTTTCACTCCCTAGGACAGGAGACCCTTCTTCATGTGGCCCTGCCTCCCTTGCTAACCTCATTGTCATCATTCTCCCCACACGCCTCTCTGAGCCATAATGTACTCCCTGAGGTCTCCTCAGTCTTTGCTCTGTCTGCTCAGTGTCCTTGCACTGCTCCTCTCTTTTGCTACTTGGCCTAGCCTTTATCTTCCTCCCAAATTGATTTGTATTTCATCAAGAATCACTCAGTTCTAGCACTAATTTCCTGATGAAGTCTTCTTGGGCTCCTAAAGCATATTCAAGTACTCTTTCCTCTGTTTCTTTTTGTACTTCGAAGGCTATCTCAGTTCTGGCTTGTTTTATTTTTTACTGTTAACTCTTCGTGAAAAATTTCTCTGTCTTTTATATTATAAACTGCTTGAGTTAGATGTAGCAATTCATATTTGTAGCACCACTATGTGACATAACTCCTGATATGTGTATGTAGTCTGTCCTCTCCTCCATAAACATTGAAGAACATAATTCACATATCTCATGTTTTTCAGAGTTTTATGTATATTTTCTCATTGTATCTCATAGCTCTGAAAGAGAGAAGACTAGTTGAATTGTCCTCCTGTTACAGAGAAGGAAACGAATGCTTAGGAATATCGAGTACTTTATACAAAAAGATATAGCTCAGGTTTTGGAAGGGCCAAGGAAAACTCCGTATTCTGGCAGAGCTGTAATTCCTCCATTTGGGTTTACATGACTTATGAAGCACTATTTCGCTAAGATACCTAAGTGATTGTGTTAAGTTCTATAACATTATTATTGTAATGGCCTGGTCTGATCCTTAATTCAGCATAGTACTCTTAATTATTATAAGTTTACTTAATAAGAGCTTACTATGTGTGGCCATTATTCTATACTGGAGAGACATAAAAGAAGTGTAAAACTATTTTCAAGCAATTTTTAATCTCATTGAAGAGATAAGACTTTTTTATAGATTTTTAGGAATATAGAGGGAGAGAGAGAAAGATGGATCAGAGAGAAACATTGATGGGCTTCCTCCTGCGCACCCCTTACCCCTTACTGGGGATTGAGCCCACAACCGGGCTTGTGCCCTGACTAGGAATTGAACCAATGACCTCTTGGTTCATGGGTTGAAGACCAGCTACTGAGTCACACCAGCTGGGCAAGACTCTTTTACTTGAAAACAATTAGTGAATAAGAGAAAATGGAATCTAGTGCTTATTTCTGATCAGAATATTAAGTGACCAATTAAAAAGACATTTAAAGAAAAGTAGAATGTAGAATCATGAAATTATCAGAAAAATATGTTGACTTTGAATAGCTTTGGCTCTCCGAGGAAATATTTATTGTTTTAGAAAACTTACGATAAGTTTGACTAAATATTGCTTGTAAGTAGGATGACCATATAATTTATTATCCAAACCACCAATTTTGTCAGTGACATTGGGGCTATTAGTAATTATACTGGTACAACAGGAATAAGTGGATTGAATGTTCCCCACACTTAAAAGGAGTAAGATTCATTTTAAAGCAAAATGAGATTGAAGAGAATCGTGTCATATTTCTCTTTGACCTCTTCAGCTCTTAGCACAATGCCTTGTGCAGCTAAATGCTAGTTGACATTAGCAGTATTTAGCAATCTCTTTATATTTCCTGTTTTAGGTTGCATAACTTTATAGTGAAAGTATAAGCTTTAATTGTATCTATATATATAAAAGCCTAAGTGACTGAATGACCGGTCGACTGGTCGCTATGATGTGCACTGATCACCAGGGGCCACCCCGCTCAATGAAGGAGCTGCCCCCTGGTGGTCAGTGTGCTCCCACCGCCAACCGCCCAAGGCCTGCCAACCTCCCGTGGTCCTTACCCGCAGCCCGCCAACCCCAAACGGCCCCAATTGCCGGCCAGGCCGAGGGACCCCACCCATGCAAGAATTCATGCACCGGGCCTCTAGTACTTCAATATAATTAAATCTAAAGTATTTAAATGTGAAGGCAGTTTAAGTAGAGATGAAATACTTTGATCATACCAGCCTCTTTCTATTCCATTCTGATTCAAAATATGTTAGTAGTTTTTGTTTTTTTGTTTTTTATCTCATTTTGAAGTGTAAAAAGCCTCCAGGTAAAGAGAGCTTGCTATTAAGGTATCTATCTCCTGGTGTAAACCCAGGAGTCTTTCAACCTGGGGAAGTGCATAACTTGATTTGAATTAGACTATGCTGCTGTGAGCAAAGCTACCTTATAGAAAGGACCAAGAATGATTTATATAAAACAATAACAACATACTGTCATTTTAAATACATATTTAAATGTGGCATTACTTAATTTTAAAGTTAATATTATAGAGGTGCCATCTCTAATTCTATGTGATGCTTCTCAACAGGCTAACAAAGGCCTGTCAGGACCCTCGTGAGATCTGGCTTTGTTAGCATCAAGCTTTTGTTCAGAAGGACAGTGTTTCTTCCATGTAATTTAAAAAAAAAAAAGATAATGAAGTATAACTCTTGCAAACCAAGTGTATATTTACATTTTTCTCTCTTCTGGCTTACGCAGGTCATGCAATAGGGAAAGGAATACTCTGAGAAGGAGGGAGCTTGTGTGGAATTTCTTTGCCAGCAGAGTGAACAAGGTCATAATTTCATAATGCAAAATATTCATAGCACCAGCTGCAGAATTATTTAATTATGGATCTAGGTGCCTTCCAGAGCATTTGGTTTTTTTTTTTGTTTTTTGTTTTTTGTTTTTTAATATATATTTTATTGATTTTTTTACAGAGAGGAAGCGAGAGGGATAGAGAGTTAGAAACATCGATGAGGGAGAAACATCGATCAGCTGCCTCCTGCACACCCCCCACTGGGGATGTGCCCGCAACCAAGGTACATGCCCTTGACCGGAATCGAACCTGGGACCCTTGAGTCCGCAGGCCGACGCTCTATCCACTGAGCCAAACCGGCTAGGGCCAGAGCATTTGGTTTTTAAGCAGAGTAGTGTTTCATTCAATGCTGCATGTTAAAACTAGGGTTACATTGACAATACTTAATGATCTGGACCTATTTATAGTTCCTATTTGAAATGTATATCCACTTTATATGTAGTGACTAGCATATTGCAATTAAGGATATTATGCTTACTTTTTAAAAACATAATTGAGTGGAATAATATATAAGTTAACCATCCTTTTGTGTTCATAAAATGAGTTCATAACCAAACCATCTCTCCCACCCTGGTCCAAGTACAGACAAAGTACATGGGAGAAATAAATACTTTCTCAAGCAACAGGCCTCACAGACTAAAACCTGTACTGTGACAGAATTGCACTGTTGTGTTAACTGACATCTTGTTGAGTTAGGTGTAAATATACCCACATGAGGAAAAAAATAATTACTAGATATTAAATTCAGGCAGAGTAGATGTAAAGTTCAGATTGGCTACCTGCTCAAATTCATCAGACAGTTTCCCGTGCTCTGTTTTGGCAGTATACTTAGTTTTGCCCTCATTCTTTCATTTGTTTGTTCATGTTATTGAATACTTAAAATATAATCAGTGCTGTGTACAAAACAGCAGTCAGGAAAGTCTTCAAATAATCTTACTGTATTTTGTTTCATTGTGAGCCCAATTTTAGTTGTGGCCGACTTACTCTAATTCTAAGATCTGATCTATCTAAATTCTCTTTGAGGAATAATACGTTGTTCTTCCTTTGTTAAACTGCCAGTTAGTGTGGCTGTTTATTATCACATCAGTGACTCATTGCTTTCTTAAACTGATTTCACTAGTAGATAGCAGTCCCTATGAGCAGACTGTTTCTCAAGATTATTATAATCCTTTGTAACATTATGTGCTGCTTGAGTATAAGATTATTATCTGCTAAAATCCATTTGTTTTGAAGTTCGGAACACCGATGGAGATATGCTGTTCTTTTAGAAAGAAAGGAAAAGTAAAAGAAATAGCTGCAAAGCAGTCCAGGACTGCTGGCCATAAAGCATGTCTCAAAGGCAGCAGGGTGCCAGTTGGAAAGGTAGCAAACCAGCATTTCTCCCTGATCTGGAATGAGTTCCTTCAAGTGTTTCTCACATGTCTTCATGGAAAATTAATGACTAAGAATATTATCTGTTTGGCTTTAAAGTTAAAACTAGTTATAGAGTGCCAATAGAAATAAAAAAGGAATGGCTAAGAAGGGAGAGCCAAGCATCACTGTAGACACACTGGCATGTAGACCAATAAGAGGCAGGAAGTAGTAACTAGAACAATTGCATTGTGTTTCCTGTTGTACAAAGTGGGGGTGGGGACCCAAACTAGTCCACTAGGAGGGGATGAGGGAAAATCAGTGTTATAAGTAAAATAGTTGATGGGGATCCCATCCAAAATGTTCTAATTAAAGTTTCGTGCAGAGAATCTGTTTATTTACTGTAAGTTCAAAAGTAGATAGGCCACTGAAAAGGTAGCAAAGGAAGCACATTGAGGTCAGTCATAATTTTCTCAGACTCAAGGGACAAGCTCCAAAGTTTAAACCAAAAGGAGGTTAAGTGGTGACTTGATCATTTTAGGAAAGCTCTGTGTATTTCTAGCAAAGTTTTCTGAGGGAAAATGAACACATTTGCATTCTCTAAAATAGATCATCTGGTTTAAAATCATTAGAATAAAATGTTAGACAAAGTTTAAGGTCTTGGAATAAAAACAGTTTTATACTGTGGGTCTGTTATAATCCTTACACTAGAGACTCTAAATATGAAAGTTTTAAGTTGAAGAATATTGATTTGCTGTGTTATGGCTTGTTATTGTTTTAAATAATGAGCCTGGTAGCAGCATATGCTAGTCCTCTGAGAGCAGACGCTGCTGTTCTGAAATGTAAATAGTGAAAATACATTGCCCTCTTTACCGTTTCAAAGTCTGCAAGAGCAACTTGAATATAGATCAACAAGCAGTTGTACATAATTGTTTGGGATTGCTTTCTTCTTAGTGCAGTTTAATTCATTTTGAAAAATAACATCTCACAAAATGGCCGAGTGGAGATTTTTTACAAGAAAGAGTTCTGGAGAGACTAAATTGCAAGAAAGTGTTCAGATTTGAATGATCATGAAACCAACCCGGAGTATAACTTGTTTTTCTGTTTACTTTAACTATCGGTAAAGAGGTTTGCTGGAGTTGATTTTGAATTTTATTTATTTATTTAAGAAAATTCACCCCCGTTTCTTACTAGATTTGCAGCTATGTTTACTAGTGATTGAGCTTCTAAAAAAAATCTTATATTTTCTTTCTAAATCAGTGGTGAAGTTTACATATGGTAAAGAGTTAGAAAAAAGCCCTAGCCGGTTTGGCTCAGTGGATAGAGCGTCGGCCTGCGGACTCAAGGGTCCCGGGTTCAATTCCAGTCAAGGGCATGTACCTTGGTTGCGGGCACATACCCAGTGGGGAGTGTGCAGGAGGCAGCTAATTGATGTTTCTCTCTCATAGATGTTTCTGATTTTCTATCCCTCTCCCTCTCTATAAAAAATCAATAAAATATATTTTTTTAAAAAGAGTTAGAAAAAGAACCAAAAAGTTCTTTTATAAAATGCTTTACCTTTTGAAATATAGATGGATATTTAGTTTATTCCACAATGTGTGTTTAAGCGCCTCCTGTGCACAGCACACCAGACAAGAATAACATAATTCCTACATGTGAAACCATGACATCTCGTTTAACAAAAAGTACCTTTTGCATAAAAAAGACATTCTTGACCAATTTTTTTGACACGTGTTAATTTTTTTTAATCTCTGTGCCATGGATTAACTAAATTGTAGGTGAAACAGTTATAGTAGCATATGTCTGATAACTAGATGCAACCTTACACCCCCTGAAACAAGATGAGTATCCTATATAATAAAAGGCTAATATGCAAATCGACCGAATGGCAGAACGACCAGTCACTATGACGCACACTGACCACCAGGGGGCAGACACCCAATGCAGGAGCTGCTCCCTGGTGGTCAGTGCACTCCCACAGGGGGAGTGCCGCTCAGCCAGAAGCCAGGCTCATGGCTGGCAAGTGCAGCAGCGGTGGCGGGAAGCTGGCAGTCAGACATCCCCCTAGGGCTCCCGGACTGCGAGAGGGCACAGGCCGCCCAGTGCACGAATTTCATGCATTGGGCCTCTAGTATTTTTATAATTTGCTATAGCAGCTTGTATGTGGGACTTAAACCCAAACTTAAATTCTTATGTAACAAAAGCAGTGAGACTCTCACTGCTAATAATTTAAGTAAACTGGGCCAACAGAGATAGTTGAGACCACCAAAGATAATGTTACAATAGTATCCTGATGTCATAACGGCAAAAAGGAAGGCAGGATAACTTGCATCAGTTTTTCTTATTTGCCTTGTAGTAAACATAAAATGGAAATAGGATTTCACTGAAACACTTATTGAGAAAATACTGTGTGTCTGTCCTTTTATTGCTAATATTATTTGTGTTCTGTATTAATAATTGCATACTAGAGTGATTTATCCTTCCGTTATTTTGACCCAGTAACTTAACAGAATATTTTCCTATAAGCACAAGTATGTATATGCTAAATTCTGAGCAGACATGGGACGTCCATCTCACTTAAAGTACCTTCCAATAAGCACACTGCTAATGGGTTTGAACCCAGAAGGGTGACTGAGGTGTTTTTCTTTGTTTAAGCATGCATGTCAGTTTTACAGAGACGTACAATATCTGTTAACTGAATGCTGAATTTACAACAGCAGATGGAACTGCACTACTTTTACATGGGTCATGGCTGTGAGTTATTGCCCTATTGGCTTTCTCTTTACCTGACAACTCTTCATGATTCCAATCTAAGATTTGTCTTAGAGAAAAGACTGTAAGTCCCCTACTTTGGATTTTGAGCCCAGTGAAATGATTGTCATGAACTGTTATTATTGCATCTTTCTCCAGCCAAATCTCTGGGCATTCTTATAGCTTGAAAGTAAATTCAGTGAACTGTTGTGTTACATCCACTGAAGATAGAGTTTAGTTTTATTGCAAACAGAATTTAGAAGGTCTATTGTCCATCTGAGGCACTTGCCACTGGAAATAGCTCTTCCTTCTTTGTAGTAAGCAGTGATCACTTAAAATTAAATGGGTCATTGTCTTCTTTAGTGAATTTTTTCCCCCAGAGTTCAATAAAAAGAACCAGTAGTCCACATATGTATACACCAACCATCTATAGCCAGCTATCTATCTATCTATCTATTATCTATCATCTATCTAATCTATCTATTATCTATCATCTATCTAATGAGTTTACTTAGTATTCCCTTGTTAAGTTGTTAAATGCCAATAAACCTTTTTTTTTTTTTTTTTTTTTGAGTGGTGTGCTGAAAAATATTAGAGAAAGAGAACCATATCTTAGTCTCTTGGAAGCAATTCTCTTTTTTCTCCTGTTTTCCTTTCTAATAAAGTAAAAAACAAACTCTTTGGGCTTCCAGATCCTGAGTTAATGTAAAATTGGCATTTGTTGAAAACTCCAGATCTCCTTAGAAAGCATATCTAGTTTTGAATTGAACATAAAAGCATTAAACAAATGGATAATTCTTCTAAGTGGCTAAAAGTTTTCACTCCTATCTGGACACGTTGGTTTGAGAACTGGGTTTCCCCCCCCAGTTTCTATCTCCTATTCAGATGATATTAATAGTTGTGCTTATGTAATGCCTGTGTTGTGTATGTGTTTTTAATCTCTATTTAGGTTGACCTGACAGTTCAAGAAAAGGAGAAATATCTTAATGTGTCTCGCTGGTTTTGTCACATTCAGCATTATCCAGGCATCAGGCAACATCTGTCTAGTGTTGTCTTCATCAAGAACAGACTGTATACAAATTCCCACTAGAAGCTACCCATGCCGTGCAGAAGAGATATTAAAAATATTTTAAATGGAAAGTGTATTCTGGACCAGAGGGCTAATGTAAATTGATATGCAGTCATTTTTTATTTGCTGAAGTTGATAGAATTTTTAAAGTATAAACATGTCTGAATGTATTATTTTTTTCTTTAGTTGAAATTTTGCAATTTTTAATGTAAAAATTCAACTGCTATCAAAACTTGAGTTAAGATCAAGTTATAAATCAATTTGTTTATATAGATGATATTTATTTTAATAAAAGTTGCAAATCAGTGGCTTAATTTAAAAAAAAAAACATTAGTCCTTTTAATGATTGACCTATTTGGCTACTTATTAACCTATCATATTTTAAAATGCATTTTCCCCCTATGAATATTTATCCTTTGTTTGTTTATTAAGGTCTATAATAAATTGTGCCAAGGATAGAGAAAGGGAAGACAGATGTGTTTGTTTTCAAATATTTATGTGAACCAGTAAATGTGGTTGAAAAAGTCTTGTTTTGTTTGCTTATTTCTTTTCTGTAGTCATTATTCATTGAAGTGAAACTAACTACTGAACTGCCCTAGAGGGAACTAGAATAAGATTCATTC
This sequence comes from Eptesicus fuscus, assembly GCF_027574615.1. NCBI lineage: Eukaryota > Metazoa > Chordata > Mammalia > Chiroptera > Vespertilionidae > Eptesicus > Eptesicus fuscus. The sequence goes on from NC_072481.1 coordinate 87,603,298, forward strand.
TCTTGAGTTAATGGTTCTTTTGTTGTTGTTGAACTTAGTGGAATATGCAGTAGATAAAAAGAGATGGGAAATTCCTACTATCCCACTAATTTGGGGCTAGATAACTACTAGATTAAAATTAAAAGCCAGCTTTCATAGAAAGGCTGCTGTTGAAGCAATATGTAAAGAACAAAGAGACACTTTAACAAATCTATACAATGTATAACTCTTATTGGCTGATTAAATAATCATTTATTGAGAACTAAAGAACTTATATTTCCAAATAAGAAAAATGAAGTCTTCTAGCACTTGACTGTTTAATGCTAGTTAATATTTTGGTTTTGATGCTGAATCTAAGTACTAGTATACGAATCAAAGGTCAGGTAGAAAGCAGGATAGGAAATAGCATTCACATTATGCCTCACTGCTATGAATTATTCCTGTCCTCACACTGCTCTTCTCCCCCTGGCCTGCAGGTCAGCAGGACAGACAGGGTAGACAAGAGATGGGCTACCCAGCCTTCCCATCCCAACCATTTCATTTTTTTTCCCTTCAGTTTAGGTCTGCTGTGAGGAAAGGGTAGAAGACACCTAATTTCTTTGCCAACTGTCCCTTCTTCCCACTTCTACCTTGTGAGTCTTAACCCTCTGAATCCTTACATCTGTTAACCAGTTCTTTATTGAAGTGCACAGCATTGTTTCAACAGATGTTACCCAGTGTTACTATGGGCCAAGACTTCCCTCTAGCAACTTAGATCTTACTGAATAAGGAGATGGCATAAATATGAAGGCCTGGCTCCTGCAAAGGTTAGATATTGCTCTCAGTGTCTAAATCGAAACAATTCATTTCTCATAGAAATGCTGCTGTGCATCATGGTCATTTCTGTCATGTACCTCTCTGCCTGAAATGCCCTTTGCCCTTCACTTGAAGGCCTCATCAGTATTCAGCTTGCTCATGTTTTCCTGAAAGTCAAGTCTGTTAAGACCCGTCGACCCATCTCTCCCTGCCCTTGTTTCTGGCACCAATGGCATTGTACTATTTTTTATTATATGTCTCTTCCACCAAACTGTTAATTCCCTGAAAGCAGAGATCCCTTTTTTCTTTGCATATCCAGCCCTCAAAACAGTGACTGGCACACAACAGCAGATGCTCAATGCGTGCTTGTTGAAAGAATGTAGTATTCTTTAAAGTCCATTTTGAGCTGACAAGAAAAGTGAAAGTGTGAATTGAAATTAGAGACAGCTGTGTAGAGCACAAAACCCAAATAACTAAAGCAGGTTGTTTTTCTCTCATGTAAATGAGCATGAGACAGTCCACAGTTGGCATTCCACCCCCAGCTCCCATCTTTCTTCATACTGAACAAGTAGTGTTCTTTCTCAAGTTTAACTTATGGACCAAGATGGCTATCAGAGCTCCAGACAAGTCCATAATCAAGACCCAGAGAAAGAGGAAGAGAAGAAGGACAAAAAGACTCCTTTCAAAACTAAGTCCTGGAAGTCCTATTCAGCAATATCTACTTATATCTGGCATCCCTGCTGGGACAGAGTCTAGAAATATAGTCCTTTACCCCCTACACGGCCATCCAGATCAAGCCTATGCCCTGCCAATAAGGAAGAAGGGGAAAAGGGACACTGAGTAGGCGACTAGCTGGCTCTGTCCCAGTAAATAGTGTTTGGGAAAATGCCTCTGAATGCCAAATCAACTTTTAAAATAATTTTTATTAGTACATTGTTAACATTCCATGGATTACTAATTTGCAAAGAATTAGAATACAATAAATACTTTTCACTGACTATAATTTTCATGATTCAGAAGTTATTTCAGGATCCCACAATATTCAGTTATCAGGAACATCTGTTAATGTGCACTTTTAGTAACAACAACAATAATAGCTAACTTATTGGCATGTAGTATGTATCAGGCAGCATTTTAAGTGAATTCACTAATTTTATCCCCTTTTTGCAGATAATGAAAATTGCCTACGGTCACACAACCAGTGTCAAGGGGCTGGGATTCAGACAAGTGTCTGGCTCAAACTTAACCTGTAATCCACTTTATTGGTGTACCAGTAAAGTTCTGCTTAATCAATTTGTGAAGGTAGTTTTTAACCAACTTTAGAAAAAAGCTGCCTAGACACTGAATAAAGTGTGTGTGTGTGTGTGTGAGTGTGTGTGTGTGTGTGTATCTTCAGGAATAAATGCGATGGTTACACAACTCTGAATGTACTAAAACCTACTGACTTGTACACTTTAAATGGGTGAATGTTTATAATATGGGAATTATAGCACAAAAACAGTGTTTTTAAAAAGGAGTGGAGTCAAATACTTCAACCACACCATGTATTATGAGACGTTGGATGAGTCAGTGCACATGAAATTCCTCTTAAGAAAAAGAAATAAAGATGACTGATTTTATGGTTTTTTTAAATTTGCAATGGCCATATAAGCATTACCTAGCGCCATGCCTAGCACACAGAAAGTGATCGATAAAAGATCGATTTTTTAAGGTCAAATTCTTAAACTAATTCTCTAGTTTTTTCCCCACCTATCATCCCTGAGGCACCTGCTCAGTGTAAGCCTATCTGAGATAAGATAACTTAGCCGAGTATCTTGCGAATTTTACTAAAGCATTAATTGGTCAATTTGCTGACCAGTTTTAAAGTCTCTGGTCCTCACATCTTTCAAGCTGTTGAAAAATGGACCATATTGTTTTTCGTCTTTTCTAAAATATCAATGACACTCCTCTGAAACAAAGTGGGGCCATCTTTGTCCATGTTATCCTTCTACAAAGTAGATGCCCTTTTCTAAGCATTTTCTTTCTATAATTCCCAAAAGCCTGTGGCAGTGGTCATTCAGTAATACCTCAGATATTTATTTAGCATCTACTATGTATCAGACACTGTGCGAGGCCCTGGGAATAACACTATTACATCTTTGCCTTCAGAGAGTTTACAATCCAGTGGTCTGTGAGCAGATTCCTGAAATGTGAAGCATTCTTTGCAACATTACCAGCCACTCAACATTCTTTGAAAGTAAATAAATATAACCAAGTGCCATTTACTGAGTGTGTTCTATGTTATGGGCTCTATACCAGACACTTGACAACAATCTTATTATCTCATGTTAGTTTAGGAAATTGGGGGGCGGGGGGGACTAACCCACATGCTAACTAACATCTCAGGCCATGGCTGGAGTGAATGAGAATCATGCAATTTCAGAGTTAGAGCTCATAATCTGCCACCATGTTATGCCCTGGAGTTGATTTGACTCCCCTGACTAGACACTTGGCCTTACCTCCCTCTTCCACAGACAAAAGATCCCAAATAAAAAAAGATCATAATTTTTCTTACTTAAATACTGGTTGTAAAACAAATAGAAATAATAGAACTGCAAGCAATATCAAAAGGCCATGTGTCTTTAGGCACAGTTATACCCAAAGCATCTAAGATGTCATGAAGTATTTTGTGGAATTCTGTGGTTGTAAATCTCAAGTAGCTGCTGCCACAGTACAGTAAAAAAAAGTGACATAACTTCAAAAATGACATAATCATCCCTAATGACCTGATTTCCCAGTTTAAACTGCCCTATCTCCATGCAGATTCAGCCTAAGGCCATGGCACTGAGATTTTTAACAGTCATGTGAACATTCTCACTTTTACTTCCTGTTAAATATAGGTCCTCCATTGGCTCCACCCAGTCATACCTGAAGCTAGTAAAGAGGCGTGTTAGGTCTCCTGCAGGGAAGCAGTAACAGAATAAATGGGAAGAACACCATGGCTGGCGCATCATCGAGAGCCCTGCTGAAAGGCCTTCCAGAATAGCTTCAAGTTGTGTTGTTAGGAAAGAATAAAACTCTTATAATCAGGTACATCTGTTCATGTACATCACACCAAAGGTTAATTACACAAGTAATTTGTTTATTGACAAGTAGACAATTTAGAATTGTAAATTGTGTTAAAATTGTAATTGTATAAGTGGTAAGTAGGCAAATTAGAGTTATTGTTAAGTACAGCTTTTTCATTTATGTAGTTTGCTAACATTTTACATTATTTCTTTGAAAAAAATTAGGTGTTACATGAACTTTAATATTAATCTAGTTTTGGGAGAGATGTAGTGGTTTAATGGATTAAAGCATTTAGCTTTTTACCCCAGAGAGCAGTGTTTCTTCTTTCTCTCCCTAATTAGATAATCTGCTCCTACCCATTACCAGGCCACTAAATTTCAAATTCTCCATACACCCGAGCAGGCTGCTACATATCTGGCCATCTTAATTTTAGTCTTGATTTATGGGAGCTGAATTACATTCCCAACTCTTCCTGGAGCTCCAGGTGAAGTTTATTGCAAAAGCAGTGGGGAAAAAGTTGCCATCATATATCTCTCTTGCCTGGGCAGAGCTTTTAGATACACGAGGGGCTCTATATCCCACTGCTCCATGCCTTGTATGCTGGATTTATAACACTGTGAAGCCCAGCTCTAGGGTTACATACGGGCATATCAGAGATGAGATGGGGAATTTGATTTTGCAATAATGATTACTTGTTGCTGGAGTCCACATTCCTGCAGGCTCTGCCTTTATTCCCCATACTGCTGGTGAATAAAACTCATTCCAACTGCTACCTAATCTAGTGAAACTCATCTTTCACTTCTGAGGCAAAAAAAAAAAGGTAGACAGGAAGTCAGGAGATTTTGAGATGTTGGCAGTTTTTACTATTGTGTCTCAAGGATATCTATGTTCCTATTAGCACAGTTCTTTTAGGAATGTTTTAATCTTTTAAACTTTCATTTCTTTGTGGGAAGAATAAAAGCTTTGCATCTTTTCCAACTTGGTGAGTTGATTTGATGGCTTATTCATGCTGTCGCTTCCGCTTCAAAGAGGCTGGGCCCCTAGGGCTAGCCAATTGTATTATGGATTCTGCAGATTTGGCTTTCCATTCCTGCTGGGTGTCATCTGTCCTCACAGTCTTGCAGTGGATAATTTTTGTCCTCTCTAACATCATCTGAGAAATTTGTGCCTGGCAGGCCTGTCTGTCCAAGTTAAGCTTGAAATAAAGTAGCCACACAACTAATTGGACAAGACATAGCTCTAAACAATAAGGCCACAGGCTTGCTTTGACCAATACCACAAACTTCCAGCCATTTGATTACAAATTCCGAAGTTTCTTTGGTGCAGTCCATGAACTAGCGTCTTTGGGTAATTTTAAGTTATCCTTCCTCCACTGCCCCATTCTCCTGACCTGCAAAATACACAAACACACACACCTTCATCCTTATTTTAATGGGCCTTAGAGGTTTTTAACCCTCTGGTTGGCTTCACCAGCCTTGCAGTTCCTGCCTGTTTTCAGCATTTGACGCAAGCCCTTGTTGCTTGGATGAAAGAACTCTGGAGTTAACTATCATTGTCAGAAGTTTGGGGAGTAGGTAACAGGCATTGCACTAACGAATGCAGCACTTCTCAGACGTTAGCACGCATGGTAATCATGCACGGAGCTTCTCAAAACACAGGTTACTGGGCACAGTTTGAGTTCCTGATGGAAGAGATCTGGTGCGGAGACCACACCATGAGAACCGCTGTACTACATCTGTCTGAATCTTAGGTGCCATTCATCAAAGAACTCGTGTTTTTGTCTTTTTGCGCAGTTGAGTCAGATTTTCTGAAGGAATGACCAGTGTGGTGGAGCACTCTGCATTCTGTTGGTTGGCCCTGTCACGGAGCAGTTTGTCTCCATGGTAGCTCTCTCAGTAAAACACCACCCGTTCTCCAAGTGATGTAGCTGCACCTGAAGCATCTCTAGGGGGACCAGCAGAATTCAGTGCAGGAAGGTTTCGCACAGGACTTTGAAGTTGCTTTGGCCTAGAAAATCACTGATGAGATGCACAGCCTCCACTGCACACCGAACAACCTCTCAGGCCTAGAGTGCCAGATGCATTTCCAAAACTTCATGGGATTAATATGCAGTAATATTGACTATTTTACCCCCAAAGACCCTCTAATCTTCCCCCTCCTTTCGCTTTCATCAGTTTCTTCCATTTATAATTTTTAACCCACTTCAAAAATATGTTACAAAAAAAGGACAAACAGTAATACAGAAAATGTTCTAGAAAAAAATCTCATGAAATGCATTTAATAAAAATAAATAAATTTAGGAGTCCACTCCCTCAATTATGCTTATCCTTGATGGGCTTATACTATAATGAATTCAAATTTAGTTCTCAATATGCATGTAATTGAATACTCATTTTTATTTTCTAATTTTCATAAGATTTAATAGAGAAATAGCAAATAATTTAACCCTGAAGTCAGAACTACTAAATTCACATTATTTCCATGACTTAGGTGTCTTAATTCTCACAAGTGTAATAATTGAAAAAAAATCCCTTTACAATTTCATGGTTTAAAGGATCTGGTATTGAGAATCTCTGTAAAATGATGTTGTATAGAGTGCTATGAAGATGAGAACAGCAAATCTTAAAACCATAGAAGTATTTAGTGTGTGATTACATTTATGTAATATCTTTGAAATGACAAAATTTTGGGAATGGAGGATACAATATAGGTTGCCAGGGGTTGGGAGGGGGCAGAGAGGAAGTTAGGTGTGGTTACAAAAAGGCACTATGGGGGATCCTTGAAACTGTTCAATATCTTGACTGTGATGATGAACATATAAACGTACATGTGTGATTACATTGTTCGGCACTAAATACACACACACAACGAACACAAGTAAAACCGAAAATCTGAATAAGATTGGTAGATTGTATCAATATTAATATCCTGGTTGTCATATTGACATTTGCAAAATGTTACAATTGGAGGGAAACTAGGCAAAATGTACAAGAAATCTCTCTGTATACAATTGTATGATCTCAAAGTTTTATTTTAAAAAATGCAAAAAAGTCTCATCAATCCAGAAACAATAAGAGATAACATACAAGACCTTTTTAGCCTCGGAAACCAAGGACACACTCAGAGCTGCCCCCACCCCAACCGAAGGTGCAAGCAGAACAGTGCTACCAAAGTGGCTCTTCTCTGACTCTCCTCGCTATCTGAGCTACAGTTAGTTGAAAGATTTCTGGGAAGGGAGGGAACGAAATAGAGGCATACACTGGACCTGATCACCCCAGAAAACAACACAACCCAACAGTGTACAGAGCAATGCAAACGGCTAAAACATGTATCTACAGGCTATCAGCAATAGAATTGCAGAAAAGTAATTGTGTAGTGAGTGATTTCATATTATCCCCTCTGGTGGACTGTACACTCCACCAGGAAGTAGAGGCATGAGCAGTCATGCTCACTGTTATATCTCAGCCCCTAGCACTGCATTTGACACATAGAAAATGCTCAATACATGTTCACTGTGTTTGGATGAAAAAATTGAAAAGCCCATATGGCCTGTTATATAGTAACTAGAGGCCCAGTGCATGAAATTCGTGCATGGATGTGTGTGTCCCTCAGCCCAGCCTGCACCCTCTCCAATCTGGGACCCCTTGAGGGATGTCGATTGCCCGTTTAGGCCCGATCCAGGTAGGATTGGGCCTAAACGGACAGTCAGACATCCCTCTCACAATCCAGGGCTGCTGGCTCCCAACTGCTCGCCTGCCTGCCATCCTGATTTCCCCTAACCACTTCTGCCTGCCAGCCTGATCACCCCCTAACCACTCCCCTGCCAGCCTGATTGGTACCTAACTGCTCCCCTGCCAGCCTGTTTGCCCCTAACTGCCCTCCCCTGCAGGCCTGGTCACCCCCAACTGCTCTCCCCTGCAGGCTTGGGTCCCCCCACCCCCCCAACTGCCCTTCCCTGCAGGCCCGGTCACCCCCAACTTCCCTTCTCTGCTGGCCTGGTCACCCCTAACTGCCCTCCCCTACAGGCTTGATCACCCCCAATTGCCCTCCCTTGCAGGCCTGGTCCCTCCCAACTGCCCTCCCCTGCTGGCCCAATCGCCCACAACTGCCCTCCCTTGCAGGCCTGGTCTTTCCCAACTGCCCTCCCCTGCTGGCCATCTTGTGATGGCCATCTTGTGTCCACATGGGGTCAGTCATCTTTGACCACATGGGGGCACCATCTTGTGTGTTGGAGTGATGATCAATTTGCATATTACTCTTTTATTAGATAGGATAGGCCCGGTGCACGAAATTTGTGCACGGGAGGGGGGTGTCCCTCAGCCCGGTCTGCACCCTCTCCAGTCTGGGACTCCTCAGGGGATGTCCAAAATTGGCAGTCAGACATCCCTCTCACAACCCGGGACCACTGGCTCCTAACCACTCGCCTGCCTGCCTGCCTGATCGCCGCCTAACTGCCCTCCCCTGCCAACCTGATCACCCCCAACTGCCCTCCCCTGCTGGCCTGATAGCCCCCTAACTTCTTGCTCCCCCGGGCCAGCCTGATCTCGCCCCTAACTGCTTGCTCCCCCACGGTGGCCTGATCACCCCTAACTGCCTCGGCCTCAGCCTCTGCCACCGTGGCTTTGTCTGGAAGGAATTTGGACATCTGGAAGATATCAGGTCACTCCAGTCTAATTAGCATATTACCCTTTTATTAGTATAGACTAGAGACCCGATGCATGAAATTCATGCAAGAGTTAAGCCTTCTTTCCCCCGGCTGCCAGCACTGTCTTCCCTCTGGCACCCAGGACCCGGGCTTCCCTCGCAGCTCCGGCTTCGTCTGGAAGGTCATCTGGTCTAATTAACATATTATGCTTTTATTATTATAGATGGCTTTTCCTTCCCTACATATCTCCTTCATTTTCTCCTCACCCACCACCTACACTTAAACACATACACAGGGATCGAGGCTGGGCAGTCCTTTAACCTGTCTGTGCCTCCGCCCTGCTCACCTGTGAGACAAGGATAACAATAGTACCTGCTTCAGAGGACTGCCATAAGAATTTAAAAAATTAATGTGTGCCAGCACTTACCACAGTATTTGGCAGATTGTAAGTGCCATGTTGGTGTTTGTTCAACTGCCACCTAATTCTGACACAGATTAGGAGTTAGCTCAGACCTGGCAGGTGAAGGGCACCATCCTCCTCCACAAGCTCTGGGGTTCCCAGGCCACCTATGCTACCGACATACTGTCTACAAATTTGGGGGGTTCCCACTTCCCCTTGGATTCAGTTAGTCACTAGGTTGACTCATTGACCTTGGGAAAGTGATGTACTTAGGATTAGAGATTTATTGTAAAGGATACAAATCAGAACCAGGTAAATGATTAGATGCACAGGGCGAGGTCTGGGAGGGCCCCAAACACGAAGCTTCTTTGTCCTCAGTACTCCTTACCTGGCAGCATATCAATATATGAGTACCAACCAGGAAGCTTACTGCAGCTTCAGTGTCCAGGAGGTTTTTATCAGGGTTTCAGTACACAGACATGGATGATTGAATCATTGGCTCCGGCCTCCCTCTCTTTCCTACTTGGGAAATTTCAAGGATTTAGAGGTTATCTCTCAGAAACCAGGGACAAAGATCAGCCAAATTCTTTATTATACAACCTATGGAAATTAGTAAATTGAGTAGGCAGAAGGGGGGACAAAAAAGGCATTTCAGGAAGGGGGGGGTGTCTAAAAATAAAGAGGCAGAAATAAGTGTGATATAGTCATGGCACAGTAGAAAGACCTCTTAGCTGATTAGCTTTGCTATATTGGAATGTGCCAGCCTTGAAGTTGAAAGACCAGGGCTTTGTCCATGGGTCTGCTATTCGATAACTATGGTGCCATCTTGTGGGAGTATAGGGATCATTGTAAGCCAACTTAAATCCTTTCTCTGAGAGGGGGACATAATTTAAATAGGTACACACACAACTTAGTCGATTAAAACAACAAAAATATATTATCTCTCACAATACTGTGGGTTGATTGGGCAGTTTCCTGGCTTCATTGCAATTCATGTGTCTGCATCAGCTGGCTGATGGCTGGACTGAAACTCCAAGAAGGCCTCCTTCACACATGCGGTGCCTTGGTGCTAACAGCTAGGGTGCCTACAGAATGTCTCTCTACAGGCAATGTCTCAACTTCTAGTGCTTCTCTACACAATGGCCTCACTACAGCAGGACAGTCTGACTTCTTGACAAGAGAGCAAAAGCAGAAACTGCCAGTTGTGTTAAGGCACACCACTTTTTCCACCATGTTCTTTTGGTCATAGCAAGTCACAAGACCAGTCCAAATTCAAGGGGAGGGGGAACAAATTCCATATTCTGATGGGAGGAGCAGCATGTTCCATGTGTGTACAGTGAGGGAAGGAATCATCACAGCTGTCTTCAGAGACTCTACCATATTCTCTGATTCCCAGCTTACTCATCTGAAAATGTGTATTATCTACTTCAACTAGATTAATGAGATTAAGACACATGATATATAAGTGACAGCATTTTATAAATTGTAAAGTGCTAAATAAGTACAATATATTATAGTGGTGGGTGATAAAGGCAGATTGGAAGAATGAGAGCAGATTATAAAAGGAGATAGATTGTAATAACATTTATTGAGTATATACCATATGCCAGGCATTGTACTAAGTGTCTTACAAGTATCTTCTTTAAATCACCACAGCAGCCGAAACCGGTTTGGCTCAGTGGGTAGAGCGTCGGCCTGCGGACTCAAGGGTCCCAGGTTCGATTCCGGTCAAGGGCATGTACCTGGGTTGCGGGCGCGTCCCCGGTGGGGGGTGTGCGGGAGGCAGCTGATCGATGTTTCTCTCTCATCAATGTTTCTAACTCTCTATCCCTCTCTCTTCCTCTCTGTGAAAAATCAATAAAATTTATTTTAAAAAAAAATCACCACAGCAAACCTTAAAAGATGGGTATTTCATTTTATTTTACAGGAAAGGAATTTCAAGTGAGTGGCAGAGCCAGAATTGGAACCCAATTCTGTTTGGTTCCAAAGTCTTAACTACTGTACCCAGAGTTCTTTGATCACTTTTATCTAATCAATCTGCAATTGGGTAAGGGGAGGTAGCAGCTACCCAGAACTACTGAAACAAATTTTTTGGAGGCAGAACCCATAATCTGCATTTTTAACAGCTAGTTAATGTGGGAGAAACATTCAACCTCACTGTACACTAAGAAGACCAGCTCAGAGGAAATGTAGGATTGCAGGTGCAGAAGAAAACAAATAAGAAAAGTGTCTAGCTATTGGGAGAATAATTATGTTTTCTAGAGGTTGATGCTAAAGCTGGTAAATGAAAGTAAGACTAGAAAAGTTAAAAGTCAGACCCAACAACTTGCAAATAACCAAATTTATATTTATTTATTAATTCATCAATTTTTTTTGCCTTTGGGCTTATTATTTCCTGTGCTAGAAAACCCCAAGTTCTTTTACCCCACCCAACATGGCTAACATTTATTCATTTGGGGTCTGATGAGAGATGTGTGCCTTCCCTGGGAAGTTCTTTCTGGCCATCTCTCACCCCCAGAGGTCCCACATGTGTGCTGTGCCTTCCTCCATCCTATCATTTAGGCCCTAAATGTTGGTTTGTGTGCCTTCTTCAGCACTAAACAGGAGAACCTTGTGTAGGAAGAGAGGGGGGAGAAAAGGAGAGATTACTAGGTGTACTGGTTAATAATGTGGATTTTGTGATCAAAGAAAACACGATAATTTCAAGAGAAACATCAAAAGTGCTTTATTCAAAGTAATGTCCATCGCTAGCTACACACTTCCCCCATCTTTCAGGTAATTTGTGGATACCGTCCCAATAGAACTTTTCTTGTTTTGAGGCTTATTTTTGGTTATTCAGAGACCCAATTTTCCACTTCATCATACGTTTTGAAGTGCTGCTCAGAAAGTGCATGTGCCATCGATCAGAACAAGTGTTAATCTGAAGGAGCAAGGTCTGGTGAATATGGCAGGTGGGTTAATACTTCCCAGGCAAGAACTTTTAATGTGTCTTTAACTGGTTTTGAAGTGTGTGATGTTGCGTTATCATGAAGCAAAATTACTTTGCCGTGTCTTCTGGCACATTCTGGTAATTTCACAATCAAAGCGTGATTATTTGTTGTCAGTACCGATCAGTAGTAACGGTTTCACCTGGTTTTAGAAGCTCATAATATACCACACCTTCCTGATCCCACCAAACGCAGAGCATTGTCTTTCCGAAGTGATTTGGCCTTGCAGTCGAAGTTGATGGTTGACCTGGATCAACCCATGATTCTCAAAATAAATCCACTTTTCATCGCCAGTCACAGTTCGATGCAAAAAAGACTTTCTTTCATGCCATTGAAGCAACATTTTACTGATGACTTTTCGGTTTTCTATTTGTCTTTCGTTCAGTTGATATGGCACCCATTTTCCTTCCTTTAAAATCTTTCCCATTGCTTGTAAATGATCGGAAATTGTTTGCTGAGCAACGTTTAATCTTTCTGCAAGTTGTTTTTGAGTTTGACATGCATCTTCATCCAATAATGCTTGTAATTGTTGGTCTCCAAACTTTTTCAGTTGACCTGGACGTTCTTTGTCTTTCACATCAAAATAATCACTTTTAAAGCATTTAAACCAGCGTTCACAAGTATCTTGAGATGGAGCATGTTCACCATAAGCTTCCCGAAGTATACGATAACTTTCAGCACCATTTTTCTTCAAAATATTGAATTAAAACTTCCCGCAAATGCTCTTTTTTTTTTTTTGGCACAAATTTCAACATTTTTTAAACGTAAAAATATCTATGATGTTAACACCTTCAGCAAATTTGACATGAAGTTTTGAAGCTTGCTGTCAATACAACAAAATAGCACACATATCAAATTGCATATATATCAACATATGTGTAACTCCATCTATTGAAAAAAATCTGCATTATTAACTGGTACACCTAGTAAGAGCTGGTTCTTAGAAAGAACCACTGGATGAACAGGAGGTGAAAAAGCCACTGCAAAGTTGCACAGTGTTTGTACTTTGAACAGGCGTGAAGACTTGCTGAGACTAGAAGATGAACTTTATGGAGTTTACCAAACGGAGCAGTTAGATACAGGGCAGCCCCACGGATGTCTCTTCATGACCAGGGCAATTAAAAGCAGCCTAGAAAACGCGTCCCTTCAATAATTAACTTAGCCCATATAACAGCTGGTTGAAATTTTGTAAATACAAGACAAGAACATATTATTTTTTTTCTCCTTCACGTGGGCACGAATGAGCCTGATAAGTGATTTGAACAACTTACTTAGGGCACCTTCCCATCGGGGCAGCACCTGCCCCAATCTAGCATGGCGGCATCGGCTTCTCCCAGGGCACGTCCCCAGTTACACTGCCGGGCCTTAAAGGAGCCAGGGCTGGGAGACTCCGCTGCCCGACGCGCTTTGATGACGCCGCACCCGCGCCGGGGAAGCGGGCAGAGCAAGTCTGCGCAGGCGCAGCGCGGCCGCGGTGGGCGGAGCTGGCGGGATGAGTGGCGGCGGCCCGGAGGCCGCTGTGGGTTGTGAGGCCCCCGCGGCGGGCGGCAACAAAAAGAAGGACTCCCTGGGAACCGCGGGCTCGCCAGCGCACCTCATTATCAAGGGTACGGAGTGAAGGGGATGTCGCCCTGGTGGATGCCTGGGCAGCCTCACCGCCCAGGCGGCGCCCTCTGACCCGGGGGGTGGCGAGGCGAGCGGGGTCGTGGCCGCGCCCCCTAGTTCTCTGCTCTCCTAGTAAGGACCAGCCCAGTCTCTCTCACTTCCTCAAGGGGAAAAACCTAGACGTGGGCCTCCTCCCCTCCCCGAGCCCGCGACCCCCGGGCGCAGGGCCTCCGTGTTCGCGGCCGCGCGGCGCTCCTGCGATGCAGGGAACTCGGAGCCGGAGTGGGCAGGGCTGCGGAGCGGTGGTGCGACGAGGTTGTTGGCTTTACCCACTGGAGCTCTGCCTGCTCCTCTGTCTGCTCCTGGTCAGGCAGGAGTTAATGAGGTCACCAGTGAAAGCGTCTTCCAGCAGGAAAGCTCCAGACACGTGTACAGAGGTCCGTTTGGTCCCGTGTGCTTCGAGCTGGGAGCTGACCACCTAGTATCAACCTGGATTCTCACAGAACCTGGATTTAGAGTCCAAAGCTCACAGCCCTGTTTCCTGCAACGAGATCTTTGCCAGTTTCTCATCGCCAGTCTTTCTCCACCCCGTCCCTACCCTGTCAGCCCCACCACATTGCAAGGCTGAAGAAGCCCTCCTGGGATCCCCGAGCGCTTCAGCGCCGCCGAGGGCAGCCCCTCGGATGCCGCCTATTTCATTTGAACCTTAGCTGTTACGATTGTAGAGTGCAGGGGTGGGGCATAGGTGTTAGGGCTACATTATAATTGTTTGTATGTGTAATCGTAGTGAACTACCACTTAATATTTTTTTTCGTTGTAGTAAAATACATCGTAACAAATTTTCTTAACCATTTTTAAGTGTACAGTTCAGTGGCGTTAGTACATTCACATTGTGCAGCTGTCACTGCCATCCGTCTCCATCACATATCTTCCCAAAGTCTGTACTCGTTCAACACTAACTCCCTGCAGCTTCTAGCAACCACCATTCAATTCTGAGGACTACTGTTTGTCATTTTGTGACTGGCTTATTTGACTTACCATCCTCAAGTTTCACCCATACTGTAGCATGTGTCAGAATTTCCTTTTTAAAGCTAAGTAATATTCTGTTGTTTGTTTGTATGTATGGATGTATGCATACACACCACACTTTGTGTATCCATTTATCTGTGGGTGAACACTCCAGTTGCTTCCACCTTTTGATTATTGTGAATATGGGTATGCACATTATGTTTGAGTCCCTGCTTTCACATTTTTTTTTGAGTATATACCCAAAACTGGAATTGCTGGGTCAACGATAATTCTGTTTTTTAATTTTTTGAACAATCACCATGTTTTTTTCCATAGAGGTTGTATGATATTACAGTCTCACTAACTGCACAAGCATTCCAGTTTCTTCACATCCTCACCAAGACTTGTCATTTTCTGTTTCCTTGCTAGTCCCTCCTAATGTGTATGAGGTAGTATCTTGTAGTTCTGGTTTTCATTTCCCTAATATATAGTGATGTTCATCATCTTTATGTTCTTAGTGGCTATTTGTATAGCTTCTTTGGAGAAATGTCCATTTGAGTCCTTTGCCCATTTTTAAATCAAACAATTTGTGTGTTTTTTTGTTGTTGTTGTTTTAGTTGTAGGAGTTCTTTATTCTGGATATTAACCCCTTTTCAGATACATGATTTGCGTATATTTTCTCCTATTCCATGGGTTGCCTTTTCACTCTGTTGATTGCATCCTTTGATGTACAGAACTTTTTTATTTTAATTTACTTAAAAAAAAAAGATAATTCAAGGGAAGTTTTTCAGGTTAATCCAGAATTGAGTTGCAATTGAAAATATGTCTGAATAGCCTTGGCTTTTTCAGTGGAACCATTCATTCTTTTCATTCTAAAAAATCTATTTTTAGTTCATCTTCTTTGAAGACTGTCAATTGTGAACAGATACTTAATTTTGTTGCTAGAGTCTAGTGAAAGGGAAGCATATAAATAAATGATTTCAATACTTATGCCCTGGGTCTTTGAGGGTTTCTGGCCCATGGGTGGGTGTTAGGGGTGGGGACTGGGAGACAGGAGCATCTTCCTGGAGGATGGAGTGTCTGATCTGAGTCTTGAGGAATAAAGTATTGGCAGTTAACAAAAGAGGGCAAGGTATTTTGGACTTTCGAACACCATGAGCAAAGGCATGCGGCCTACAGCAGCAGGAGTGTCTGGGAAATGAGGTGGAGTTCCGTGGAAATCAGACCATGGAAGACTTTCTCTTCAATGGCAGGAAACTGTCCAATAATAAGTATGAGAATCATGTGATTAGATTTGTATTTTAAGTAAAGCACTTGGGCAGGTAGTAGTTGGTCCTCATCTTACGGATTGCATATTTGTGAGTTTGCCTGTTTGCTAAGATAAATTCATAACTCCAAAATCAATGTTGGTGGTGCTTTCATAGTCATTCCCACATAGGCAGAGTAGAGAAAAACATTTAGCTGCCATAGCTGAGTTTGAACAACACGCCACTGCTTTTTCTTTCTTAAACAAGTGTCCTTATTGCTCTATTTAGTGCCATGTTTTTCACTTTTATGTAACTTTTGTTGTTGGTTTTGCTGTTTAAAGTGGTTTCCAGGTATAGTGCAGAAGTGGCCCTAAACACAAGAAGGCTGTGGTGTGCCTTAGAGAGACAATACATGTATTGGAGAAGTTTCTTTCAGGTATGAGCTGCAGTGCTGTTTGCTGTGAGTTCTCTGTTAATCAGCCATCTAGACAAAAAGAAGAAAATTCATCCGTCTGTATCTGAGGCCACTTCAGAAAGTGCCAAGGTAACATTTATGGTAGTGTGATGAAGCAATGGAAAAGCAGCTAAATTTGTGGATTGATGAGATGATGACCCATAGAGAAAGTGTAGTGGACAGCACTGTGTAAAGTTGAAAGCCAAAGAAATCTATAGTTTAGTTACCAAGGGTCAGGGAAATGTTAAACCCTTCTGGGCTAGTGCTGGCTGGCATTCTCAGAGGTGGTTCAGTGTGAAAAAATGTTAGACTTGCTGATGAAGCAGGTTCTGCAGATCAGGAGGCTGTAGAACTTTAAAAACACCTGCTAAGTGTTATACGGGAAAAAGTGTTATTGGAAGAGCAGATCTCCAACACCAAGGCTGGTGTGTTTTACAAGGATCTTGGCAAACAAACCTATATGACACAGATAGCATTTTGGTTAACAAAAATATGACAAGAGGTTTGCAGGAACATAACCTCACATTTCTTTTAAAAGCAATAGTTCAGTATTCTATAGTTCAGTGTTCATGGCAACTTTACAAACATAACTACTGCAAATAATGAGAATTGACTCTGTATGGAGTGGGTTATAGAGAGGTGCGACCAACTGTTGATGTAGTCCAAGTGAGACAAGGAGGGATGGAAAAGGGGATGATTTGGTAAGTTGTGAGGAAGAATAACATCTAAATGTTGACACCAAAGGTATAAACAGGAAAAATTGCAATGCAGTAAATTGTTCCTTAGGATATACAAAGCTTCACATATTACATTGAAGGCCTCCAAATTTAAGGCCAGAGTAAAAAACTTATTTAATGAGAGATCTGCAGTTTACTATATTCCTCCTTGTTCCGTAATCCCATAGCATACTGATCTTCCATTAAAGTGATTATCCTATCTTTTGTTTGAAGGGATATTTGTCTAACTCCCACAGTAGAGTATGAACTTTTGGAGAACAGAAGATGGTATATTTTATCTTGTACTAGAGGCCTGGTGCACAAAATTTGTGCATGGGTGGGGTCCCTAGGCCTGGCCAGTGATCAGGGCAGATTGGGGCCAGGCCGATTGGGGCCCTGAGGCCCTGGCAGGGTTGGGAGAGGAGGCAATAGTCGCTGGGCCGGGCACAGAAGGAATGGATGCTGGATGCCGATGCTGCCATCGTTAGTGCCCCGCCACCGCGCGGTTCCCCGCCTCCCCCCTTCCTTCCCTCGCAGCTGTGCCGCCATTGCGGCAGGTGGGCTGATTGGTGTCTGTTGGCCAGGGGGAGGGACAGGGCATGGGAGGTTGGCCGTCAGCCCCAAGGAGGGAGCCGGCCCTTGGTCCACTTGGGAAAGGGGCCATGTCCGCCGCCACCCATCCCCAGTTCCCCATCCCAGCCTGGGGCCTGGCCCCGATCGGGTGATGGGGGGGGAACACAGGAG
Organism: Eptesicus fuscus; assembly: GCF_027574615.1. Lineage (NCBI taxonomy): Eukaryota > Metazoa > Chordata > Mammalia > Chiroptera > Vespertilionidae > Eptesicus > Eptesicus fuscus. The sequence goes on from NC_072481.1 coordinate 87,620,926, forward strand.
GTTGGCTGGCCTCGGGGGAGGAGCCATTGGAGGTTGGCCGGCCAGGGGGGGTTGGCTGTGGGAGTGCACTGACCACCAGGGGGCAGCTCCTGCATTGAGCGTCTGCCCCTGGTGGTCCGTGTGCATCATAGTGACCGGTCATTCCAGTTGTTCTGTCGTAACGGTAGCTTAGGCTTTTATATATATATAGATATAGATATCAAGCAGCAAAAGAATGCTTCCCACGTAGCTGTGTGAAAATCTGTAGCTTACATTTGTTTACATTATTTTTAGAGACTTTATGTATTTGTAATCCTTGGGACTCCAGCAAACTCTGAATTATTATAATGCGCTTGTTTTATTATCCTATCCTATATAATAAGAGCCTAATATGCTAAGTGTCCAGTTGTCCGTTCAGCCAATCAAAACGTAATATGCTAATGATATGCTAAGGCTGCTCAATTGCTCGCTATGACATACATTTGACCACCAGGGGGCAGGCAGTTGACCGGTCGACCAGTCTCTATGACATGCACTGACCACCAGGGGGCAGACGCTACAACCAGTAGGTTAGCTTGCTGCTGGGGTCCAGCTGATCAGGACTGAGCGAGACTGGTCGGACATGCCCTGGAGCCCTCCCGTGGTCCCTTCCCTGCTGGCCAACCTCCCACATCCCTCCCCAGCCCCGATTGTGCACTGGTGGGGTCCCTCGGCCTGGCCAGCGCCCTCTCACAATCTGAGACCCCTCGGGGGATGTTGGAGAGCCGGTTTTGGCCATATCCCGCACAATGCAGGAGCTGCCCCCTGGTGGTCAGTGCGTTCCCACAGGGGTAGCGCTGCTCAGCCAGAAGCTGGGCTCATAGCTGGTGAGTGCAGTGGCAGTGGTGGGAGCCTCTCCCACCTCCACAGCAGTGCTAAGGATGTCTGACTGTGGGCTTAGGCCCGTTCCCTGTGGGGAGCAGGCCTAAGCCGTCAGTCGGACATCCCCCGAGGGCTTCTGGATTGTGAGAGGGCGCAGGCCAGGCTGTGGGACTACCCACCCCCCTGGGTGGCACTGGACCTCTAGTAATGTTATAACAAAACTAGTTAGTGGCTTAATTTCTATAGTAATGTGTGTTTCAGAATCTCCTCCCTCTACTCCCCCCTAAATCTTTACTATCTTAAATTCATGGTTTTAGAAGTGATCATTAGCTACTTCCAAACAATTTAATTATCTCACCAAAAGGTTAAGTAAATTCCCATTATATCAGGCCACAGAAATAGATCTCCCAAAATCAACAAAGCTTAATGACTTCTTAGTCACATAGAAAAATGTTAATTCATTTATGCACTCTGGACACGTAAATAATTTGGTCTCGAAGATGCTTGCTGGAGGAGAGAGATAATTTTAGTAAGTGATATGATGGAAACATATGCACTGGGTGCTTTGGGAACATACAATAGGGACATTCCTTGAAACTTAAAGGAAGCTAGATAGAATTAGTGAAAATTTTAAAGAAGTTCGATGTTGGAGCAGTTTTGAAGGAAGAGCACAGGGATTAGGGAATTGGGGAATGGTTCCAGGTGATGACAATAGTCTGAACTGTGGAAAGGATGCATGACGCAGCATGGTGTGTTTGGAAAACTACAGGTAGTTCAGAATTGCTGACAGGTGAGGTGATGAGGCTGGAGCCAGACCATGGAGGCCTTCTAAGCAGCTTGGAAGCTTATTGAGATGTGAATAAGTTCAATTGTCAAATAAGGTCCATAAATTTCTGCATAGCATAGTCCTCCCTTGGGCATTCACAGTTCATGTCTGTATGCTATAGACTCCCAGAAGATTGAAGGTAAAGGAATCTGTCTAATTTGATTTTCTCTGTTTCTCAAACTTAACTAAGTAGAATTTTTTAAAAAAATTAATTCCTAGTATCTTCCCAGAGAACTGTTTTAGGTAATGAACTATTGAATGATTTAAGCAAAAGTAGTACTTTTATTTATTTATTTTTACTTAGCATACTTCCCACAATGTATCCCAATAAAACTCATTAAAATAGAGAATTGAAATTTACCCTGTTGCATGTCTGTAAAATAAGAAACTTGAGGAACAGATTATACCAATGAGTGAATATGAATGGTACATGTTCTTATTTGGAGATTTAACTCCTCCAGGAATTTTGAGGTTTACCCTTTAAACTATGTAGTTGTTACTAAGTAGAATGAATAGAATGACTCACCCAAAACAGTTAAAATTCAGAACTTTTTTCTTTAATTATGTCTTTTTCAGACCCATTAAAAAGTTCAGAGACTTACAATGAACACTGACCCACCATCTTACTAAGTAAACATTAAAAGACCACTGTGTGGGATGAATAGAGCACAGAGGTTTTTTAGAGCGTGAAACTATTCTATATACCAGTGTTGAATACATGTCATTATACATTTTTCAACACCGAGAGTGAATCCTAATGTAAACTATTTACTTTGAGTGATAATAATGTGTCAATATAGGTTAATTGATTGTAACTAATGTACCACTGTGGTGCAGGTATGTTGATAGAACGGAAATTGTGGGTATGTGGGGATGAGAGGTATAATGGAACTCTGTGATTTCTGCTTAATTTTGCTACGAGCCCAAAGCTGCTATAAAAAAAAATAAGCTTATTGATTAAATTTTTAAAAAGGGGGACCACTGTGTATCTTACTCAAATTGCATTCTTCTCCCTCCTCTAAAGGTAACCACTGCCTTGAATTTGGTATTTATTGTTCTCATACATTTCTTTGTAGTTTTATTTCTTCTGTATGTATCCCAAAAGGAAGTATCATTTTGCATATTTTTTAAGTTTATATAAATAGCTTTATCCTACTGACCTTTTTTGTGTACAACATTATATTTGTAGAATTTATCCATGTTCATAAATGTAACTCTAGTGTATTCATTTTACTTGCTGATGTATACTATCCTACCTAATAATAGACAAATATGCAAATTGACCATACCTTCGCTATGCCCACGATTGGCCAGGAGGCGCGGAGGGGCGGGACTCGAGGTGGCCAGGGTGGCCGATTGGGCCGGCGCAAGCTCAGCGTCTGCACCATGGCTGTGCTGCGGCACAGATGGGGCCTCTGGGGCAGCGAGCCCACGTCTCGCCGCGGACCATCAAAAGCGTGGGAGCTGGGTGCCTGTCCGCTCCAGCGCCAGGCCTTTCAGAAGCCTCCGCTGCGCCAGGGAGCTGTGTTTCCACTCTGGCACCAGCGGACCCCCTGCCATCAAAAGCGGGGAGCAGGCTGCTAGCAGTGTCCGCAGAGCGTGCTAGGCTTTGCGGGCAGTGGATATGGCCTGGATGGCAGGTTAGGCCTAGGGGACCCTACACGTGCATGATTTAATCATGCACTGGGCCTCTAGTTTTGTCATGAATATGTTTAGGTTGTTCCCTTTTTTCTTTTGACATCACACTCATTTATAAGAGTCTCTTTCATTTGGGTAAGAGTTTTTCTAGAGCACATAGGTAGGCATGAAATTGCTAGGTATACATGTCTTCAGCTTTATTAGACACTGCAAAATTGCTCTCAAAAGTACTTGTATCAATTTACTGGCAGTGGATACGATTTCCTCTTAATCCATTGTCTAAACTAGATTTTAACCTTCATATATTTATGGGAAATAGAAAGAGTAAAAACAAGCTAGAGATTGTGCCACTTAACATGGATTAACCTTGAATTTTATTTTGTCTTTATAGATCTTGGAGAAATTCATTCAAGGCTGTTAGATCACAGACCAGTTATTCAGGGTGAAACCCGTTATTTTGTGAAAGAATTTGAAGTGAGTATTTAAAATTTATTTTGTAAAAATACTGCCCTAATTATTAGTGATTTTCATATATAGAAGGGACATTCTCTAGTTTTAAAATTTCTGATTTCTGTTCATGGTTCATAAAACCTACAAAGCTTTAATAATAATAGTAATAACTCTTAAGGAGCACAAGACTAGGCGGTAGGTGACTTGGGCTCAAGTTCTGTGTCCTACTCTGGCATATTTAATGTCTGCTAACCTCAGTTTTTTTCATCTATGCAGTGACATATAGTGAAAAAAAAGGTGGTTTTTGTTGTTGTTTTAATATATTTTATTGATTTCTTACAGAGAGGAAGGGAGAGAGATAGACGATGAGAGAGAAACATCGATCAGCTGCCTCCTGCACACTCCCTACTGGGTTTGTGCCCGCAACCAAGGTACATGCCCTTGACCGGAATCAAACCTGGGACCCTTCAGTCCGCAGGCCGATGCTCTATCCACTGAGCCAAATCAGTTAGGGCAAAAAAAAAAAAAAGGTTTTAAAGACTGATTGGTCTAGGTTTTCCAGACCCATTTTTTATATTTTTTTCTCAGTTGGGGCATCAGCACCCACCCAAAGCACTCAAGTTAAAACATGAGAATTATGCTTAGCTATTCTCTCACCTTTAGGGCCCATATTTAGTGACCATGTCTTCTGGATGCTGCCTCATAAATCTCTAATCCTTCTGACTTGTGTGCCTGCTTTATCAACTCAGTAAAATCCAATCTTTACCCCCTTGCCAGAGTGCTCTGACATAACCCTTTTATAATGTTTGTCATCAATAGGATAAAGTCCAAGCATCATTCTGTGACCTGTTCCCTACTTTTCTGGCTTAACCATCTGCCACCCCACCTTGTGTGCTATGTTCCAGCAATACTGATACACCAACCCGCCATCCTATTTCATATTACTGTTGGTTTGTACATATATAATTGGTTCATTGTGCATTAAACTAACATCTCAAGCTACTTTTGGATAGATGATAAATGATGTTACACAAACAATTTTGTGATTCTGGGTAAGTTGGGGTTTATTTTCAAATGAGACTCCAAACAAGTAGGAAGTCGAAAACTGCCAAAGGACAAAACCTTTTCATAAACCACTTATCACTACAAAAAAGCCTGTGGTACAGAGCAATAACAATTGAGAGACAGCACTGCAGCATTAGATACCATTTCTGAGTTCAACAGACTCTGTTACTCAAAATCTGCATATATCTACCTCCAAGAGTTGTGAAGATTAAAGGGGTGTGTATGTGCAAGCATGCACATGTCTGTATGTGTATGTTTTGGAATACTATCTGGTACCTAGGAATAGCTGTTAGCTATCTTCATCATTATTATTGTTGTGGGATAACAATAATGTGGAAAACTCAGAAAATTACCCAGAGACTATTCCCTAATCATACTATATAAAGATTATTACCAATTCTTTAGTGAGATTAAAGTAGAATAAAGTAGTGAGAGTAAACCCGGGCTGTGTTCTCTGCTCAGTCTCTCAAAGCTGTGATCAAGGTGTTGGCCAGACTTTGTTCTTATTTGGGGCTCTGGGTTCTCTTCCTAATTCACGTGATTGTGGCAGGACTCACTTCTCTGCTATGGTGGAATAAGGTTTCCCTGCTTGCTGTCAGCCAGGGGCCCCTCTGAGCTACTAGAAGCCACTCACATTCCTTGCCACATGGCCCCCTCCATCTTCAAAGCTGTCAATGGAGTCTTCGTCACATGGAATCCCTGTTGTGCTTGCCAAGAGGAGTCCAGTCCTTATTAAAGACTCGCCTGATTTAAGTCAGGCCCATTGAGGATAACTTCCCTTTTTTAAAGTCAACTGATTTGGGACCTAAAATATATCTGCAGAGTATCTTCAGAGCAGCACCTAGACTAGGGCTTGATTGCCTAACAGAGAATGTGTGTGTACACTAGGGGTGGGGTCTCGGGGGCCATCTTAGAATTCTGCCTACCATAAGCTCATAAATACCTGATAGTTTTCTTGTTATCTACTTGCTTATTACCTGACTTCCTTCATTAGAATATAGGCACCATGAGAATAAGGACCTATTGTTTTTATTTTCTGTTGTATTCAAAATGCCTAAAATAATGCCTGCTGCATTGTAGATGCTTCCTATGATTCAAAAGAATAAGTAGCAGAACTTGGACTAAAACTTGGATTTTCAACATTCAGTGATATCATAAATCATCTTTTTCATAAGTCATCCTTTTTTGCCAGTATGGTTAAATACTAAATAGTTATTATTTAAAAAATTTTAGATATACTTTTAAAGATCTACTTTATATATATATATATTTTTAATATTATTTGTTGATTTTAGAGAGAGGAAGGGAGAGAGAAATATCTATTTGTTGTTCCACTTATTTGTGCATTCATTGGTTGCTTCTTGTATGTTCCCTGACTGGTGATCGAACCTGACACCTTAGTGTATCGGTAACCGACTGAGCTATCCAGCCAGGGAGATCTACTTTATACTAAAAGAAGCATAGAGTTTTGGCATAATGGTGAGTTCTCTAATTCAATTCTCTCACTGGCTGAATTATCCCTAGAATACAGGTGTCATACTTTAAATAATGTAGATGTTTTCTATGAAATGAGTCTTGAATGGCGATGAAAGAAGTGTTACATTTATGCTGCTGAGTATGCTCTATTCAAGAGCTCACTTCCTGTTGAAGCGAATATCTCTTTTAACTAGGATGGAACATAGTTGCTAGGAGCATGTTTGAAAGGAGAGGAATTATAGTCAGTCCTCTGTATCCATGGGTTCTACACCTGCACATTGAAAATATTCAGGAAAAAAGTTAAGTTGTTGGTGTGTATTATATAGTTAGGCCTATGATGGTTGTGTCTATATTGAACATGTACAGACTTTTTTTCTTGTCATTATTCCCTAAACAATGCAATATAACAACTGTTTATAAAACACTTACATTGTGTTATGTATTTATTATAAGTAATCTAGAGGTGGTATAAAGCTTACGGGAGGATGTGCTTAGGTTATCAGGTTACATGCAAATACTATGCCATTTCATGGAAGGGACTTGAGTGTTCTTGGATTTGGGTATCTGCAGGAGTTCCTGGAACCAGTCCTTCATTATACCAAGGCACAGCTCTATCTACACTCTGCATTGTTAAGCCCTCTAAGATCTTTTTGGAGAAGAACCTGTGTTAAAGAGTAGGAAAAACATGGGCCTTGGAGCTTGACATAGCTAAGATGTGGAAACAGCCCAAGTGCTCATCAGTAGATGAGTAGATAAAAAGCTGTGGTACATGTACACCATGGAATACTTCATTACCTAAGGAATATGTTTACTAAAAAATAAAATTTCACCCTGGGTATGATAGATACAAGGCTATAGAAATGTCTTAAAGCCCTTATTTTGTGAGAGACAGAATGTCAGAAACTAATACTATATTGGTAAATGAGACAGACACAGACTCATCCTTCATGAAGCAAGGCATTCTTTTTTTCTTTTTAAAATATTTTTGTTGAATTTTAGAGAGAGAGGAAGGGAGAAGGAGAAGGAGAAGGAGAAAGAGAAACATCGACATGAGAGCAAAATATCAGTCAGCTGCCTCCTGCATGCACCCTACACCAGGGATTGAGCCTGCAACCCAGGCATGTGCCCTGACCGAGGAATCAAACCAGCAACCTTTCAGTGCATGGGTTGATACCCAACCAACTGAGCCACACTGGCTAGGGAGCAAGGCATTCATATATTGTCCTTGAAGAATGGTCTCTGGAGGGCTCAAAAATATTTTGTCAGCTAAGTTTGAGCCATTATCTTCAGCTAAATATATTTTCTTGAAGCGTACCTGATCCAATCTTTTCACACAGTGACCTCCCCAGTTGGTCTTCCTGAGGTGTAGTGTAGTATGGAAACTTTACATATCAGGCTCTGCTACCTTTTATGTATATTATATTCCTAGCATTTTCCTCAAATTAGAAAAGAAAAGCTAAAAACACTGTAAAGACTTTAGAGTTAAAAGGATATCTGCATTGTTTACAGTTCTCTTCTATCTTGGTTCAAACAATAACATCCTCTAATTAGTCCATGTGGTCTTCACCCAGATTGCATGGCTCAACAGAGGAAAGGTGAGGCAGAGCTAGCTGTCAGTACTTCCTAGAAGTTTCATCTGCTTTTATACCATTTAAATGTAGTTCACTTTAAGAAAAACTGCCTAGTATTTAAAACTGAAGTTGTTTATAGTTTATATATTTAAAGAAGTTAAGGCACATGGCAACAATCATCTTTTTCTTTATAAAATTTTATTTCTAAAAGAAGGGAATAAGTGCCACATGGTGGCAGCATTACTTAAATTATTGAAGTTCTATTATAATATTTTATGCTTTCTTTTTGTGTTTGCTAGTATTTCTGGGCAATTGACTCTCTTTCTCCCAACTTTATACAAATCTTTTCTTCCCTTGATTCCAGTGAGCATTTGAACAGAGATCCCAGTGGGGCCCTCTCAGTGAGCATCATTTTGATAGTGTCTGTGGATAGAGACATTATCATCTGCACCTTTGTCTTTCTAGCCACAAGGAGATGTCATGGCCTCTCTCACATAGAACAGAGGAGAGATCCATGTTAGTCAATACTTATGAAGTGCTTGCTATGGGGTGTGTAGTCCTGTACAAGTTTCTTATTTTTAGCAAACTTCATTTTTTGAATGCTTTATTGGATAGTTATTGAATACCTAGGTATAGCGGTAAGGGATGTATTTAGTTACTAGTAACAGGCACCTGAAAAATAGTAGCTTAAAGAAGTGCTTATTTTTCTCTCACACTACCCAGAACCTAGGGCTGTTATGGTGGCTCTGTGATGTCAGCTCTCTTTCTGATTTTTTTCCTTCTATCTCCCTGAGGTGTTGCTCTTATGCTTATGTTTACAAGGTGGCTGTGGAGCTCCAACCTTGACATCTGCATTTCATGTAGCAAAAAGGAAGGCAGGTGGGAAACATCTAGCAGTCTCTGTTATAGGCACATTTGCCACTCCAAATAATATTCGATGTTGCTAGAAAGAAAGGAGAGGAGAATGGACCCAGGACTATCTGTCACACTGGATATGTAAAAATAAGAAACAGTCTCTACCTGCAGAAGTTTACAGTCTAGGGACAAGAAAGACATATAAACAAAGAGATTTAATGGTGGAAGTATGATGATAAAACAGGCACAAAGTACTTGGGATCACCAAGGAGGAAACAACTCCCAAGAGAGCTGGGAGGAAACTTTTCATAAAGGGGGTGATGTTTGAGCTGAGAAAGAAAAACAGATATTATCCTGATAGGAAAAAAATGGATGATTAAAATTAGAGGCAAAAAAGAATTTCAAATAAGTATAGTTATTATGGATTTGGGAGGGATTGTGTTGATGAGTTTGAATATGGATTGAATTGATCAAGAGAAAATCCCTTGAAAGGCAGCACAGGCTAGAATTTCACTTGACATCCTAAGCTCTCATTTTTAGTTAGATTATTAGAGTAACTGTCATATTATGAAATATCAGTATGCAGTCTGTCCCATATACCATGTAACAAGTATATGTGTACACAATATGGTTTTGAATCTTAAAGACTAACCAATTTTGTAATTGAAAGAAAATTTTAAATTATTGGTTTCTCATTTCCTCTATAATATTATCAAATTAAGTTGTTAATATATATATTGCTGGAGGCCCGGTGCATGAAATTCGTGCACGGGGGTGGGGGGTGTCCCTCAGCCCAGCCTGCACCCTCTCCAATTTGGGAACCCTTGAGGGATGTCGACTGCCCATTTAGGCCACCGGGATCGGGCTTAAACGGGCAATCGGACATCCCTCTCACAATCCAGGACTACTGGCTCCCAACTGCTCTCCTGCATGCCTGCCTGATTGCCCCTAACTGCTTCTGCCTGCCAGCCTGATCCCCCCTAACCACTCCACCGCCAGCCTGATCAATGCCTAACTGCTCCCTTGCCGGCCCAATTGCCCCTAACTGCCCTCCCCTGCAGGCCTGGTCCCTCCCAACTGCCCTCCTCTGCAGGCCTGGTCCCCCCCCCAATTTCCCTCCCCTGCAGGCCTGGCCCCCCCCAACTGTCCTCCCCTGCAGGCCTGGGTTGCCCCCCCAACTGTCCTCCCCTGCCGGCCTGGTCACCCCAGCTGCCATCCTCTGCAGAGTTGGTTCCTCCCAACTGCCCTCCCCTGCAGGCCTGATCACCCCCAACTGCCCTCCCCTGCAGGGCTGGTTCCTCCCAACTGCCCTCTCCTGCTGGCCTGATCACCCACAACTGCCCTCCCCTGCCGGCCATCTTGTGTCCACATCGGGGCGGCCATCTTGTGTGTTGGAGTGAGTCAATTTGCATATTACACTTTTATTCGCTAGGATAGTAACTGTACTAATCCTATCTAATAAAGAGGGAATATGCTAATTGACCCTCATGCCATTGAAAAGATGGCGGCGCCCACAGCCAATAAGGAGGGAATATGCTAATTGACTGCCCCGCCCTCAAAGATGGCAGCATCCTCAGCCAATAAGGAGGGAATATGCTAATTGACTGCCACACCCTCAAAGATGGCGGCACCCACAGGCACAAGATGGCGGCGCCCATTCCCCTCAGCCCCGCCACACACCTGCCTCCAGAGTCCCCCAGTCCCCTCAGCCCCCCAGCTGCCCAGGCCTGGCCTGAGGCACAGGCAAGCCTTGGATGGCGGCTGCCCAGCTGCCCAGGGCCACCTGAGGCTCAGGAAACCAGAGCCAGCTGAGGCTTGCACTGCCAGCAGTGGCAGCAGCAGAGGTGTGATGGGGCATTGCCTTCTCCTGATCGCCAGGTTGCCTCCAACTTCTGAGGGCTCCCGGACTGTGAGAGGGGGCAGGCTGGACTGAGGGACCCCCCGCCCTCCAGTACATGAATTTTCATGCACCGGGCCTCTAGTCTATATATATATAAAAGCCTAAGTGACCGAATGACCGAACAGTCGCTATGACACGCACTGACCACCAGGGGGCAGTCAACTTGGACCGATGAAAAGAGAAACAGGCGATTGAGTCTCTGAAAGATTGCAAGCAGGTGGGGCTGAGCTGCAGTTCGCATTGGGAGGCTGGGCCATTGCTCCAAATTCCGCTGTTCCCCAGGCACCACTCTAGAGGTGTGGCTCCCCTGACCCCTGTCAACCTCTCTGGCTGGCCGTGTCCTCCCCAGGCAGCTGGGACTGTGGGACGGAGGGAGGGAAAAAAGAGACCACAAACCCCATCCCTAGCGCCCGCCTCCTCCTATCAGACCAGAGCCAACCCAGGACTTGCAGAAGGGTGCATGAAGTGGGCGGCCTTGCCATGCAGCTATGGTGACTCCCCAGTCCGCCCTGGGTACCCCTCAGGCACTCACCCCACTTCTCCGAGCCTCAGTCTGAACCCCTAGCAAGGCCGTGGGAGCTCTTCCCTAGGGACCCACTTCTCCATAGCTGGGTGTAGCAGACCAGGGAATGCGAAGGGCGGTGGTGGAAGACGGGGGCAGATGCCCAGCTGACTGAGATGAGTGGGGCCAGGATGAGCGGGAGCGGCCGCCTGTCGCTACTTGCACTACTACATCCCTTAGGTCAGTGGTCAGAGCAAAATATCAACAGTACAACGATTGAAATTTCTTTTGAGAGTCAAATTTTTTAAACTTAAACTTCTTCTAACGCCACTTCTTCAAAATAGACTCGCCCAAGCCATGGTATTTTGTGGAAGAGCCACACTCAAGGGGCCAAAGAGCCGCATGTGGCTCGCGAGCCGCAGTTTGCCGATCACGACCTTAGGGGATGTTAGATTCCCGTTTCAGCTCGATCCCCGCAGGCCACACCAAGGGACCACACCGGTGCACGAATCCGTGTGCCAGGCATTGTTTGAAGCACATTACATGAGCACTTACTATTACTTTCAACATGAGAAAAATTAACTGTACAGTAGGTCCTCGGGTTACATCGGAGATCTGCTCCTATGGTGCGATGTAACGCGATTTTCTCCATAAGTCGCAACCCACCTACATAAGCACCTACGTCACTCACATGGAGCACATACACAGCAGTAATGAAGCGAAACAGTAAAAAAAATTTAAAAGATAATTCCTGACCTTCACTTGTGGTAAATAAATAATAAAAAAACGAAAGCACATATGTACATACGTTGAAATGATGGAACTTTTTTTAAAAAATATATATTTTATTGATTTTTTTTACAGATAGGAAGGGAGAGGGATAGAGAGTTAGAAACATTGATGAGAAACATCGATCAGCTGCCTCCTGCACACTCCCCACTGGGGATGTGCCTGCAACCAAGGTACATGCCCTTGACCGGAATCGAACCTGGGACCCTTGATTCTGCAGGCTGACGCTCTATCCACTGAGCCAAACCGGTCAGGGCATGATGGAACTTTTAAAATAAATACTGTAAATGGGAGATGGCGACGTAACCATGAAACGACGTACGTTGAGTCCGACCTAACCCGAGGACTTGCCTGTATATGAAAATTTTCAGGGTATTTTACATTGGAAACCAGGTGCTGAGCTTTGTTTTGAGAATTTTTGCCCCAGAAATAAAATGAATATATAAATAAAAGGATGTTATAGTTTTCCTTTTGTAATAGGTGTCAGTAGTATCAATATAAAAAGGCACATACCAGATGGTAAGTTTAAGGGCAGAGACTATTTCTGACACCCTGTTTCGTGTAACATTATCATTGGGTCTATTTGTTGTATAATTTAATTATTGTCATTAATAAGCTATTAGAAAGGTGAGACTACAAATTCACTTGCTACAGTGTGTGACTGCCAGGTTGTCTGCTACCAGAAATAACTCTTTTATTTATTTATTTTTTTAATTTAATAAATCTTTATTGTTCAGATTATTACATTTGTTTCTCTTTTTTCCCCCCATATCTTTCCACCACCCGGTTCCCATCCCCCCTCTGCCCTTACCTCCCCCCCTGCTGTCCTTATCCATAGGTGTATGATTTTTGTCCAGTCTCTTCCCATACCCCCCACACAGACACACCTTTACCCCTGAGAATTATCAAACCACTCCCATTCTATGCCTCTGATTCTATTATGTTCACCAGTTTATTCTGTTCCTCAGATTTTTAATTCACTTGACTTTTAGATTCACTTGTTGATAGATATGTATTTGTTGTTCATAATTTTTATCTTTACCTTTTTCTTCTTCTTCCTCTTCTTAAAGAATACCTTTCAGCTTTTCATATAATACTGGTTTGGTGGTGATGAACTCCTTTAGCTTTTTCTTATCTGTGAAGCTCTTTATCAGACCTTCAATTCTGAATGATAGCTTTGCTGGGTAGAGTAGTCTTGGTTGTAGGTTCCTGCTATTCATCACTTTGAATATTTCTTGCCATTCCCATCTGGCCTGCATAGTTTCTGTTGAGAAATCAGCTGATAATCGTATGGGTACTCCCTTGTAGGTAACTGTTTTTCTCTTGCTGCTTGTAATATTCTCTCTTTGTCTTTTGCCCTTGGCATTTTAATTATAATGTGTCTTGGTGTGGTCCTCTTTGGATTCCTTTTGTTTGGGGTTCTGTGTGCTTCCTGGACTTGTAAGTCTATTTCTTTCATCAGGTGGGGGAAGTTTTCGGTCATTATTTCTTCAAATAGGTTTTCAGCGTCTTGCTCATTCTCTTCTGGCACCTCCATAATTCAGATGTTGGTACACTTGAAGTTGTCCCAGAGGCTTCTTACACTATCTTCAACTTTCTGAATTATCTTCTCTTCTTGCTTCTCTGGAGGAGTGTCCTTTGCCTCTTTGTATTCCAAATCATTGACTTGATTCTTGCGTTCCTCTAGTCTGCTGTTGGGTCTCTGTATAATATTTTTTATTTCAGTCAGTGTATGTTTCATTTCTAGTTGGTCCTTTTTCATATCCTTGAGGGTCTCATTAAATTTATCGGCCTTTTCCATGAAATTCTTGAAAAACCTTATAACCGTGGTTTTGAACTCTATGTCCAATTGTTTGTTCTCCTCCATTTCTTTTGTTTGGGATCTGTTTCCTTGCCTCTTCATTTTTGCTGCTTCCCTGAGTTGGTAGGGTAGCTTTGTGTTCTAGGTGTCCTATATGGTTCAATGGGTCAGCCTCCCAGTTACCTGAGGTGGACGCTCTTGGTGCACCCCTTTGTGGACTGTGTGTACAGCCTTGTTGTAGTTAAGTCTTGATTGTTGTTGGTGTCACTGGGAGGAATTTACCTCCGGGCCAATTGGCTGTGAGGACCCGCTGTGTCTATAATGGAAGAATTGCTGTGCTGGAGACACGTTTATGGGGCAGGACTTGTTCCAGTAGGGCTTTGGTGCTCACTGAGTCTGCCTCTTGAATGTGTCCCTTATGCGAGTGGTTGAAATCTGGTGTCGTCTCACACCTACCACTAGATACACTAGTGTCTGGATCTCCAATGGGGTGCAGGTCAGCTCCTGTCTGAGGCCACCCAGCAGGAGCTACAGCAAGAGCTACAGTTTTCTCCTCTTTGCTTGGGCGGTTTTGGAGCAATCTGACTGGAGCTGCAGTTTATTTGGTTAAGCTGCCACAGAACAGGCCATTTATATGCAAAAGCTGCTGTGTGGAGCCTGGGCGGGTTTGTAGAGTGTGCGGGGTGGGGTCTCAGGGTGTCACTACGCTAGGGCGTGGCAAACGGCGATGGCTGCTGTCAGCCGTCTCTGCCTTTCTGCGTTTCCAAGTCCCCGCATCCCGTGCTCCAGCGCAGTAAACACTGATTGCTGGGCACACCTCTGCAAAAAAGTTACTCTCACTTTCCGACCCGATGGCCGAGAGTCCAGCTTCTCCCCGTAGGCGTCTGGGTCCCCCGCGTGTCCCCAGAAACTGGATTTCAGAGTGATCGGGAGCTTATCTACCTTCGGGTTGAAGAAAAGCCGTGCGCCCAGTTGCCCGCCACCAGCCCGATTCGCGTGCCTCCGTACCTCAGCTTTTTAGCGTTTGTGCTCCTTTCTCTTCTTAGTTGTAAATTTTCCACTCAGCCAGCTTTCCTGTGGTTCTGGGTGGTAGATGTTTTGTCTTTTAGTTGTATTTTTGAAATTGTTGTGCGAGGCGGCAGTTTAGTTGTTTAACTTTGCCGCCATCTTGGTTCCTCCAGAAATAACTCTTTAAATAAAGTGGTTCTTAACTATAGGAGGTCATGGACTCCTTGGAGAATTTTCCCTCCCAGAAGAATACAAAGAGGACATATACATTCAATTTGAGTGCAATTTCAAGGGGGTTCTAGAACCCCAATCCCAACTGTGGACCCCAGGATAAGACTTATACTCTGAATGGAGCTGAAGAGTTCCCTCTCTGTTCATTGTTGCCTTTCTGTTTGAATTGAGATACCATTCTTTTCTATAAACAAAATCATGAGAACAAAAATGCCAGCTTTTCTAAACACTAAAACAAATAGACCACATAAAGATTATATATATTATGTGTGTGTTTATGAATGACTCATAAAATGAGATGAGAAAATTCCGTTATTCATTCTGTTTAGGAAGGAAAGAATTTAAAATATACATATGTACACATTTATATGTTTATATACATTTTATATATGCATGTGTGTATACACACACATATACAGTATATGTTGATGGATGTGTGTGGATGTATATCCTTATACTTAAAACAATGGTGGAATAAAAAAATTTAAAGAATTACCTAAAGAGAGAGTGATAGAAGGAATAGAATGTAAAGGATAGGGATAGAAGCTAGACTTTTTTGAAGAGAGAATTTTGAAGCCATATAAATATTTTACATAATTAAAAGAAAGTTAAATTTTAATGAGCAGTTCTCTCCAAATCAAGTAAAAAATGTAAAAAAGCAAACCTATGTTTGTAGATGTTGGTATTGCCATGCAGAGAGAAATTATCCCAAGTAACTTTAAAACACAGTAATGTGACTACATTCCTAGAGGAATATCCCCTTCAGAACAACAACAAAAATAACCCCAAAATGAAAAAATAGTTTTCAGTAATCATTTTATTGAAGCTAGTATTGGTATTATTTGTTTAAATTGGTAATAAAGTAAATGAGTAATTATATTGGTGGTTTGAGAACTGGAAAGAGATGAGGCAGAGAAGGGTAATTAAAACCCTGTAGTCCTGAATTTAAGTTTGACTAATGAGTGAGAACTTAAAAAGTATCCTTTCTTTTTAAAAATAGTTATCTCCTAGCCTTGTCTACTGAAAGTTCTAGAAATAATGACCAAGCCAGTAGAGTGAACACCCCTAGTGCTCAGTCTCCAAATACTATTTGTAAATACTAGTGATATTTAGAGACCTACTGATTCCAAGTCTGAGTCGGGAAATGTACAGATGAGCCTGGAGCATCAGGCCATACCAGAAGAAAAGAAACTACTAAAGAACATTCGAGTTTTGTCTAAAGCAGGGTTGGGGCCTGTCCAGCCCATGGGCTGTGTAAGACCCGTGAAATCATTTGGTCCAGCCCTGCCAAGGCATTAGGGGTGAGTTAATTAAATGTTTGATCAAATATAGCATGATAATTTTTAAGTTGATAACTTTGTATGGCCCATGAATGATGTTCTAAATATCCAAATAGCCCTTGGCAGAAAAAAGGTTCCCCACCCCTGGTCTAAAGCATTCCAGAACCAACTGGAATAGGCTCCCACTGGACAAAGGACAATTTAACCACCAAGAAGGAGAAATACTATAATGGATGAAAAACTTCAAACATTTTTAAATTTTTGAGTTACAGGAATATGTAAAAACAAACAAACAAAAACCTTTAGAGAATACTAGGGAACCAAATAATTGTTTTAGGGAAATGATCAGGTGTTTTATTTTGCCTTTCGTATAATGAGCAATCTTCAGAGTAGCCAAATAGTTGATGAGGGGAAATTTTTCATTTTGGAGGTATTCCTGCTGATAAATGAAGACAGAATGCTAGCAATGTCCTCTCAAAAGTACACAACCAACCTTTGAAATGTTCTTTATAAACAAAATATAAAACCCTGAATCTGATCAAGCCTCTAGTTCTAACAACTAATTTACAGGAAAGAGAAGAGACAAAGGAACATGTTAAATTACACCATGGGGATTCATTCAGCAGAAAAACAGACTGTGGGAAACTGCAGAATAAATGACTCACTTTTTTCCCCAACAAATTGCAAAGGGAAAAAAAATGATGGAGGACAAATCTATAGATTAAAAAAGATTTAAGAACATATTAACCAATTGCAATGTAAGAATCTTACTTCAATTTCATTTTAAACAAACTGGAGGATAAAAAGAACATTTATGGGTTATTTGAGGGAACGCTACCTTGATTTGTTTGGTTTTTTAAAAATATATTTTTATTGATTTCAGAGAGAGAGGGAGGTAGAGAGAGAGAAACATCAATGATGAGAGAGAATCATTGATCAGCTGCCTCCTGCACACCCCCTACTGGGGATTGAGCCCCCAACCCCGGGCATATGCCCTGACCGAGAATTGAACCGTGACCTCCTGATTCATAGGTCGATGCTCAACCACTGACACATGCCGGCTGGGCACTACCTTGATTTTTAATAATATTAAAGATTTGTTGAGTGTGAGAGAGGTGGTCTTATTGTATCTGTTTTTTAAGATGAGTTTTTGTCTTTTAAAGGTAGATGTTGAAATATTTATAGTTGAAATGATACATTGTCTGGGATCTGCTTCAAAAGAATACAGGATTGTGTAGGGAGATGTATGGAGTGCTATAGAAGGAACAAACTCAGCCATGAGTTGAGAATTTTTGAAGCTTGATGATAGGAATATGAGAATTCATTGTTTTATTTTCCCAACTTTTGTATAAGTTTTAAATTTTTTACTATGGGAAAATTAAGAACAATAAATATCTGACCACAGCTGCTCCATAATAATGACTCAAAACAAAACAAAAACCTGGGGTAACATAACTTTTTATTTTCTTATGATCAAGTTTACCACCTTTCTTTTTAAAGATAAATGTTTATTTTGTATTGATTTTAGATTTAGAGTAAAATTGTTAAGATAGTACAGAGAGTTCTTGTTTACTTTTCCCCCATTTTCTCTCTATTGATGTCTTATATCAACATGCTACATTGGTAAAACCTAAGAAACCAACATTGGTACGTTACTATTAACTAAGCACCAGATAGATTTCACCAGTTTTTCCATTACAGTCCTCTTTCTGTCCAGGATCTAATCCGGGGTACCACATTAGCATTTAATTGTCGTGTCTCTAGTCTTCTTTGGTTTGTGACAGTTACTTAGTCTTTCCTTGTTTTTCATAATCTTGATAGTCTTGAGTACTGGCCAGTATCCTGTAAAATGTCCCCCAATCTGGGTTTGTCTGATTATTTTTTTTAAGATTAGACTAGGGTTGTGAATTTTGGGAAGAGTACCACAGAAGTAAATAGCTCTTGTCATCACATTACATCAGGGGATGCTATCACCATGACATCACTGATGATATCAACTGTCATTGTTTCCACTGTCAAGTTACTATTTTTCGCTTTCCCTGCTCTATTCTTTAGAAGCAGGTCACTAAGTCTAGCCCAACCTCAAGTGGGGGATATTAAGACCCTCCCCACAGTGCAGTGACTCACTAGAACTCAAGGACATAGCATATGGTTGTTCTGGTAGCTCAGTGTTATTATGGCAAAGGAATACAGAGCAAAGTCATCAAAGTGAACAAGTGCACGGGGAGGAGTCTGGGTGAGTCCTCTTCTAGTGGTCACACGGTATGTTCTTCATTCCTTAGTGAGCTGTGACAACACATGTGGAATGTTATCCGTCAGGAAAACTTGCCTTAGCCTAGGAGTCCAGGGTTTTTATTGGGGACTGGTCAGGTAGGCAATCTCTGCCTAGCATGTATCCAAATTCCAGATTCCTGGAACGAAAGTGGTGTCTTATCATTTATAGAAAGTTTTATACCAGTGAAAGGAACTATTTACTGGTCAAGTTCCCAGCCCACAGCCAAAGGCCAATCTTGCAAGCAGGCCTTTCTAAGGATAGTAATCTTAGGCCTTCAGTGTTAGCTCTTTTCTGCACAGGGAAGTATCCTCATATTACCTTTACTTCATACTTTTTACTTAAGAAAAATGGAATCAGGTAAAAAATATAGAGTATAAATAAGATGGTAAGAATGAAAAAAAAATTTTAGTCAAATCAAGGGCATCTAATATCTTCTTTTGCTGTACAGGATGAAATATGTCATAATTTAGGCCTCTTTTTTTGTTCTTTAAGTATTTCTCATGCCAATTTAAAAAAATATATGTCTTTATTGATTTCAGAGAGGGAGAAGAAGATAGAAACTTTAATGATGAGAGAGAATCATTGATTAGCTGCCTCCTGAACACCCCACACTGGGGATCAAGCCCACAACTCAGGCATATGCCCTGATCTAGAATCAAACCGTGACCTCCTGGTTCATAGGTCGATGCTCAACCACTGAGCTACGCCAGCTAGCCTCTCATGTCCATTTTAAAATATTGTTATAAAAATTATTACTCATATTATAACTTTTCAACTTTTGAAGCATTTCATAATAATTAAAAAAAAAGTCTCCAGATTGTGTGTCATCTCATTTATTGCCAATAATTAGAAGAAGGCCTTGTAAATTTTAGTAATAAATAATAACATAACAACCAAAACCTGGGTGGAAATCCCAGAAAGTAATTACTAAGATTTAAGACACAATATGTACTAGTCACTTATTTTCTTTTAATAGGAAAAACGTGGTCTTCGAGAAATGCGAGTTCTTGAGAATTTGAAGAATATGATCCATGAAACAAATGAACATGCTCTTCCCAAATGTCGAGAAACAATGCACGACAACTTAAACCAAGTTCTCCAGAGATGTGAGCCAGCTATTTTTTTATATTGCTTTATTTCACATGAGTTCTATGCCAAAATGTATCTTGAGTATTTGGTGGGAGTAAGAGAGGATAGAGATGGATGCCCTGTCTCAGAGGAAGTGCTTATCTAGTGATTAATGTGTATTGCCATTGATGTTGAGAGCCTTAATATCCAAAGTGAGATGTGTGCATCTGCAGTGCACAAGATTATTTATCCTTTTAGGATCTGAGAAAATTGAAACCTTTTTTACCTTAAAAAATTTATCCATTAGAAAAAGTTTGATAACCAAGATTTAGGATCTGAAATAAAATGTCTTCAGATAGATAGGATATTAGAGTGTTTTTTTAAATTTTTAAAAAAAAATCCTGTTATAATATTAGTATTTTATTACTTATTTTCATTAAGCAAAATATTTTACTTTGAAGACATAGTTAATCAAAAAGAATATTAAACATGTCAAATCATAGCATAAAAGGAGTTTTATTAATAATTGATTTTAAAATTAGAAGTATATCAAAAATACAAGGCTGCTCCTTGCATCTATATTGACACTATTCAGCTTGTCCAAGGATAATGCTGGTAAATAATGATGGATTACTGAAGTGCAAAATAAAAAAATGTCTTTTGGGCAGGGAGGAGTGAGAGAAAATTGGCCAGTGAAGGAAAGCAGCTGAGAGATCTTGGCTAGTAATTGAGTTAAGTCTTTATGTACAAGTCCAAGTTAGTCTTGTGTACTCTGATGTTAAAAGGAGTTTGGAGAGGAAAAATCTCCTAAGGTTACCTTTGGTTTCTTTGAGTGGAGCAACAAGAAGTCTAAAATTAACCTCAGGCTTTTGCATTTTACTACAAACTTGCCCTTGTTTGTTCACACTGTCACTTCCTTAACCTTGACAAACATTCTAGACATTATGCTAAAAATAAAACTAAAATTATCTATACTAATAAAAGAGAAATATGTAAATTGACCATGACTGTGCAACACCCACCAGCCAATCAGAAGTGAGTATGCAAATTAGTGGGACAAATATGGCAGTAGCCATGGAGCCAACCAGAGAGGGCGGGAGGCTTGGGTCACCCCGGCGATGGAGGAAGCCAAGCTTCCCACCTGCCTGGGCTGGCCACCGAAGGAGGAGCCTGTGGGCGCTGGCCACGGAGCCAGCCTGGGCACGTGGGAGGCTTGGGTCACCAGGGGCGACCCAAGCTTCAGCCCACCCTGACCAGCCGCTGAAGGAGGGGCCTGTGGGCAGTGGCCATGGGGCAGGCCTGAATGTGGAAGGCTTGTGTCCCCCGGGCCGGCCACCGAGGGAGGGGCCTGCAAACGGCCCTCAGCCCCTTACCCAGGCTGGCCACGTTCCCATGGGGTGAGGATGCCCACTGGGGGGCGTGGCCAGTCTGCAAACAGCCATCAGCCCCTCACCCAGGCTGGCCAGGCACCCCAGTGGGACCTCCACCCTGAAGGGGGTTTGGCCAGCCTGAAAATGGCCCTCAGCCCCTCACCCAGGCTGGCCACGCCCACCTCCAGCAAGGAACCTCACCCCATGGGGGTGTGGCTGGCCTGCATACTGCCCCAGCCCCTCGACCAGGCCAGCACCGTCCCCAGTGGGGACCCCCATCACAATGGGGGTGTGGCCGGCCTGAAAACCACCACAGGCCCCTCGCTCAGGCAGCCCTGCCCCCCAAGGGAACCCCCACCCTGATCTGGGACACCCTTGAGGGCAAACCAGCCGGCCCCCACCCGTCTCTATGCTAATAAAAGGGTAATATGCTAATTAGATTGGGAGACCTTCCAGGAGACCTTCCAGATGTTCTTCTGGACAAAGCCATGGTGGCGGGGCCAAGATAGAGGCGGTTAGGGGCTAAGAGGGGAGGGCAGTTATGGGTGATCAGGCTGGCGAGGGGGGCCGTTGGGGTGAGCAGGCTGGCAGGGGGGAAGTTGGGGGTGAGCAGGCCAGCAGGGAGGGCAAGTGGGGCGAGCAGGCCGGCAGGGGGGGGCAGTTGGGGGCGAGCAGGCTGGCGGGGGGGGGGCAGTTGGGGGTGATCAGGCCGGCATGCAGAGTGGTTAGGGGCAATCAGGCAGGCAGGCAGGTGAGCGGTTAGGAGCCAGCAATCCTGGATTGCGAGAGGGATCCCAGATTGGAGAGGGTGCAGGCTGGGCTGAGGGACACCCCCCCTCCGCCCGTGTACGAATTTTGTGCACCGGGCCACTAGTTATTAATAAGAATGCTTATGTATGCATTTGAACTCTGCCTGTAACTTGCCTTTTCCACATTTTGAGTATATAAAAATAAATTGGATAAAACTTGGTAAAAATCTATAAACAGTTATTTTGACTTGCTTCATTCTTGGGCTAAAGTTATTTCTCATATGAGGACTGGCCTCTTAAAAGTAGTCTTCAGCCCAGTCACTGTGGCTCAGTGGTTGAGCATAGACCTATGAACCAGGAGGTCACGGTTCAATTCCCTGTCAGGGAACTTGCCTGGTTGCAAGCTCGATCCCCAGTAGGGGGCCTGCTGGAGGCAGCCAATCAATGATTCTCATCATTGATGTTTCTATCTCTCTCTCCCTCTCCCTTCCTCTCTGAAATCAATAAATATATGTATACTAGGAGCCAAGCGTGCGAAATTGTGTGGCCCCACCCACCTGCCACCCTGCCTTGACACCAAACCTTTCCATACAAAGCCCCAGCATGCCTGGCCCAGCCCCCAATCCCTCTGGCCTTCTCTGGCCACTTCAAGCCCCGCCCTCAGTCCCTCAAGTCGCCTCAGGCTGGTCCCGCCTTCTCTGGGCACCTCCCCACCTCCCCCCGCATCTCTGGAGCAACGTGGTGGCTCCGCCCCGTCATGGTGCTGGAGGAGAGAGTGGAAGCCTCCCACCTGCTGTGCTATGCTCCTTCCCCTGGCAGGTGGGTGGCAGGGCGCTCTGAGTGCGAGCAGTGGGTGGTGAAAGACTGGTGAGGGGGCGCTACGGGCTCTCACCCCTGCCCTCCCCACCACGGGATGGTCCCGCCTCCTCCAGGCGCCTCCCCGCTTCCACCCTGTCTCTGGAGCAACACCACGCCGTGCACGCACAGGCAGCCTCCTGCAATCAGTCGTGACGTTACCATGTAACAGACTATTTGAATATTCCTTTATTATTATATAGGATATTTTTAAAAACTAGAGTCTTCACAATGCATTAAAAAAGTATTATCTGAAATTTAAATGTATTCTCCTGAAAGGAAGAATTAAAACACACAAAATGCAAAGTTAATAATTAAGGTTTTGACATATATAGACTGCTTTGGGTCTCATTGTTAGCTTTAGAAACTAATCAATGACTTTTGGAGCTCAGTAGGCTCCAATATAAGTATTTTCATGTAGTAATTATCCTGAACAGCACAGGTATAATAGAGATAATTACCTGCTTTTTAAGCTGATGTAGTTTAAAAATTCACCTGGGCCCAGCTGTTGTTCTTGGGGAATTACATGTTTAAAGACTTGACATTTTAAGTCATAGTGCTGGCTTGTTTATTTTCACTACTAACTGATCAGGGAGTTGTGCAAGATCATGCAAGTGAATTTATATATAGAATATATTCTGATCTAAGTTATACTTTTTTTTTTTTATCTAAGTTATACTTGACAAGACTAGTGATGAGTTGAGTTTTGTTGTGTGCCTGTTAGAACTGCCACATTGGTCTCTTCTATACATGTTTGAGAGCTGTGCTGGCAGTGTCATCAGCTGCATCTCAGAACTCTGCTGTTGTGGATCGTGGTCTAACATGGTGCACAAAACTAAATAATTGTGCAACAGTAAAATGGGGACATCTCGAATTATTTGAATGAGACCTATTACAGAATCTGCAGCTCAGAATTGTTTCTGCTTTTTGGCTGTGTAGCGCCACCTATCTTGCAAAGTGTCTTTGTGTGAGCAGAGCCTTTAGAACTAACACTGCCCTGTGGATCCTTAATACCACAAAAAGTAAACAAGAGCTCTAGGACAGCAATTTTCAATCTTTTTCATCTTATGGCACACATAAACCAATTGCTAAAATTCTGAGGCAACCCAAAAAATATACTTGACAAAAGAAATAGGTATAATTTTGACTCATTCACACCAGACGGCTATGAATAATTTGGCTATCTAAAGGAAAAGAGGTGGGTACTCCTGACTAACTAGTCAGGTATTGCATGTTTTAAAAATTCTTGCAGCACTCCAATTGAAAATTGCTGCTCTAAGAAGATACATAAAAGCAACCTATAAAGTAACTTGTCTTCAAGATGCAGCCTTTACATTTTTCTCATCCTGAACATACCAGTAGTGTCTGTGTTCAACTCATTAATTATTTAATACACTTCACCAAGTTTGTTATCTAGAGTTCTTGTCCTTGATTTTAGAGAGTAAGGACAGAAAGCCTTTAGGTTATTCCTAATTCAACATAACTAATACAGCCATAGTAAAATAAATTTTCTCTCTCTTCTTGCCTCTCTCTCTTTTTAAGAGCAGTAACTATTTTTGTATTATTTAAGCAAAAGATAAATGTAAAGCACTAAGAAAAAGAAGTTAAGAAATTAGGATGAAAAAGGAGAAAGCAATAAATCACCTTAATAATTACATAAAAGATAACCATTGCTTTTTAACTTTGGAGAACATCATTCCAGACATCTTTGTATATATCCAAATAGAAGGATGGATAGTGGGATGACTGCTGAATGAACTGATGGGCAAGTATGAGGGGGGGAGAGAACTTCTGATAAGAATGCGATCATATAATCCTATCTAATAATAGACAAATATGCAAATTGACCATACCCCCGACACACCCACAAGCCACACCCACAAGCCACGCCCACCAGCCAATCAGAGCGAGCATGCAAATTAACCCAAACCAAGATGGCTACAGCCACAGAGAGCAAGGTTTCCTAGGTAACAGAGGAAGCCAAGCTTTCCACCTGCCCTTGCCAGGCCTAAGCCTCCACTCAAGCTACAAAGTTTCAATTATAGAAGGTAAACAAATTCAAACAAATGGAGGCAGAATGGAGCTTGAGAGAGCAGGCCAGGGTTGCCGCCGGCAACAGGGAAGCAAAGCTTTCCGAACACCCTGGCCAGGCTCACCCACTTAAGGCAACAAAGTTTCAATTATAACCCCAACACAAATGGCTGCCAGCCTCGGAGGGCCCAGGCTTGGCTCCACTCCAGGCTACAAAGTTTCAATTGTAGAAGGAAAATAAATTCCAAATACCAGGGCCTCCACTTGGGTTGCCAGGGGGCGTGGCCGGCCTGCAAAGCACCACAGGCCCCTCACTCAGGCCGCCCCACGCCTCAAGGGAACCCCACCCTGATCAGGGACACCCTTCAGGGCAAACCAGCTGGCCCCCACCCCTGTACCAGGCCTCTATCCTATCTAATAAAAGAGTAATATGCAGATTGATCATCACTGCAACACACAATATAGCTGCCCCCATGTAATCAAAGATCCTGCCCCCATGTGGACACAAGATGGCCACCACAGATGGCCAGCAGGAGAGGGCAGTTGGTTGGCACCAGGCCTGCAAGGGAGGGCAGTTGAGAAGGACCAGGCCTGCAAGGGAGGGCAGTTGGAGGTGATCAACCCTGCAGGAGAGGGCAGTTAGGAGTGACCAGGCCGGCAGAGGAGGGAAGTTGGGGGCAAACAGGCTGGCAGCGGAGTGGTTAGGGGGTGATCAGGCTGGCAGGCAGAAGCGGTTAGGGGCAATCAGGAAGGCAGGCAGGCAAGCAGTTGGGAACCAACAGTCCTGGATTGTGAGAGGGATGTCCGACTGCCCTCGAGGGGTCCCAGATTGGAGAGGGTACAGGCTGGGCTGAGGGACAACCCCCCTCCATGCACGAATTTCGTGCACCGGGCCTCTAGACCTATATAATAAAAGGGTAATATGCAAATAGACCCAACAGCAGAACACTCGAACAACCAATCAAAGGGTAATATGCTAATGATATGCTAAGGCTGCTCAACCGCTCACTATGACATGCACTGACCACCAGGGGGCAGATGCTCCGACCGGTAGGTTAGCTTGCTGCTGGGGTCCAGCCGATCTGGACTGAGCGAGATGGGCCGGACACACCCTGGAGCCCTCCCCCAGTCCCTCCCCGGCCCAGTCGTGCACTGGTGGGATCCCTCAGCCTGGCCTGCACCCTCTCGCAATCTAGGACCCCTTGGGGGATGTTGGAGAGCTGGTTTCAGCCCGATCCCACAGGCCACTCCCCTTGGGAGGGTGCCAGACGCAGGGCTCATGGCTGGTGAGTGCTGCTGTGGCAGTGCGAGCCTCTCCCAATCGGGACTGGTTGGGCGCAAGCCTGCAACAGGCACAGTGGGGTCGGGATGAGTGGGAGCGGGATGAGCGGGAGCAGCAGGTAGGAGCTGCAGGCTGTGTTGGACTGTGGGTTTCGGCCTGATCCCTGCAGGCCACCCAGAGGGACCCCACCTTTGCACGAATTCATGCACTGGGCCTCTAGTTTTTTTAATATAAATTTTTTATTTACACTAGTGCAGATGTCCTTCATTTTCACCCCCCTTGCCCACCTCCACCCAGTCCCACCTGCCACCACCACCACCACCCCCTGTCTTCACCACACTATTGTCTTTTTAAATTAAAGAGTTAATTTTATTTTAATTTACCAGAACAAAAACTTAAAGCTGAAAGAAATACCTTAAAATATGTGTTTCTTTACTATAAGAGGTAGTAGTTACTAAAAGATCACTCAAAGAAAAGTAGTAAAAGACATTCTGAAGTTAGCACAGGGGTGGGGGGTGTCCCTCAGCCCAGCCTGCACCCTCTCCAATTTGGGACCCCTCAAGGGATGTCCAACTGCCCGTTTAGGCCTGATCCCACCGGTGGGCAGTTAGGGGTGACTGGGCCAGCTGGTGACCAGGCGAGTGGGATCAGGCCTAAACAGGCGGTCGGACATCCCTCTCACAATCCAGGACTGCTGGCTCCCAACCACTCACCTGCCTCTGCCTGATTGCCCCTAACCACTTCTGCCTGCCAGCCTGATCCCCCCTAACCACTCCCCTGCCAGCCTGATCGATGCCTAACTGCTCCCCGGTCGGCCCGATTGCCCCTAACTGCCCTCCCCTGCCGGCCTGGTCACCCCTATCTGCCCTCCTCTGCAGGCCTGATTGCTCACAACTGTCCTCCCCTGCAGACCTGGTCTCCCCCAACTTCCCTCCTCTGCCGGCCCGGTCAACCCTAACTGCCCTCCCTGCTGGCCTGATTGCCCACAACTGCCCTTCCTGCAGGCCTGGGTCCCCCCCAACTGCCCTCCACTGCAGGCCTGGTCCCCCACAACTGCCCTCCTCTGTCGGCTCGGTCACCCCTAACTGCCCTCCCTGCTTGCCTGATCACCCACTGCCCTCCCCTGCAGGCCTGATCCCCCCCAACTGCCCTCCCCTGCAGGCCTGGTCCCCACCAAATGCCCTCCCCTGCAGGCCTGGGTCCCCCCGCAACTGCCCTCCCTTGCTGGCCTGGTCTCCCCCAACTGCCCTCATCTGCTGGCCTGGTCACCCCAACTGCCCTCCTCTGCTGGCCTGTTCACCCCTAACTGCCCACAACTGCCCTCCCCTGCAGGCCATATTGTGTCCACATGGGGACAGCCATCTTTGACCACATGGGGGCGGCCATCTTGTGTCTTGGAGTGACGGTCAATTTGCATATCACTTTTATTAGATAGGACTAGAGGCCTGGTGCACGAAATTCGTGCACTGGGGTGGGTGTCCCTCAGTCCAGCCTGCACCCTCCAATCTGGGACATCCCTTTCACAATCCGGGACCACTGGCTCCTAACCGCTCGCCTGCCTGCCTGATTGCCCCCTAACTGCTCCCTTGCTGGCCTGATTGACACCTAACTGTTCCTCTGCCGGCCTGATTGTCCCTAACTACCCTCCCCTACTGGCCTGATCATCTCCAAGGCTTTTATAAGTATAGATATGACCCTTCACAGAAAATTTTACTAACCCTACTTTACAATAAGGGCTTAACGATTGAATCATTGGGACCAGACACCAAGATTTCCTTTCTTTGAATAGTGGAGGGAATAATTATCTTGTCTTTAAGTTGCCCTGAAATTAAAATGAGATAATGACTTAGAAAAGTATAAAAGCACCATATAAAGACAACTGTCTTTTTCATGAACTGAAAAGACAATAAAGTGGTAAAATGAAAAACACTATTTTTATTCTCACCCTTCCTTCCTTTACAGCCTTTATTTAAACTTTGAAATTTATAAAAATTTTACTCCAATTTTCATTTCTTTACATTCAATATTATTTTGTATTGGTTTCAGGTTTTATATTAGTTACAGAATAGTGGTTAGACAATCATATACTTTACAAAGTGTTCCCTGATATTTCCAGTACCCACCTGGCATCATACTGTCATTACAACACTACTGACTATATTCCCTATTTAAGTGACAATGGGTTTACAGATTCCTTCCAGTCTTTCTTTTGTGTTGTTTGCCTTTCCTTTTCTTTCTCACTTCTTTCCTCATTTTCCTTATATAGTATCTCAATTGGCCATCAAAGCTCAGTGAAGGCACTGGGACACGCCGGTTAGCACTGGGAGCTTCTCTGAATCACGTCAGTCAGTCCGGTACCCTGCAGTGCGGCACCCCTCCACTGAGGTGGCACCGCCCCTCAACCCCCGCCTCAGGGCTGCAAGTCCTTGCCCCTCCTCCCCAGTGTCCTTCCATGCCCCTTGATCCCTGGCCAGGCCTACCCGCGTCTTGGGGCCACTGCAGAACCTCTCTCTCTGCAGGCGAGGCAGATCACTGCCCTCCGGACCCCTGCCCCAGCCCGAGCCCCCTCTGGTGCACCCCGCCTCGCCAGGTTTTGCCTTTGATCTATGGCACTGGTGACAGCACACTCCTAGCAAGCCTGGTACCCAGAGGGGCACAGGGTCCGTTCTTTGCCCAGAATGTTAGAGGTTGCAGTAGCATTTGCAGATGTCGCCCAGAGCCTGCTGGCTAAGGCATTGCCTGTGTGGGGTGTCCTCATAGAGGGATGGCGAGGCATTACAAGGTGCCCCTTGGAACGCCCGCCTTCTGGCCAGCCGCTTTGCCAAAGCTGTGGCACTCACCCTGGAGCCGCCCCTCAGGCAGCCCCGCAGTCGGGCCTCGTGCCTCTTCTTCCACATTCGGCCTTCATCCATCCCTCTCTCCTGCAGTGCTTGGGCTCCAGGCCCGAAAGAAAAGAACCAAGACCAAGAAGGACAAAGCCCAAAGGAAGTGAGTCTTGAACCCCCACATCCCATTCTCTGGATTTCCTCCCGCACCTCCTCTCTGGGTCACATCTTGAACGGGCACCCTGTGGCCCAGCCACATGGCCACCGGGCGGCCTGGTAGAGTCGGTCTCCACGAAGCTGTGAATCTGTGGCCAGAGGCCCTGTCTGGGTCTCAGCAACCCCATGCCTGCGATGTTCACGGGCCCCACGGGAGTGGTTAAGCAGGCCCAGCTGCTCCTCCCCGGGGTGGCGATGTTACAAGGGCCCTGCAGGCGTGGCTAGGCAGGCCGATGCCCCTCCCGGGGCCTGCGATGGACCCGGACCCCACGGGTGGCGTCTGGCACTGCCCAACCCACCTCCCAGGACCCTGATGGACTGGTACTTTGCCAGCGGTGTCTGGTGCTGCCCGCCAGGCCTCCCTGGCCCCCGATGGACCTGGACCCCCAGGGGCGGGCCATGGTGCTGCACGCCCCGCCTGCGTTTGCAAATTTACCCACCATCTTTGATGGGTTAATTTGCATATTCGATCTGATTGGCTGGTGGGCGTGGCTTGGCATAGCGGAGTGATGGTTAATTTGCATGTTTCTCTTTTATTAGTGTAGATTAGTTAATGCCTTGAGAAGTGGAGGGGTTAAGACTTTTAACCTTTTCTCTTGCATCTCTTCCCCAACCTTTCACTTGTGAATTTTAGGTTTGGTAGGGTTTATAGTATTTGTTTCTGTTCTGCAGTTATAATGCTGCCAGTTGCTCATTTAGTTGTACACAATTCAACTTCTTTCTGTTTCTGGTTTGTTTATTAGATCTGTAATGATGTTGTTATAGTTCTCAGTTTGTTTCCTTAGCTTTACAGTCACATTTTCATTTCATGCTGTATGTTTGAGCGCTTTTAACCCTTTGCACTCGCTTGCTTTTTTCTTGATTCCTTTATCCTAATGCTAACCGTGTCGAGTCACACTCGACATCCGAGTGCAAAAGGTTAATAGGTTGAACTGAGGTGGGTTTTGTTTGTTTGTTTTGTATTACAAAGTACCAGTGGAGAATTTTATTAGGTTTTCTTTCAGAATGGATACTTTGTCTGTCTTATCTGCCTCTCACATATTATGTTCCTTCTCCCTCCCCCACCCATATCTGTTTCTTCATAAATGATAAATGAAAGCATATCAGAGTTCTCAGAGTTTTGTCTACTCGTTTTCTTTCTCTGACTTTTGGGGGAGGAATAGTTATGGTGAGGTTAGGAATCTCAGTTCTTTATTAGAATCTGTGTTCCTATTCTTGGCCACCACTTTTCAAAGTTTATAGTATGCAATTATAATATTTCCTTTTTCAGTAAAGAATGGAGGTTTTTTCCCCCCTCTTACTCTTTTATAGTTTTTTATGTATTTTATGAGGTACTTAAGGGGCTAACTTTGTCTGTTTTTGCTACACTCTGCCTCTTTACCTAGAAATTATTAAGAACTCATGATTTAAAATACTATTTTTATAGCACTTTATTAGTTAGAATTTTTACCTGTATTTTCTTCGTTAACTATCATAACTCTGTAAAATAAATATTTATTTCCCTCCCCACTTTATAGAAACTGAACTTTATAGTGGTTTAACATCCATGGTTCTCCAATAATAATCAGAGGAATTACCATGCAAACCTAGTTCTGCTCCAAAGCTCAAGTTCTTTCAACTTCAGAATATTGCTTCTGTGCATCTTTGAGAAGGTAATAAGCAAAGTCCACCTTTTCTTCTGAGACATCACTTTCTCTTGGATTTTCTCATACAACACAGACTCCTCCTTCCATTCTACTTCATTAGTTCACAGCTTTTCTTCACTTTTAACATTGGAATGTCCTAAGGCTTGGGTCTGGGATATCTTTTCTGTCTATACTACCTTGCTTGGTGGTCTCATGTAGAATCACAGTTTTAAATATTATCTGTGTGCCATTCATCAATTCTACATTAATGTTTTAACCCTAGGCTCCTCTCTGGATTGCTAGACTTTTTATATCCACCTGCTTAGTCTACTTAGATGTCTAATAAGCATCTCAGTATAACATATCCAGAACCAGACTTGAATTCTTTCCTCAGTTCTGCTTTTACCTCATTTTATACCATTTCATGAATGACATTACCATTCCCTAGATCAGTGGTTCTCAACCTTTCTAATGCCGCGACCCTTTAATACAGTTCCTCATGTTGTGGTGACCCCCAACCATAAAATTATTTTCGTTGCTACTTCATAATTGTAATTTTGCTACTGTTATGAATCGTAATGTAAATATCTGTGTTTTCTGATGGTCTTAGGCTCTACAGCAGCGGTTCTCAACCTGTGGGTCACGACCCACAGGTTGAAAACCACTAGCAGGGTCGCTTAAGACCATCGGAAAACACAGATATTTACATTACAATTCATTAACAGTAGCAAAATTACAGTTATGAAGTAGCAACGAAAATAAGAAGCAGTTGCCCCTGTTGTCTCAGTGTTTTAGGAGACTATACTGACTTTAAAAAGTCAAGAATTTATCAAATTATTTTCTCTCAACTGAAAGATTATTCAAGGAAATTAGTATCACATACAATAATTGTGCTGCATATAGTAGTTAACCATGTCCCAACTGTCTTCACATAAAAGAAACAAATTCATCCTGTCATGGTAGGTATGTGTAAACCTCAAATACATACATAAGAAAATAATTCTGGTTTGGTATGAGGAGATGTTGGCTGAATTCTCATTCATTCATTTCAATAAACAAATAATAAGTGGCTATAATGTGCCAGCCACTGCTGTTCTAGGTGCCAGGGATACTGCGGAAAACAGAGTCCCTGAGTTCATGAAACTTATTATAGTTGGGGAGACAGAGCATATATATAAATATTTAGCATATCAGGAAGTGATGGAGAAAAACAAAGCAAGGTAGGGAGGCCAGAGAATGCCAAAGTGAGGGGAGATGAATGTTAGAGTGCTGAATTAGGTCTCACTGCTGACATCTGAGCAGAGACAAATAGGAAATGAGAATGTATAGAAAGCTGAGAAAAGAGTATTCCAGAGGGAGTAGCAAGTGCAAAGGAATACTTATTGCACTTGCCATAATACTTACTTATTGACCAGTAAGTCCTGTGGAAATGATAGGAAGGTTTGGATAAATGGACCTTTTCCTCTTTGAGTCTCTAATTGTGAAGAAAGGGAATGTTTGCTGTAGTCAGGTGATTTTCCTAGACTTTAGAAAAGCAGATTTTATTATACTCAGAATGTCAACCTTTTTTTATTGTGTGGCTAAAGAATTAAAAAGTAAATTACTTCAAAGGAATTTTCTAGAAATGTATATTTTTGTCTAAGCACCAAGACAGTTCTAGTAAGAAACAAAAGTATGACTTTGTCGATCTGTTCTAATTAATTTTAAAGGATATAACAAATGACAAAATAAATGTCATGTTCTATAACTCTTGTCAGATTAAACCAAGAAAGACCTGAAAATAATGAAACAAAGACCACAAAATGGATAATTTTAAGTTAACGTTTATAGCCTTCCTTCCATCACCCCCCTCCAAAAAAAAAAAAAAATAGAAGAAGAAAGAAAGAAAACCAACCAGGAAATGATAAAAACCACTGCTCAGGAAAGATGATGTAATATTAATATACCACAGAAAGAAGGCAGAT
Organism: Eptesicus fuscus; assembly: GCF_027574615.1. Classification (NCBI taxonomy): domain Eukaryota; kingdom Metazoa; phylum Chordata; class Mammalia; order Chiroptera; family Vespertilionidae; genus Eptesicus; species Eptesicus fuscus. The sequence goes on from NC_072481.1 coordinate 87,653,418, forward strand.
TTAATCAGCTCCTATTTTGGTTTATTTTCGTCTTTTCTGTTAGAACAAACAATGATAGGGAACCTAATTTTCAGTACTAAAATACTATCTTTGATATGACTAAAGCGAATGGTTACTGATGAAAACCTGACTTTTAAAAGCAGAATCCTCCTCTTAACCATATTTTCACAGGGTGGGTCCTAAAATTCTTCTGAAAGAGAATCACAGTCCCTGCCCTGTTGTGGAACTTGTGACCTAGTTGGGGCCAGATTGAGGTGATATAGGAAGGCATAATTGTAAAACAGCTAGGCAAACCTCGGTTTAAGCAAATGCAAACTAAAGTGGTAGGGTGTTACATACCAAATAAGGGGAAATTCTTATAGGGAAAGGATTAATCTGGGGGGATTTTATGAAGGCAGTAAACCTTGAACTGAGCTTTTGAAACAAGTAAAACATTTTAATTATAGGAAAGGAATAAGGAAAGCACTTTAAGTAGGGATAGTACAGTAAATAGAATAATCCTAATATATGAAAACCCAAGGGTCGTCATATCCTAAACGACCGGAACAGACGACCAAACAGGAAGCTGCGTGGGGCAACCAGGCCGACAGGGGAGGCAGTGAGGGACGACCAAACGACTAGGCCCTAGGCCCTGGCCGGGGCTGGCGGCTGAAGGGAGCTCTGGGCCCTGGCCAGGACTCTGCGGAACTGTGAGCCGGGGCTCAGAATTCCCTCTGGCTGTGGCATGGCGGCCGAAGGGAGGTCTGGGCCCCGCGGAACTCTGGGTCTCCCGAGATGGGGGCGTGGTCGGCCTTCAAACCTGGGGCCCAGAGCTCCCTGCAGAAAGTGCTTCTGTTTGTTTTTTTTAATTTATTTTTATTTTTAAATAAATCTTTATTGTTCATATTATTACAATTGTTTCTCCTTCCCCCCTCATATCTCCCCCCTCCCCGTTCCCACCCTTCCCTCTGCCCTTACCTCCCCCCTCGCTATCCTTATCCATAGATGTATGATATTGTCCAGTCTCTTCCCGTACCCCCTACACAGACACCCCCTCCCCCTGAGAATTATCAATCCACTCCCATTCTATGCCCCTGATTCTATTATGTTCATCAGTCTATTCTGTTCTTCAGATTTTTAATTCACTTGACTTTTAGATTCACTTGTTGATAGGTATGTATTTGTTGTTCATAATTTTTATCTTTACTTTTTTCTTCTTTTTCCTCCTTTTAAATAATACCTTTCAGCATTTCATGTAATACTGGTTTGGTGGTGATGAATTCCTTTAGCTTTTTCTTATCTGTGAAGCTCTTTATCTGCCTTTCAAATCTGAATGATAACTTTGCTGGGTAGAGTAGTCTTGGTTGTAGGTTCTTGCTATTCATCACTTTGAATATTTCTTGCCATTCCCGTCTGGCCTGCATAGTTTCTGTTGAGAAATCAGCTGATAATCTTATGGGTGTTCTCTTGTAAGTAACTAACTGTTTTTCTCTTGCTGCTTGTAAGATTCTCTCTTTGTCTTTTGCCCTTGGCATTTTAATTATGATGTGTCTTGGTGTGGTCCTCTTTGGATTCCTTTTGTTTGGGGTTCTGTGTCCTTCCTGGACTTGTAAGTCTATTTCTTTTGCCAGGTGGGGGAAGTTTTCAGTCATTATTTCTTCAAATAGGTTTTCAGCATCTTGCTCTCTCTCTTCTTCTGGCACCCCAAAAATTCAGATGCTGGTATGCTTGAAGTTGTCCCAGAGGCTTCTTACACTATCTTCTACTTTCTGAATTCTCTTCTCTTCTTGCTTTTCTGGAGGCGTGTCCTTTGCCTCTTTGTATTCCAAATCATTGACTTGATTCTTGCGTTCCTCTAGTCTGCTGCTGGGTCTCTGTATAATATTTTTTATTTCAGTCAGTGTATGTTTCATTTCTAGTTGGACCTTTTTCATATCCTCGAGGGTCTCATTAAATTTATCGGCCTTTTCCATGAAATTCTTGAAAAACCTTATAACCGTGGTTTTGAACTCTATGTCCAATCGTTTGTTCTCCTCCATTTCTTTTGTTTGGGATCTGTTTCCTTGCCTCCTCATTTTCATTTTTGCTGCTTCCCTGAGTTGGTAGGGTAGCTTTGCGTCCTATTGTGTCCTATTGGTTCAACGGGTCAGCCTCCCAGTTACCTGAGGCGGACGCTCTTGGTGCACCCCTTTTTAGACAGTGTGTACAGCCTTGTTGTAGTTAATTCTTGATTGTTGTTGGTGTCACTGGGAGGAATTTACCTCCGGGCCAATTGGCTGTGAGGACCCGCTGTGTCTATAAAGGAAGAATTGCTGTGCTGGAGACACATTTATGGGCCGGGACTTGTTCCAGTAGGGCTTTGGCGCTCACTGAGTCTGCCTCTTGAATGTGTCCCTTATGCGAGTGGTTGAAATCTGGTGTCGTCTCACACCAACCACTAGATACCCTAGTGTCTGGATCTCCAATGGGGTGCAGGTCAGCTCCTGTCTGAGGCCACTCAGCAGGAGTTACAGCAAAAACTGCAGTTTTCTCCTCTTTGCTTGAGTGGTTTTGGAGCAGTCTGACTGGAGCTGCAGTTTATTTGGTTAAGCTGCCACAGGGCAGGCCATTTATATGCAAAAGCTGCTGTTTGGAGCCTGGGCGGGTTTGTAGAGTGTGCGGGGTGAGGTCTCAGGGCGTCACTAGGCTAGGGCGTGGCAAACAGCAATGGCTGCTAGTCTGTCTTTTCTGCCTTTCCCGTTTCCAAGTCCCTGCGTCCCGTGCTCCAGCGCAGTAAACACTGATTGCTGGGCACACCTCTGCAAGAAAGTCACTCTCACTTTCCGACACGATGGCCGAGAGTCCAGCTTCTCCCCGTAGGTGTCTGGGTCCCCCGCGCGTCCCCAGAAACTGGATTTCAGAGTGATCGGGAGCTTATCTCCCTTCGGGTTGGAAAAAAGCCGCGCGTCCCGTTGCCCGCCACCAGCCCGATTCACACGCCTCCGTACCTCAGTCCTTCCGCGTTTGTTCTTTTTCCTTCTTAGTCGTAAATCTACCATTCAGCCAGCTTTCCTGTGGTTCTGGGTGGTAGCCGCTTTGTCTTTTAGTTGTATTTTTGAAATTGTTGTGCGCGGCGGCAGTTTAGTTGTTTAACTTTGCCGCCATCTTGGTTCCTTTTCAGAAAGTGCTTCTGTTTGTTTAGTCCATTGGTTTTAAATCAGATTACACTCCCACAAACGGGGTAAGAGAAAACCGTTCAATGTGCCTTCAGTGAATCGCAAACTCTTGCTGAACTTGAGCGACCCCTTCCCTGCATAGCGGTCTTCGCCCTTTTCAGGGCACTTTTGAAGGAATGAAAGGGATCTGGCACCCCTGTGGCTCTCCCGTGGGGACAGAGCTGGAAAAGCAAAGTTTCCCAAGGAGGTGGAAGCACAGTGGGGACCCTCCCAGCTGGGGGAGGGGTGCACCCAGATGCTCCCTGTGCTCCAGGCTGAGGCAGGGCACACGGGGCGGGACATTAAGTGGTAAAGGTCCAGTAGATGCTCAGCCTACAGGCTGCCTGAGGAGGGGTGTCAGATGCATGAAGGAAAGGCTTAGCATCTCTGTCATCGCTTTGGTGTTCAGAATTCCCTGCTCCCCATCTGTCGGCTCCCTCCCTCTGAGGGGCGCTGTCGTCCTCACATGGGTGCAACTGGAATATTGTATCTCGAGAGGATTGTCCCAATGTATGTATCCTTTTATCCGATGGTGAAAAAAAGTCCCAAAGAACAAGAATGGAGACAGACTACTGTCCTTTAGGCTTAAAAAAAAAAAACACCCAGAAGTGTCCTGCAAGAGGTGAGACTTGGTTTTGTCCAAGCGCCTCAGAGAGATTGGGTGAGGAAATTCCCTGGCTTGGCTCTGACTTTACCCACTTATGTTACTCTTGAAGGTGTCTTTGCCACAATGTGAATAAGCTGCCACCTTTTGGAATAGGGGCTCATACGAAAGTCTGCATTCCCAACTTTTCTTGAAACAGATCTATGTTCTGCAGCTGTGGCCACCGTCCTGAGACCAGGTCCTGTCGAGCAGGTCCTGTTGCTGGGAATCAGGGGGCACTGGAGTGGAGCTACCCCCACTCCATGCCCTTTTACATTCAGGGATTGAGCTGAACTCACTTTGGGGGAGGCCTGGCAAGGGTGACAGGTGTCACAATGGAAGGATGGAGAATGGAGAGGCGGACACCCTGCTCGGTCCTTCCCTAGGTGGGGTCAGGCAGATGAAGGCCGGCCAGCCCGCCCCACAATTGGGTGAGATATCATCCTCTGTGTCCACCTCTCACTCTGTGTGCCCAGCCACTGCCCACAGCTCCAGGCAGCCCTCTGTGTTCCATGACAGCATGCTCTGCCCTCACAGGCTGCTCGCCCTAAGTGAGAAGGAAGAGAGCAGTTGGCCCACAGACAACTACACAGAAAGATAGGGCTCACGGCTGGCGAGCACAGTGGCGGTGGCGGGAGCCTCTCCTGCCTCTGTAGCAGTGATAAGGATCAGCGAGCCGAGTGGTAAGGAGCAGCAAGCAGGTGGGTGGTAAGGAGCGAGGGGTCCCGGACTGGGAGAGGGATTTCCAACTGTCAGCTTAGGCCCACTCCCCACGGGGAACGGGCCTAAGCCGGCAGGCGGACATCCCCTGAGAGGTCCTGGACTGCGAGAGAGTGCAGGCTAGGCTGAGGGACGCCCCCACCCCACCCCAGTGCACGAATTTTGTGCACCGGGCCTCTAGTAGTTCTAATAATAGAACAGTAGCATATCTTGATTGCTTACATCTGTCAGTATTACACATGCCATTAATTCTACACATGCCTTATAGAGACAAATGAAAAAGTATTTACTTTGGTAAGAAGTAAATAACAGCAGTCAGAAGTAATTTTAAATAGGATATTATGTACTGATCTATTACTCTGCTTACTACGTGTGAAGAACTGCGCTAAGTGACTTTTATTGGTATTTAAATATGTGCTATCGTAATTCTTGTGTCAATTCTGAAGTCCTCTTATTAGTAGTTTGTTTTACAAATGGGGAACTAAGATGCTACAAAATTAGCAACAGTAGCAATAACAGCACCTGGCAATAAATATTTGGCAAATGAATGAAAGAATAAGTAAACAAAGATGCCCAAGATCAGTGAGACAACTAATAAGTGCTCAGCTCTAGATTTAACAAAGTCTGAGTCTTAGCCTGCACACTAAACAGTGAAGTAAGTGATGACATTTATCTACGTAAATACAGTGGATCCAGTAAATGAAGAGGTTTAAATAACTGATGGATTAAAACCAGCTTCATTGATGAAATTGTAAGAGGAATGAAGTGTTGAGGATAAGAGTCTTTAGAGTCAGAGATCTGATTTTAATCCTACTTTTTGTACTTATTAGTCAGCTTACCTCCTTGAGTGACATTCACCTCTTTACCCCTGTTTTTTACAGATGCCAATATTCTGTAAAGTGTGACAGTGATCCTCTTCTAAATAGAAAAGTGGGATTAAAAGGAGTAATGCATGGAAAGTACTTAGTACAGGTCTTGGCACATAATAATAATAAATAACTATAGTAATTATTACTAACAGTTTTGGTCCATTAGAAAGGAAAACAACTCAATGAAAACAAACTGGAGAAATCTGAATCTGGCAGTGGCAGTCAGGATGAATTTGAAGACAAGAGCAGAGGCGAGAAGAATAGTAGAAAGTTGTTGAAGCATTCCAGTAATGCCTGCAAGAGAGCAATAGCGTGCATGAGACGAAGGGAAAGGGGCCTAGTGAATGGGAAAGACACTGTAAAGGCACAATCAAAATGTAATGCTAAGTTTATATCTTTTTAGAGAATTCTAAGGTTATTGTTGACAATTTGTCATTGGAATTAGTACTTAAATGCCTTTGGCTTGCAACTCAAAGCTCAAGAATGATGGTAGTTCTGATTATGACATACTGAATATATTGGTAGAACTTCTCTCTCTCTCTCTCTCTCTCTCTCTCTCTCTCTCTCTCTCTCTCTCTCTCTCTCTCTTTTGCTATCCCACCACAACCAAAATAATATCAGGTTTTTTTGCATAGTTTTTTGAGATCTAAAACAATCCAAGTATTTGTTTTCCCAGGTCATTCTTTTGTTGATCAAGGGCTGCTAATTGAAAACCCATTCTCTTTTATTTCAGTGCAAGCAGCTACTGACTCAGTCTGTAGACTCCAACAGAGGGAACAGGAACGAAAAAAGGTAAAAGTAGATCATTTGGGTATTGGAGCCTCTAACTTCAGGGCTTTTATTATAATCATATTAATAGCTTTTGATTAAAAGAAATTATCTGAATTTGTTTTTTTATGCAATGATTTTAAAAGATTTTAAAATGGCTAATTCATTCATGATGTTTTGAAGAAGTATGGGTACATGGTTGCACCATCCATATGTTTATAATTTAAATTACAGACCTTGACCTTTTTTTCCCCACCTTTTCAACATTTCCATCTTTTCCTTGAAAGTGGTATTTGTCTATGGAGGAGAGAGAATAGGACTTTTACATGGAAAAAAAATACCCACCAGATTGGAAATATAAATCTTCCTTCGCGCCTGAAGCATTGAGTATAGTATGTATATTTCTTCTAGAGAAGGAAGCATTCATGCCTGTGGATGGGTTATTTAATGAATAGTCGTAAGTGTGTGTGAATCACTTGCCAGGTAGTGCTTTGCTTATTTTAATTATATCTTAACTAAATTCAGATGTGGAAAAATAGCTTAAGGACTTAAGTTCCTGTTATAATTTGGTGTTTTCACATATAGTTTTCATGAAGTATTTATATAGCTTATTTATTGCTTTAAACTAATAAAGATACACTTAAGAAATGTTGAAAATACTAAGTCATTTTGAAATACACACCTTTTTGTATGTGCGTGTATCAACAAGTGTTACTATCTCCATTTTTCTGGAAGGTGTTGTGCTTAATCTACAATAATGGTTCAGATTTGGCATTGTATAAAAATATAATGGAATGAACCTTGCCCCAGTTTGAATGTCTTCACCCTCTGCTCAACTTTAAATATTGATATAAAGTTTAAACATTGAACAGTTTGATGAATCAAGCCTACTGAAAGAACTTGACATTCAAGCCAGGTGGGAAGGCTGCCCAAGAAGAGTAGGATTGTTTCTAGCAGGCCAGGTCAGGAAACAGGGCCATTGCAGAGCACCTTGATAAAAGGGCAAGGCAAAACCATAGGCAGGAAAGACTGGGTTGGGTGGAGTGTTTGCACTGTGTCTAAAGAGCACTGTATAGGCAGGAACAGTGGCTTCAGTGGGCTTTTCCTGGCTGGACAGATTTTTTTTTTTTTAATCCTCTACTTTGCTAGGGGAAAAATTTTACTTTGTTAAGTTTGAAGCAGTTTGTATACTCAGGAGGTAAAAGTCTAGGGGTCACAAACCACTAGTCTATAATAATAAGAGGATAATATGCTAATTAGACGGATGTCATTCCGGATGAAGCCGGGGCCAGAGGGAAGCCTGGGTCACGGGTGCCAAAGGGAAGCCAGTGCCAGCACCTGGGGAAAGGAAGGCCTACTTTTTTTTCTACTCTTGCACGAATTTCGTGCATCGAGCCTCTAGTCCTATATAATAAAAAGGTAATATGCAAATTGACTGTCACTCCAACACACAAGATGTCCGCCCCCATGTGGTCAAAGATGGCCACCCCCATGTGGACACAAGATGGCTGCCACAAGATGGCCGGCAGGGGAGGGCAGTTGTGGGCGATCAGGCCAGCAGGGGAGGGCAGTTAGGGGGTACCAGGCCAGCAGGTGAGGGCAGTTTGGGGTAACCAGGCCTGCAGGGGTGAACAGTTGGGGGGGGGACCAGGCCTGCAGGGGAGGACAGTTGGGGTGGGACCAGGCCTGCAGGGGAGGGTAGTTGGGGGTGATCAGGCCTGCAGGGGAGGGTAGTTAGGGGTGATCAGGCCTGCAGGGGAGGACTGTTGGGGGGATCCAGGCCTTCAGGGGAGGGCAGTTGGGGGGACCAGGCCTGCAGGGGAGGGCAGTTGGGGGGACCCAGCCCTTCAGGAGAGGGCAGTTGGGGGGGACCAGGCCTGCAGGGGAGGGTAGTTGGGAGTGATCAGGCCTGCAGGGGAGGACTATTGGGGGGACCCAGGCCTTCAGGGGAGGGCAGTTGGGGGGGACAAGGCCTGCAGGGGAGGGCAGTTGGGGGGACCCAGGCCTGCAGGGGAGGGCCATTGGGGGACCAGGCCTACAGGGGAGGGCAGTTGGGGGTGACCAGACCTGCAGGGGAGGACAGTTGGGGGGGACCAGGCCTTCAGGGGAGGACAGTTGGGGGGGACCCAGGCCTGCAGGGGAGGGCCATTGGGGGGACCAGGACTGCAGGGGAGGGCAGTTGGGAGGGACCAGACCTGCAAGGGAGGGCAGTTGCAGTTGATCAGGCCTGCAGGGGAGGGCAGTTGGGGGTGACCAGGCCTGCAGGGGAGGACAGTTGGGGGGGGACCAGGCCTGCAGGGGAGGACAGTTGGGGGACCCAGGCCTGCAGGTGAGGGCCATTGGGGGGACCAGGCCTGCAGGGGAGGGCAGTTGGAGGCAACCAAGCCTGCAGGTGAGGGCAGTTGGGGGCGACCGGACCAGCAGGGTAGGGCAGTTGGGAGGGACAAGGCCTGCAGGGAAGGGCAGTTGGGGGCAACTGGGCCTGCAGGGGAGGGCAGTTAGGGGTAACCGGGCCTGCAGGGGAGGGCTGTTTGGAGGACTAGCCCTGCAGGGGAGGGCAGTTAGGGGTGACCAGGCCAGCAGGGGAGGGCAGTTAGGGGCAATCGGGCCGGCAGGGGAGCAGTTAGGCGTCAATCAGGTTGGCAAGGAAGTCGTTAGGGGGTGATCAGTCTGGCAGGCAGAAGCAGTTTGGGGCAATCAGGCAGGCAGGCAGGCGAGCAGTTGGGAGCCAACAGTCCTGTATTGTGAGAGGGATGTCCCAGTTTGAAGATGGTGAAGTCTTGGCTGTGGGACACACACACACACACACACACACACACACACACACACACACGCTGTGCACGAAATTTTCGTGCACCAGGCCTCTAGTACTAATATAATGTAGGATAAAGTAAAAGCTGTGGTCCAGTCACAAGGAACTTTGTAGGATCTGGCAAAAGAGTAATTTATTAGGAGGATGCTAGCATTCGTGCCAACCTTGCTCAATGAGTTGGGATTCATTTGACAGGAGATGGGAAGAAAAATATGATAAGGTGACAGATATCGTGTGAGAAAAGACAAAAGATGTTAGAATTCAGTAGTCTGCGGAGCTGGGATGTGGACTATCTAAAGCGTGGTGGGGAACTTTTTTCTGCCAAGTGCCATTTGGATATTTATAACATAACTTGCGGACCATACAAAGTTATCAACTTAAAAATTAGCCTGCTTGCCCTAGCCGGTTTGGCTCAGTGGATAGAGTGTCGGCCTGCAGACTGAAAGGTCCCCAGTTCAATTCCTGTCAAGGGCACATGCCCAGGTTGCATGCTTGATCCCCAGTGGGGGGCGTGCTGAAGGCAGCAGATCAATGATTCTCTCTCAGCATTGATGTTTCTCTCCCTCTCCCTTTCTCTCTGAAATCAATACAAATATATATTTTTAAAATTAGCCTACTATATTTGGTCAAACGTTGAATTAACTCACCCCTAATGCCTTGGCAGGGCCAGACCAAATGATTTTGCAGGTCTCATATGGCCTGTGGGCCGCACATTCCCCACCCTGATCTAAAGGGTTATATCTGAGGATGATTGTGGAGAACCTTGATTGCTCTACTAAACAAGTTGTTACTGAAGGCACCAGGAGCATTTCTGTGTTTGAGAAGCAAAAAGACTTTTTCTGTAAGAACACTGGCTCTTCCTGGGTGTAACATGTGCAGTTCTCTTGGCTTTCACAATGAAAATTAAAAAAGGGTGTCCTCTGCATGTTGAACATGTTGCTGCGTGATTTAAGCAGATTCATGTGAAAATGCTCTCACGCGTTATTGGTCTTCCTAAGATTTCGTCACAGTAGTTACGATTCTGATAAAATGACGATTCTTTTCATCCTTGAGCAGAACTAACCTAAAATTAAATTGTAATTGGAATGGTTCTTCTTGGCACTTTGAACTTTTTTCACATTTGGCGTATTAACTATATGTTAGTAGGGAAATGACCAGATTTGGTTAAAAAAGAAAATATGGTGTCTTCTATTTCTAGCTGTTTTCTTTATTAGCTAGCTGTATGTTCTTGGACAATGCCTTGAGCTTCAAGCGCTTCATCTGCAAAATAAATACCTATTTTACTTAACTTGATGGATATTTTACTTACCTGATAGATTGTATTTTTTGTTTTATGTGAAATGGTTTTTCAAATTGTATATCACTGTTCATATGTAAGGTGGCACATTTTCCCTGCCAGTTCAATCATTTGTTTAAGATGCAGGCAATCACTTTGTGCATAAGAGCCCTGTTATGGTTTATTAGAGTTGGCAAAGCCCTTGAAAATCCTACCCATTCATGATTTTCTGAATTGAAAAATACTATCTCATGGTTTTTTTTCTTAAAGTAGCCTCAAGAAATAATAAAACCCTCAAGAAATAATAAAACATTTAAGAATATTTTAGTCTTAAATGTATTTCGGTAGGTATTATGTTAGAGAACGTTACTGAGCTATCTATAGAGTACACATTAAAGTTACTATTTTAGAATGTACTGAAATGTTGTGTTTCACTAAGGACTGATATGGAGTCTGTGAAACCTACTTGCATAATCAGCCACCCTGAGTATTTTCTTTTCTCAAGATAACGTAATAAAATTAACCAGCTATAAGTCACACAAAGATGTGCTTTTCCTAGAAGAATAAAAATTCTTTATACTCTTCCAAGGCAATGAACCTTTAGTCTTTATTTCTTTTTCAGTGTTTATGTAGTTAGCAAAACATTTGAAATATGTATCTTTAAGAATTTTTTTTTTTCTGTCATCTGGCTTTTGCCAAAACTTTGACATGACAGAGCTTTCAACACTACAAATATATAAAAGACATAGAGGTAAAGTTTAATTTCTCATCTAGCAAATATGTACAAAGCAAAATTGACGTCTAGCTGCATTTTGTAATCTAATGTTAATTGTTGCCCTTAGTTATACTGTTGGCTACATTTTGTGTATTTGAATGGCTCTCAGAACAAAGAAAGATGGGAGTAGTAATGGAATAAAATAGACTCTTGCCATTAATCATTAATTCTTTTATGTCAAGACAATTTGTGGAATTCTGTGGGAAGTAAATTATGATAAACGTCATTCATCCAAATCACATTTCCCACAATTGATATCTAAAAGTACATTTATAAGAACAATAAATGTCTTGAAAACGACTCACTAATACAAAGTTGCATTTTGGATGCTAGCAATAAGAGTAGTGCAATGAAAATACAAGTAGCAAAAAAATAAAGAAAATACAAGTAGCCTATAAAATTCACTGGCCATTAAAAATATGCCATCAAGGGAAGTGAGCTTGTTAATATGTGTGAATAGTTTAAACTTGGTTTCCATATACAAGTATCAACTTTTGAAGCCACAGTCAACCAAACTAGAGATAGTAATGAAGTAAACATGAATCCTTTGATTCATCTTGTCCACAAATATTTATTAGATTTAGTTATATCCCAGTATGATTTTTATGAGATCAGTGAGATAGCATAGATTATACATTGTTCTTGATAGAGTGTGAAAATGCAGAGTTAATAGATCAATAAGTAATATTCTATTTAAAATCATTACTGACAGTTGTTATTCTGACACTTCTTACCAAAGTAAATACTTTTTCATTTGTTTGTGTCGGGCGTATGTAAAATTAATGGCATGTGTGTTACTGACAGATGTTCCATAGGGCCTTTTAGACTGAGTTTTCTCTGAGACCAGGGTTTCTCAACCTCTGCACTATTGACATTTTGGACCAGATAATTCTTTGTTTGGGGGGAGGGGGGCTGGCCTGTGCTTTGTAAGGTGTTTGCAGCATCCTTGGCCTTTACCCATTATATGCCAGGAACACCTCCCCCTAACCCATGCTATGATAACCAGAAATCTGGGATACAGAAGCATCAAAATCCATTCCCAGTTGAGAACCACTGACTTCGACTAAAGCATGCAGAAATGTATTATGTGTCCCAGAGTTCATTTCTAGACCTGGTCCTAGAATGGTTTGGCTTCAAGATTGGCTTCTCTTTAAATTTACGTCTATTGAAATATATATGTAAGACAGTTTATTATTACTATTTTTTACTTTGTTGTAGAAAGAGACAAAACCATTAAAGCTAATTACTCCTAGTACACAGTTGTAGCTCATTAACAAACTTTCTCTTAATTTTCTTTTTGGCATTTTCTAAATGTATCTTCAGAAAATCAGTTGCATCCACTTTATAAAGAATGTAGTTGGTTTCATTTATGAAGAATCCTCTGAAACCTGATTTGAATTTTTTTTATTGTGATAAAATATACCAAACATAAAATTTACCAGTTTAAGCATGCAGTTCTGTAGCATAAAATACATTCACGTTGTTCTGCAACAATCACCACCATCCATTTCCAGAACTTTTTCATCTTTCCCAGCTGAGACTCTGTACCCATTAAACACTAATGCCCCATTCTCCCCTCCTCACCCCTGGTAACCGCCGTTCCACTTTCTGTCGCCAAAATTTGACTACTCTAGGTTTCCTTCTAAATGGAATCATATAGCATTTATCTTTTTGTGATTGGCTTCTGTTATATAGTGTCTTCATGGTTCATTTGTGTTGTGTCATGTATCAGGATTTCATTCCTTTTTAAAGATGAATATATTTTGTGTATCCATTCATCTATCCATGGGTACTGGGTTGCTTCTACCTTTTGACTGTTGTGAATAATACTGCTATTAATTTGGGTGAACAGATATTAGTTCAAATTCCTCCTTTTCTTTCTTTAGGATATATAACCAGAAGTAGACTTACTGTATCATATGATAATTCTATTTTTAATTTTCTGAGGAACCACAGAAGTTGCACCATTTTATCTCCTGACCAGCACAGTGTGCAAGGGTTCCATTTTCTCCACATCCTTGTTATTTTCTGGTGTGTTTTTTCATAGTAGCCATTCTGATGGCTATCTCATTGTGGTTTTGATTTGCATTTCCCTGATGATTAGTGATGTTGAACATCTTTTCTTATGATTTTTGGACATTTGTATATCTTCTTTGTAGAAATGTCCTTTGGGATTTTGATGAGAATTGTATTAAATCTTTATATGCCAAGACCATTCAATAGCGAAAGGACAATCTTTTCAACAAGTAGTGCTGGGAAAACTATATATCCACATGCAAAAAAATGATACTGGACCCTTACCTTGTATCATATACAAAAATTATTTCAACATGGAACAAAGACCTAAAACTATAAAATTCTTAGAAGAAAACAGGGAAACCTCATGACGTTGGATTTGGCAATGATTCCTTGGCTGTGACACCAAAAGCACAGGCAACAAAAGTAAAAATAAATTTTTGTTTTTACTTCATCAAAATTAAAAACATTTGTGCATCAAACGACATTATGAACAGACTGAAAAGGCAATCCCCAGAAAATGAGAAATATTTGCAAATCATGTATCTAATAAGGAGTTAATATTAAAAATACATTTTAAAAACTATATAGCTCAATAACAACAATAATAATAAAACAATTTGATTTAAAAAATGGACAAAGGGCTTTTCCATTGGTCTAAATGTCTATCTTTATGCTAGTTCCACACTGATTACAGTAGCTTTGCAGTATGTTTTGAAATTAGGAAATGTGTTTTTTAATGTAGGTTTTATTATTTAGATTTGGTGAAGTCAACAGATTGGAGATGATTGCCATCTCCAATAAAGATAATTTGTTACTCATAGTTCTCAAAAGGAGGGGGCATGCTGTGCACACAGGACCATGTAGCAAAGCACTAGGGTTTGTCAGGCAGAATGAAAGGGGGGAAAACATGGGCAAGAGCTTTAATGTGGTTTCCAAAGGAAGTGACATGTGAAGCAGGCTAATCAGGCTTAGGATTGTCTAGTTTGAATAATTTTATCAAGCTCTGGGGCATAAGAGCATAGTTGTCTGGTACCTGGCCTGGGGTAGGTAGATAGTGGCCTAGAATGTGCGAGTCCAATAAAGAACGTAGTTAGGGTATGGGCTTTGTATTGGTTGGCTTGCATATAAAAGGTGTGCTCACAGGGTGGTTGTTTACTGTCTCTAGGAATAAGTTAGCTCTGGAAGGGACAGTCTCTCCAGGGTCAGCAAGACCCCAGATACAAAAACATCATGAACACATGGTTAACACAGTATGAGACATCAATTTTGTTCTTCTTTTCCAAGAATTGTTTTTGTTTTGACTATTTGGTGTCACTTCATATACATTTTAGAATGGATTTTTCTGTTTCTGTAAAAAACATCATTGGGATTTTAATAAGGATTTTATCAAATCTATAGATCACTTTGGATAGTATTGACATCTTAACAAAATAAAATCTTCCAGTCCATGAGCATGAGTTGCCTTTCCATTGATTTGTGTCTTAAATTTCTTTCAACAATGTTTTGTAGTTTTTAGCATACAAGTCTTTTGCCTCCTTGATTAAATTTATTCTAAGTATTTTATTCTTTTTCAATGCTATTATAAATGGAATTGTTTTCTTAATTTTTTTGGATTGTTCTTTGTTAGGGTATAGAAATGCAACTAACTTTCCATGTTGATTTTGTATCCTGTAAATTTGCTCAATTTGTTTAGTATTTCTAGCAGTTTTTTGTGGAATCTTACAATTTTTGACATATAAATCATGTTGTTTGTGAATACAGATAATTTTGTTTCTTCCTTTCCATTTTGGATGCCTTTTATTTTCTTGCCTAATAGCTCTGGTTAGGACTTCAAATACTATGTTGAATAGAAGTTGAAAAAGCAGAATACTTGTTCCTGATATTGGAGGGAAAGCTTTCAGTTTTTCACATATTGCCTTTATTATGTTGAGATAGTTTCCTACTATTACTAGATTGTGGGTTGTTTTTATCATGTCAGGGTATTGAATTTTGTCAAATGTGTTTTCAATATCAATTGAGATGATTATGTGTTTTTTCTTCATTCTGTTGATGTAGTGTATTTTATCAGTTGATTCTCGTGTGTTGAACCATCCTTGCATTCCAGGAACAAATCCTACTTGATTATAACATCTGATCCTTTTGATATACTGTTGAATTTAGTTTGCTAGTTTTTTGTTGAGGTATATGTTGTATCAGTTAGTATTAGCACAGTGCTGGACTCATAGAATGAGTTAAATCTTCTATCCTTTTTAATTTATTTGGGAATCGTTTGAAAAGGATTTGTGTTAATACTTGAAATGTTTGGTAGAATTCACTAATAAAGTCATCTACTCCTTGTGTGATTTGATTTTTAATACCACATGATTTTATATGATCACTTGCTAGAAGAAACAAAGAAAAACTAGACCAAAGTTAGTTCCACTTTTATTTTTACAGTCCCATATATATATATCTCTTAAGTGGTTCACATTGTGTTTTTTTAAATCTCTTAATTATTTTTGATATGGGAATGTGAAATACATATTTGTTTTTGCCATTTTAAAAACATAGCCAATCCTCAAGACTCATAATGTTTGGTTTGAACAGCATTATATAGCAAAAAAGAGCAGAAAACTAGATTTTTACTATTGATTCTACCCCTTTCTCACTGTGTGACCTTGGGAAGATGTCCATAGGAGTAGTGTACCCTATCATATTTGACACTAGAATAGATCATCTTTAAGCCCCTCCCCGACAAATTATTTGTAATAATAATCCTGATGTTAAAGAATAATAAGAAAATAATGCAGATAGTATTTTTTAACTTAATGTACATAATTATACCATTGAAAAACCTAAACAATTTAAAAAGTGCTATAACAGCAAAAGGAAAAAGTAAGAGAGTAATCATTTTAAGTACATTAATATAGTTTTTGAAAAAAGGAGGAAAAAACATATCTACCTACATATTGGTCTGTTACAGTAATGATAATGTTATAGTTTGCTTTTGATTCTTAAGCAGATTTATTAATGACTTCATCAAATTTGATCTTTGCATATTCAATTTAAAATAGTATATCAGATTTATCAATCTGTCTTGACTGATAGTTGATTGAAAATACGTTTATTATAAATTTCAAAAAGTTTTTCATATGAAGTCTAGAAGAGATTCATAAAAATCACATTTTACAATAAATCCAGAAATTGCAATTCTGTCTTTGTTTCTTTGGAAATTATTCTAATGGCTCCCAATATCTTTGCATTATAAAAATTGTAAATACAAATAAAAACATATGCAAATTTAAGTACAAAAAATGGTATGGTAATGTAAGATGATAGATTTGAACTAAATTCGGGTTTTATTTCAGCAATTGCTCTGCCATCATTGGTTAAATGCAAGAATATTTACTTGCCCAGAGGTTGGAGGAGCTGAACATCCAGAGAAACTGAAATGACTCTTAGCTACTGGGAATTTACATTTGAAATGAACATGTATAGCTGACTTTACCTTTGTCCAGGACTGGCTATTTAAACTGGGAGTCCTCTAAATTAACTCCAGTGTAGATTACAACATTTATTAAAGATTAAACTATAAAAATGTGTTAATTTGTAACATATACTATTGTTAAAATTCAACAACCTCAGCAATTGTTTAGGACTGACCAAAGAAAGATTTTGGGTTTAGGAGTGGTATTTCATTACTGACATTATTCAGTATTGCCAGTGCCTGATGGTAATAAAAGACAGTCTTTCAGCTCTTTGTGTAATTGATTTAAATTCTGTACAGACATTGCACCCCCTGATTGCTTGCACCCAGGGCAGAGCTCACCCACCCTCCTGCTGTTGTTGGTCTGCCACCAGTACCGATTATATCATTACTGGGGAAAAAGGAAGCTGCAGACCGCCATATGTAATATGACTTCATTTTGTTGTTAAAAAAAATATGGTTGTATAAATATAGGAGAAAATCTTTTGAATACCCATCAAACTATTAATAATTCTAGGGAAAAAAGATAATACTTGGAAAAGATTTAGTGTGTATGTGTTGGGGGAGGGAGGACTATCACTTTCTATAAGACTTAATGTGAATTTGTTTGAATATAACTATGGCAACATAGCAAAATAGTATATAGTGGAATCATCAAAGGGGATTGAAGTGAACATGGGAATGAAAGAGGAAACTTACTTTTATTTGAGTTACTTCTATTGTTCGAATTATTACAAGAAAGTATTACTAAAATAAAATGACTACAGTTAAAGAGCAAAAAAAAAACACCTTAATTTGGAGAGGATAAAAAGTAGTGTGACATGCCTTCCAGATTCTTTGCTTGTGAGTTTTTAAAAAATGTATTGAGTATTTAGAGAGAGAGAGGGGAAGGGAGAGGGAGAGAGAAAGAGAAACATTGATATGAGAGTGGAACATCTATTGGGCTGCCTCCTGCACACCCCCTACTGGGGAGTGAGCCTGCAACCCAGGCATGTGCCCTGACCTGGAATCAAACCAGCGACCTTTTGGTGCATGGGACAACATCCAGCCAACTGAATCACACTGGCCAGAGTGCTTGTGATTTTGTATAATAATAATATTGACCTTTTATTAAGCACCACAGGCACTGAGCTAGGAACTTGACATGTATTACCTCTGATTTTTACAAATATTATTTATGGATATAAAGTGTTGTTTTCCTCATTTTAAAGTTAAAGAAACTTTTTAACTTGCTCAGCATCATAAAACTGGTAATAAGTGAACCAGAATTTGAAGCAAGGTTTATTGCCTCCCAAATCTTCATCTTTCTCCATTGAGCTGCCTGGTGGGAAGTGGAACCAGGTCCAAATCACAGGGTCAGATGAGCCAATTATGGTGTTTCGATTAAAAATAAAATAATAAACTTTTAAATAACATCTGAGCTTGGATGTTGATGTTCTCTATATTTATTAAAAATTAATTTACAGCTAAAACAAGATACCCTTTTGAGAAAATTTGTGTTTGTCTTTTCTTTTTAGTCTAATGGCTTTTCTCATTTAATAGTTTGTGCAAAAGTTCTATGAAAATAATTTATTTTATACATCTTTTGGACAATTACAATCCATGAGGCTAAAAAGTTAAAAAGTAATGTTTTGAATTTTGTTTAACCTGCTTCCCAACTTTATTGGATCTGTAAAACCCTCCTTAACCTTTTCTCCTCACCACTGTAATACCTATTTAAATTCCAAAAGTCTATGGGACATATTTTAGGCTAATGTTTTACTATAACTCAAACTTCAGGCCCTCACTCTCTTTTTACTTGAGAAGCCTCTGTGCTGAGGAACTTCACATAGGATTGGCAGAAAAAGCTCTTGCAATAGCCTTTTTCATTTGGTCTAGTGAAAGAGACTTTTAGCTACCTATGTAGAATTTCCTCTGGAAAGATCTGATTTGCATTTTGTGATAGAAAAGACATAGGTGTTAAAAAGACTTAAGTTAGACTCTGCAACTTCATAGCTGAGTGACCATGGGGAAGTAAATTTAGTGTCCTTAAGCCTTTATTTCTTCGTGTGTAAAATAAGAATAATGTAACCTTGTAAGAGAGGTTTATAGAAGTAGATAAGATACACAAAACAGCTAACAGAAATATGCATTTCATAAGTACTTAGAGCATGATGGCTTATCCAGCTCTTCTTCCTGCTTCTCATCATGTCCCAGATAAGAGAGAAAGTAAGGCAGCAAGGACTTTATGGGCCACATGAAAACCTGGTTTTATCTTTTCCCATAGCTCTCTTCCAGCAGCTGAGCTACCAGTACGTAAGTACACCAGGTGTCTACATTAGCCTGCTGGAATTAGTAATGGCTTTAGGTGTTTTCTAGGTCTCTGTGGTTTGCATCATCACATTTTGCTTGTTTGTTGAATAGGACTTAGCTTGTCTCAAAACTTAACTGCTAAAGATGTGTGTAGAATATTTGAGGCAGAGATATAGTTATTTTTCATGCTCTCTTTTTCTCTTTAGCTCATTGTTGTCCATATTCAAAGATAATAATTGAAATTATACTAAATTTATGCCTTTTTTACTTATTCATTGTTTTATCTCTATTGTTGTGGTACTCAAAAGCAAAAGTTTTATTCTCATATAGAAATATTAAGGAGCATCTCCAGATATTTGACAACAGATGCTTTTGGAGTTTGTTTGCTTTAAGGAATGGAACTGAACCAGAAGAGATTTCTTGAGTGGCTAACAATGCATAATTATTTTTAATGCATCTAAAAAAATATTTTGTGTAAGACATACATTTTAATATCTTATAATAATCATTTTTGGCATATATTCTTTAAGCTTGATTTAGAAGTTATATGCAGTTAAATGGGATTTGAGGAGAAATAGAAGTATGAAAATTTACTTGAATTGTATTTGATTTTGTCATTTAACAATACTAGACATTTTTGAAATTTCGGCAATGTGGATATCCATGTTCAGTCATAGTAAGTTTCTAATATGTCATGTTCTTGTTGGACATTAAAACTATAATGCAGTTTTATCATTGTGATTTTCAAGCTGTGGTTGCTATAGTAACCACATATCAAGAGTTAAAGTTATGTTTGTCTCTTCTGCATAGAAAAATAATTGTCTGGAAAATGTCACAAGACTTTCAAATTTTCTTTCCTCAGATTTATAATGACCATTTAATAGCTAGTGAAAACCAGCATATAATCCAGTGGGAAGATTTCATGAAAGAACAACACAGCAAACAGGCTGAAGTGGATGAAGAGCACAGAAGAGCTGTGGAGAGGCTTAAAGAACAATATGCTGAGATGGAGAAGGACCTAGGAAAATTTTCAACCTTTTAAGAACCTGAACCACAACAGTGTGAAAGCATTGACTTCCCCCAAAGAACTAACTATTCTCATCAAACCATTTAGCCTCTGCTTCAAGCTTAGCAATATATTTAGTGGCACTCATATCAGGAGAAAGAAACTTCTACTGGAGTACTAATTAAATGTTTAGTGGAAGAAGAGTGCTATATCTTTCCTGTTTAAGTGCCTATATATGATTATTTGGGCAAGAGTAGGAAGAAAAATTGGATAAATTTACTTTTTGTTAATCAGAATTGGTCTTCTGTTTTATTGATTATCTCAGAGAACTGTAAGTATAGACCTCTTAGAAAAATAATTCATTCTTATACGGGGTTAATATTAGTTTATTATTGTGGCTTAGGAAGCAGATATAATAGTTGCCTGCTTTAGCCTCCTTGGCTATTAGAAGAATGTGTAGAGTGTTATTCCATGAGTAATGTAGACAAAAACAATGGTCCTTGGAACAGAGATCACCTTTAAGAGAGGTGAGAGTAAAACACTCTCTACTGTAGCAAAGGTGGTCATGTTGGTCATTGAACTGCTGAAAGGTTACAGAGTCTGCAGTGCAGCATAATGCCATGTGTTTCACTGCTGACAAGACACACTTATTAAGTTTTGTGGCCTTCCAGCACTTCATACTTTCAGCTTTTAAAACATGCTTTGAAGGAAAAGCTTACCAAAAATATAGTTTGACTTTTAGCCTTTCCAAGAACCATAATCTTGCCCATAGTATTTACCTCATTTTTGTGTCTCTTTTGCTGTGGGTGAGCTTTGTAAGACAAATAATCTCTAAATATGTTTCAACTGTGTAATGAGTAATCAGCAAAATCTGCAAGGAGTTCCTCTGGAACCATACAATTATTCTGGCTCTGAATATGCCAGAAGTATTTGCCCTCATGGCAAATAATCCATGTTAAATGTAAATCCTTTTTAGTGTTTAGCGTCTGTTCTCATAAGCAGGTGTAATATGATGAAACATGTACCAACTCAGTCATCACTGTGAACTTTAAAAATCTGCATATAACAGTGTAATTGAGGAACTAAGTTATTTTTTATTTGCCATAAACAAAGCAAAATTAAATGCAATATTTCAAGAGGTTTATAGCAAATGAATTTGAGGAATGGATAAATCTTTCAAATGTTTTTTATTGCCCTTCAATAAAGAAAGGCACAGAAAGAACATATCTAACTCTCTCATGTATCTCAGTCTTACCAGTGCAGAAAGTGACAATGCTGGCTTGTGTAAATGTATGGCATACTGTCAAAGCTGCATTCTTGGCTGCATGTTGAAAATGTGATTAAAGTTAATAGAGGAGATGAAATAAGTATTTGAGATTTCTTTCAATAACACTGAACTTCTGCCAACTTTCTCTGTCTGCTACTGTAGGCTTGACAGGTTCATCAATCATCCTCTGGTACCTGGACTCAGAGGGCTCTTGCTGACACAGAGGCATGTTGGAATTTTCTTAATTCTCTTTCAGTGGATGGAAAAAAACACATACTTTTCAAAAATATCCCACACATGAAAAGCAAGGGGAGCCTTAAATGAAAATTCCCTTTGTACTGTAGGCAGTTTTTGGAATGCTATTAATTGCCAGTGCACCATTGAACAGACGCTATAACCAAGAGATCAGGACTGTGTGTGAGCAGGAATGTACTCTTAACTGTGGTTACTCAACTGGTGCAATAAGGATTTCTGATAGTATATGTCCATCTCATAGGAATAATAAATACTTTACCATATGAGTTTGTATATATTATGTAAGGATCTAAGGGACTTCTTAAACCAAAATGAAATAATTGGCTTTTTGATCTTTAAACATTTAAGATACTAACTTCTTTCTTTAGCTATTCAGTATAACTTCTAAAAATGATGGTTGGTTTGCCTCCCTTTTAATACTCTGGTAGTGAGCACTTTCATTTATATTTCTTGATCTCCAAATCACTTTTTATATGTATTATACATATATATTAACTTTTATATGGTAATTACATAATTTACAACATTTTTGCTGTCTATGCCGTTGAGCAGAGATAAAAGGGGTTCTGTATAGCTCACACGATTTTCTTTTGAATAATGCTTAAGTGCTATAGAAATACTTACTTTTTAAAGTTCTAAGTGTTTTCTATTTTTCATAATGATTCTTTTTTTACTTACATATGTGTTACTTTTGTTTCATTTCCTAACTTATAGATTTTTAAATTCTGTTCTCATTACTGATATCTGCTTTAATTGGATTGTGGTCAGAGATTGGTCTCTATAAAGTTGATATGGCAAAATTTGTTATTTTCCTTAGGACCTAAATCTGGTTAGTTTTGTAAATGTTTTCTTAGTGCTTGAAAGTCTGCATATTTTCCAGTTGTTGGGTGTCTGTTAGACCAAACTTGTTAATTGTGTTGTTCAAATTGTCTTCATTTCACTGTTGTTTTTCCTCCTATTTGATCACTCAGATTGTAAGATGTATTGAAATTTTTTTTTCATTTCTTCCTGTAATTTTGTCAGTTTTTGTTTTGTATATTTTGAAGCTTAGTTATTAAGTACATACAAATTTAGAATTATCTTCCAAGTTTAGAATCTAGTCTTATATTTATAGTCATGACCTCTATTCCTAATAATGTTTTTATTTCATTCTACATTGCTTTAAAAATCTGTGCTTTAACAAATATATAGGCCACACCAGCTGGTTAGTATTTGTATGGTATATATTTCTTTATGCTTCTATTGAACCTTTCTATTATGTTTTAGATGTGCCTCTTAAAAACTGTAATTTTTCTTTCTTTTTATCTGGTTATCTTTTACCTGGAGAGTTTAATCAATCTATATTTATTGAACTTACTACTATATTAGGGTTTACTTATATCATCTTATTATAATTTTTGTAACACTTTTTTCTGTTACCTTACTGCCCTTGTGGGGTGTTTTGGGGTTTTTTGCCTTCTTTCAGGTTAAGTTGTGTTTTGTTTTTCCATTTACTTTTTCTCTACTATTTTAGAAGGTAAAAAAACTCAATTTTTATCTTTTAGTGCTTACCAATTTAATTTGCATAGTTAGCATAAAATCTTTTCTTTCTAAACATAAGAGACTTTTGAATAAAGTCTGATTCCCCCCACCCTCAACTTATAAATTAGCATCTAAAGTTTATTTTATCTCAGTTTAACTCCAAAAATAATTATGCAGTCAATATTTATTTAGACTTACCTACAAGTTTATCATTTCATTATCCCTGAAAGTTAGCTGGGTTGACAGTCATTTTTTCTCAGTATTTAAAATTATCCTGTTCAGATTCATTGAGCTTCTTGAATCTACGAATTTGTATCTTTCATAAATTCTAAAAATTCTCAACTTTTATCTCTTTGAATATTGTACTTCCTTCATTCTGTCTATTCTCTCCTTTTGGGTATCAAATTAGACTTATGTTTTACTGTCTCACTCTGTTCTCTGTATCTCTGATTCATATTTTCTGTCTCTGTCTCTGTGTGGAATTTTGACCATGCATGTAAATTCTGGATAGTTTCTTTAACTCTGTTGCTCACTTCACTCATTCTGTCTTCTCACTGTTTCTAACCTACTTAACCTATCATTTTTTAAATTATGGTTGTGTGTTTTTTCTTTCATTTCCAGAGTGTTGTTTGGTTCTTCCTCAGACTTTCCTGATCATTTGGGATAGTTCCATTATTCACTCTTTTTCTTTTCCTTAAACATATTAAATGTACTTTTTTTGTGGATCTGACTCTACAATTTGTCGTTTGCTGTTTTTTCCGCAACAAGTTTATGGTGATTTGTTTTCTAATGTGATCAGTGATTTTGACTGTGAGTTCATATTCCTCTTTACTTGATTTTAGAGAATCTTTTGTTTAAAGTATGCTTCTACAGAGAAGATTTCTCTTTCTAGAACCACTGGTTTGTTTCTTGTGACACTGCTAACCCTGGGCCACTTCAAAGTCAATGTTCACCTTGGGTTCCCGCCTCCCCCTCCCCTGTTCTTTAGCACATGCACATGCACTCTCACACACACTTAGAGGTAGTGTGAATTTCATCCTTAAACATAGTGTTGGGCCGTGAATGGCATTCCTAGAGGACACTGTTTCCCCCTTCAAAGCTCTACTTAAGGAAAGAAGAGAAACTTTAGGTGGTTTCGTAGTTCACTCACTGAAAGTGGTTCCCTATGGAGATTCCCCAATCCCTTTGCTCATCCACCTCAGTCCCTGTTATGAACTGAATTCTGTCCCTCCAGATGTATATGTCAAAGCCCTAACCCCAATGTGACTACATTTGGAGATAGGGCCTTTAAGGTTGTAATTAGGTTAAATGAGGTAATAAGGGTGGGGCCCTAATCTGTTAGTACTGGTGTCCTTATGAGAGGAAGAGACAACAGAGCACACTCTACACACACTCAGGGGAAAGGTTGCATGACACAGCAAAAAGGTGGCCATCTGCAAACCAGGAAGAGAGGCCTCACCAGAAATGGAATTTTCTGACAGCTTGATTGTTGGACTTCTTTCCTCCAGAACTAGAGAAAATAAATGTTTATGCTATTCCATCTGTGATATTTTACTATGGCAGCCAGAGCAGACTAATACAGCCCCAGACCATGATTCTTGTCCCCCATACAGGCATAGCTCCTTAAGACTGGGGTCCTTCTGGCTGCAGGGAGACAGAGATGCCTTTAGGACAATTACAAGTTCCGGAGCTAAATTACCCTATAGAATTTCACTTTTTCCTTATCTTTATTTGGTTTTAAATTTTATTCTAGCCTTTTTGGTATTCAGCAGCTAGTGAGATTTCTCTTTATAGAAATGGCATGTTAGACAAGTATATGTTGATTTTATTATATTAATATTTCTCCCAAGAATATGACCATATCATATCTAATAATAGACAAATATGCAAATTGACCATACCTTCGCTATGCCCACAGCCAATCAGGGGTGCTATGCAAATTAGCACAGCAAAGATGGCAGGCGGGGCGAGGAGGCAGCGCCTGCTGCCGCCAGCGGGACCCATGCCAAGGCCCGATCACGGACCGGGACTGGCAGGCGCTGACTCAAGCCAAGCTCCGTAGCACCCACCGCCACAGGCGGGACCCAAGCTACAGCCCGTTCGCGGACCTGCTGACTCAAGCCAAGCTCCGCAGTGCCCGCCGCCTCAGGCGGGACCCAAGCCATGCCCCAATCATGGACCAGGGCAGGCGGCGTGGGTCAGCGCCCTAGCCACTGGCCTGATCCAAGCCGCCATCACACTGCCTGCCTGTTCCAAGCTACAATGGGGGCCCGGGCAAGCAGCGGGGGGCAAAGCCCTAGGCCGGTGCTTGCCCGGATCGCGGACCCAGGCTGGCGGCGTGAGGCAGTGCCACACACTGCTGGTGAGGTCCAAGCCGATGGGACCTGGGCAACTTCTGCCAAGGCCCGCCTGTGGGCTCGAGCAGAGGGAGAAAGCAGGCAGCTTAGAGGGCATTGCTCCCTCTGGAGCCCCAGCTTCCGCATCCCAGCTGTGGAAACTGACAACCGGTAGGAGGAAGTCCCACCCCCACAGAAACGGCCAGAACCAGCCATTGGTCACACAGCTCAAGGCCTGACAGTTAAGACTCATTCACCTGTATCTCAGACCGTGGCCGTAGAGAGGTGGGACTATGTCCAAAGGAAAACTGTTGATACAACGTAGCTCTGCAGCAGAAAGATGCCGACGTTATCGACAGAAAATGTCTGAAGAGCAAAGGGCACCTGATCTTGAAAGAAGGCGACGCCTACGACAGAATGTATCTGAAGAGCAGCTATTGGAAAAATGTCGCTCTGAAGCCGAAAAACACCGGCATCTTCGACAGAAAATGTCTAAAGACCAACGTGCCTATGAAGTTGAAAGAAGGCGGTGGCGAAGACAGAAGTCTAGAGAACAGTCATCAACAAGTACTAGCAATACTGTAGGAACTGCCTTCTCAGCGAAAATGGAGTACATGAGGATGCAATTCTCGAACATAGTTGTGGTGGAATGGCTGTTAGATGTGAATTTTGCCTATCAATAAATTTCTCTGATGAAAAAGCATCCGATGGGGAATTTACTCGATGTTGTAGCAAAGGGAAAGTCTGTCCAAATGATATACATTTTCCAGAATACCCAGCATATTTAAAAAGATTAATGACAAACGAAGATTCTGACAGTAAAAATTTCATGGAAAATATTCGATCCATAAATAGTTCTTTTGCTTTTGCTTCCATGGGTGCAAATATTGCATCGCCATCAGGATATGGGTCATACTGTTTTAGAATACACGGACAAGTTTATCACCGTACTGGAACTTTACATCCTTCGGATGGTGTTTCTCGGAAGTTTGCTCAACTCTATATTTTGGATACAGCCGAAGCTACAAGTAAACGATTAGCAATGCCAGAGAACCAGGGCTGCTCAGAAAGACTCATGATCAACATCAATAACCTCATGCATGAAATAAATGAATTAACAAAATCGTACAAAATGCTACATGAGGTAGAAAAGGAAGCCCAATCTGAAGCAGCAGCAAAAGGTATAGCTCCCACAGAAGTAACTATGGCAATTAAATATGATCGTAACAGTGACCCAGGTAGATATAATTCTCCCTGTGTAACCGAGGTTGCTGTCATATTCAGAAACGAAGATGGAGAACCTCCTTTTGAAAGGGACTTGCTCATTCATTGTAAACCAAGTGCCACTAAAATGAAACAAATCAGTATCCTGTTTCCTACATTAGATGCAATGACATATCCTATTCTTTTTCCACATGGTGAAAAAGGCTGGGGAACAGATATTGCATTAAGACTCAAAGACAACAGTGTACTCAACAATAATACTAGACAAAATGTAAGGACACGACTCACACAAATGCAGTATTATGGATTTCATCTCTCTGTGAGGGACACGTTCAATCCTATTTTAAATGCAGGAAAATTAACTCAATAGTTTATTGTGGATTCATATTCAAAAATGGAGGCAAATCGAATAAATTTCATTAAAGCAAACCAATCTAAGTTGAGAGTTGAAAAATATAGTGGTTTGATAGATTATCTCAAATCTAGATCTGAAAATGACAATGTACCGATTGGTAAAATGATAATACTCCCATCATCTTTTGAGGGTAGTCCCAGAAATACGCAACAGCGATATCCGGATGCTATGGCAATTGTAACAAAGTATGGCAAGCCCGATTTATTTATAACCATGACATGCAACCCTAAATGGGCAGATATTACAAACAATCTACAACGCTGGCAAAAAGTTGAAAACAGACCTGACTTGTTAGCCAGAATTTTTAATATTAAGCTGAACGCTCTTTTAAATGATGTATGCAAATTCCATTTGTTTGGCAAAGTAATAGCTAAGATTCATGTCATTGAATTTCAGAAACGAGGACTGCCTCACGCTCACATATTATTGATATTAGATAGTGAATCCAAATTACGTTCAGAAAATGACATTGACCGTATAGTTAAGGCAGAAATTCTAGATGAGGACCAGTGTCCTCAACTTTTTCAAATTGTAAAATCAAATATGGTACATGGACCATGTGGAATACAAAATCCAAATAGTCCATGTATGGAAAATGGAAAATGTTCAAAGGGATATCCAAAAGAATTTCAAAATGTGACCATTGGAAATATTGATGGATATCCCAAATACAAACGAAGATCTGGTAGTACCATTTCTATTGGAAATAAAATTGTCGATAATACTTGTATTGTCCCTTATAACCCGTATTTGTGCCTCAAATATAACTGTCATATAAATGTTGAAGTCTGTGCATCAATTAGAAGTGTCAAATATCTATTTAAATACATCTATAAAGGTCATGATTGTGCAAATATTCAAATTTCTGAAAAAAATATTATCAATCATGACGAAGTACAGGACTTCATTGACTCCAGGTATGTGAGCGCTCCTGAGGCTGTTTGGAGACTTTTTGGAATGCGAATGCATGACCAATCTCATGCAATCATAAGATTAGCTATTCATTTGCCAAATGATCAGAATTTGTATTTTCATGCCGATGATTTTGCTGAAGTTTTAGATAGGGCTAAAAGACATAACTCAACTTTGATGTCTTGGTTCTTATTGAATAGAGAAGACTCTGATGCACGTAATTATTATTATTGGGAGATTCCACAGCATTATGTGTTTAATAATTCTTTGTGGACAAAACGCCGAAAGGGTGGGAATAAAGTATTAGGTAGACTGTTCACTGTGAGCTTCAGAGAACCAGAACGATAATACCTTAGACTTTTGCTTCTGCATGTAAAAGGTGCGATAAGTTTTGAGGATCTGCGAACTGTAGGAGGTGTAACTTATGATACATTTCATGAAGCTGCTAAACACCGAGGATTATTACTTGACGACACTATCTGGAAAGGTACGATTGACGATGCAATCGTCCTTAATATGCCCAAACAACTGCGGCAACTTTTTGCATACATATGTGTGTTTGGATGTCCTGCTGCTGCAGAGAAATTATGGGATGAGAATAAATCTCATTTTATTGAAGATTTCTGTTGGAAATTGCACCGAAGAGAAGGTGCCTGTGTGAACTGTGAAATGCATGCCCTTAATGAAATTCAGGAGGTATTCACATTGCATGGAATGAAATGTTCACATTTCAAACTTCCGGACTATCCTTTATTAATGAATGCAAATACATGTGATGAATCATACGAACGACAACAGGCAGAAGTTTTTTTTTTTTTTTTAAATATATTTTATTGATTTTTACAGGGAGGAAGGGAGAAGGATAGAGAGCTAGAAACGTCGATGAGAGAGAAACATCGACCAGCTGCCTCCTGCACACCCCCTACTGGGGATGTGCCCGCAACCAAGATACATGCCCTTGACGGGAATCAAACCTGGGACCTTCCAGTCCGCAGGCCGACGCTCTATCCACTGAGCCAAACCGGTTTTGGCGAGGCAGAAGTTTTGATAAATTCTCTGAATGATGAACAGTTGGTAGCCTTTCAGACTATAACTTCAGCCATAGAAGATCAAACTGTACACCCCAAATGCTTTTTCTTGGATGGTAGTGGAAAAACATATCTGTATAAAGTTTTAATACATTATATTAGAGGTCGTGGTGGTACTGTTTTACCCACAGCATCTACAAGAATTGCTGCAAATTTACTTCACGGTGGAAGAACCTTTCATTCCCAATATAAATTACCAATTCCATTAAATGAAACTTTAATTTCTAGACTCGATATAAAGAGCGAAGTTGCTAAAACCATTAAAAAGGCCCAACTTATTATTGATGAATGCACCATGGCATCCAGTCATGCTATAAACGCCATAGATAGATTACTAAGAGAAATTATGAATTTGAATGTTGCATTTGGTGGGAAAGTTCTTCTTGGAAGGGATTTTCGACAATGTCTCAGTATTGTACCGCATGCTATGCGATCAGCCATAGTACAAACGAGTTTAAAGTACTGTGATGTTTGGGGATGTTTCAGAAAGTTGTCTCTTACAACAAATATGAGATCAGAGGATTCTGCTTATAGTGAATGGTTAGTAAAACTTGGAGATGGCAAACTTGATAGCAGTTTTCATTTAGGAATGGATATTATTGAAATTCTCCCCATGAAATGATTTGTAATGGATCTATTATTGAAGCCACCTTTGGAAATAGTATATCTATAGATAATATTAAAAATATATCTAAATGTGCAATTCTTTGTCCAAAAAATGAGCACGTTCAAAATTATATGAAGAAATTTTGGATATACCTGATGGAGATTTTCCCACATATTTGAGTGATGATTCCATTGACTCCACTGATGATGCTGAAAAGGAAAATTTTCCCATTGAATTTCTTAATAGTATTACTCCTTCAGGAATGCCGTGCCATAAATTAAAATTGAAAGTGTGTGCAATCATCATGCTATTGAGAAATCTTAATAGTAAATGGGGTCTTTGTAATGGTACCAGATTTATTATCAAAAGATTACGACCTAACATTATCAAAGCTGAAGTATTAACAGGATCTGCAGAGGGAGAGGTTGTTCTGATTCCAAGAATTGATTTGTCCCCATCTGACACTGGCCTCCCATTTAAATTGATTCGACGACAGTTTCCCGTGATGCCAGCATTTGCGATGACTATTAATAAATCACAAGGACAAACTCTAGACAGAGTAGGAATATTCCTACCTGAACCCGTTTTTGCATATGGTCAGTTATATGTTGCTTTCTCTCGAGTTCGAAGAGCATGTGACATTAAAGTTAAAGTTGTAAATACTTTATCTCAAGGGAAATTAGTCAAGCACTCTGAAAGTGTTTTCACTCTTAATGTGGTATACAGGGAGATATTAGAATAAGTTTAATCACTTTATCAGTCATTATTTGCATCAATGTTGTTTTTATATTATGAGTTTGTTATTGTTATATCATTTTGTTATTTATTAATAAAATTATGTATTATTTTCATATACATTGTACTCATTTCCTTTTATCTCTCACACTTCTATTATAGAGAAAGGGCAAATAGCAATATTAAAATATTTCCTCTAATTCCCTTTTAATGTGCACGAATTTCGTGCACCGGACCACTAGTTCTAGTATAAAAGATGATACCTTTTCTTTCAAATATTGTGCTAGATATTTTCTATTTGGTTGTTTCTTATTACTACCTGTGAACTAATTTGATTGTTTCTATATCTTCTATGGATACTTTTTACTACTTGTGAGCTAATGAAAGCAAATAAGATTGCCCAAGCCCTAGCCAGTTTGGCTCAGTGGTTGAAGTGTCGGCCCATGGACTAAAGGATCCTGGGTTCAATTCAGGTCAAGGGCACATACCTCAGTTGCAGACTCAGATCCCCGCCCTGGTCGGGGCGTGTACAGGAGGCAACCAATGGATGTGTTACCTTGATGTTTCTCACTGTCTGTCTCTCCCCCTCCTTTCCACTCTGTCTAAAAAAATCAATGGAAAAAATATCTTTGGGTGAGGATTAACAACAACAAAAACTGTTGTGGCTGGTGTGGCTCAGTAGTTGAGTGTTGACCCATGAACCAGGAGGTCACAGTTCAATTCCTGGTCAGGGCATGTGACTGGTTTGCGAGCTCAATCCCAAGTAGGGGTTGTGCAAGAGGCAGCCGATTAATGATTCTATCATTAATGTTTCTGTCCCTCTTCCCTTCCTCTCTCTGAAATCAATTAAAAAATATTTTTTAAAAGAAAGAAAGCAAATAAGATTACTGTAGTTTTCTAAACCTGCATAACTCTTATCTGAATAGTTCATTTTGGTTTCCTTTTGTTTTCTTCTTTTTAGAACATTATTGTGGTTTATGAAAATGCCCAGATATTTATTATTGATGTGTAGGTAGGAGTACTAGGTATTAAACCCAAAGTACATGAAAATACGGAGGAGTCACAAATGCCTCCCAGCCACATCGGGAATTCTCTACTTTATTCCTTTAACACGTAAACTATCTATCTGAACACTTCCATTTACTTTTAAACAATTTTCTAATATACAGGGTGGAGCAAAATTAGGTTTACAGTTGTAAGCATGCACAACACGGAGTTTATTTTTGTATTAATTGTCTTAATTACCAATATGAATAACTGTAAGTCTACTTTTGCCACATCCTGTATATGTGTTTTAATACATTGGACTCTGGTTGGCATTGCAAATTAAAAGGGCTTTATAGCTTTGGAATTTAGCATAATGACTGCTTTTCCTTAAATTTTACCCTAGGGGCTCTTTTTTGCCATGTGGAACTGTAAGTCTTTATCTCAGGGGAAAAAAAAATATCAGAAAAATATTTTAAACATTAATTCAGCCAAAATATTTGAAGTTACCAATATAGAAAATATATTTTATAATAGATTATTCTTAATATTCCCCAAAGGCTTTATAATTATTTCATTCATTTTTAACTCCAATAAATGTGAATCTTAATATTATATTGACGAATGGTCATAAAATGAAAAGAGGGTCAAAATTAGTTATCTCACTTGCACCCTGATCTTGTTATTTTCATTTTTTAATTTTAATTGCAGAAAATAGTACCTTTATGTGCCTTGATTGTGAACATTAGCAAAACAATATTTTCTCTGATATATTTATATTTTGTTCTATAAACAAGAAAAAAGTAATGTAGATTTTCAAATGTGATAAACTCCACAGAGCAATCCTATATAATAAAAGCCTAATATGCAAATTGTCCCCTGGGGCAGTTGTTCGGCCAGGATTTCTACCAGGAGACTGGGAGTTTGACCAGGAGTTTGACCGCTTGCTATGACATGTGCTGACCACCAGGGGGCGGTGTGGAACATGGAGGGCATCGGTGACATGGTGCTGGCAGTGGAGGCGCTGCTGGCCCCAATGGGCCCTGACGAGAGTGGGACCATGGCGGGATGGTGGAGCAGGTGAGCGGGCAGCGCCAGGCCAAGGCGGGTGCGATTGGGGGCCTGATTACCCCACAGACGGCGACCAGCGGTGGCAGCGGGTGGTGGGGCTGCCATCTCGCTCCATCCATCACTCCGCAGGCGGGATGGTGGAGCAGGTGAGGGGTTGGCACCAGGCCAAGGCAAGGTGCCAGATGGGGCTGTGAGGCTGGGGGCACAAGCTGGAGCCCGATCTCCACAGGCCACCCCGAGGTACCCCACCCATGCACAAATTTGTGCACCGGACTTCTAGTAAATAAATACACTAACATTTGATCCTCACAAAAATTCAAGATTCAAATAATCTCTGAAGAAATAGTCAAAATCAATTTAAGGTAAGTAAACACAATACTTCTATTTGCATAACACAGCTTGCAGCTTGCAGTTTACAGTATACTTGTAAGAGCTTTATATATAACTAGAGGCCTGGTGCATGAAATTTGTCCACTTGGGGGGGTGGTGGTCCCCAGCCTGGCCTATACCCTCTCACAGTGCAGGAGCCCCGCGATTGATCTCCCCAAAGAGGTAGGCCCCGCCCACCCATCTGAGGCTCCTTGATGGATTATCCCAAAGAGGTAGGCCAGGGCTGGGGTCCTGCTCCCGGCATCGCCGTGCAAAGCCGCAGGAACCCCCTTCGTGCTGCGCACATAGCATCAAGTCCCCGCCCACCCACGCGTGCCTGTTGTGCACACAGCCTCCTGGTGATGGATTGTTAAGGCATGAGGGCGTCACGGTGGGAGGGCGTGGCTACCACATAGGCTTTTATTAATATAGATTTAATCTTACTTTATCCTTAAAACCAAGATGTGCTCACTTTATTCTTTTAGAGAAAGAGTACAATGGTAGAAATACATGGACTTTAGTGTTCTGCTTACTTAATGTTGGGTCAGCAACAACACATTAGATAAATAGAATAAATGATACTTCCATGTTTTAAAAAAATTCCATCAATGATATCATGAAAATCTATAGTATAGATGTATCCCCATATTTTTCTTTACAATTATATGTTTTTTTTTATATAAAGAATGCTTCATGTACTATAAACATTAGTAAGTCAATATGTGAAATTTCAGTCTTATTAAATATTCTGAATTATTAAAGGTATCTCTTACTGTTTCACAATTTACTAGGTGGTCAGGCTGTGCCACAGGATAGAGACCAGTGCAATTCAAGGTCACTGAGAACAATCAACACGCACCAGGTTCAAGTTGTCCAGCGTTTTTGAATTTTTAAAGCAAGGTGGAGAGCGTGAAGAAGATCCAGCCCCTTCCAATGCATTGGGCCTCTATTATATATGAATCCACTCCATAGACAACCCAGGCAGTACTAGACTTTTTAAAAATTGAATTGGATGCAGAATTCCATCATTCTTTGGGGTAATTGTTTTTCCCCGTTAAACTTAAAAAAGAAAATAAAGTTTGGTTGAGACCAGGTGGGCATAGAAAACTTAGCCTCTATAGAAATATTATCACTATTTATGAGTGAAAAATTTGATTGTAAGAGAAGTTAATGTCATCTGCAAATAAAGACAGTTTTACTTCTATTATATTATGTATAGAAAACCCTAAAGACTTTACCCAAAGGGCTGTTAGAACTAATAAACTTAGTAAAGTTGCAAATGCAAAATTAATATACAAAAATCAGTGGTGTGTCAATACACTATAACAATAAGAGAACAACTCAACTTACAATTGCATCACAAAGAATAAAATACTAGGAATAAATTTAACCAAAGAGATGAAAGACTTGTACACTGAGAAATACAAGACATTGGTGGAAGAAACTGAAGAAAAAACAAATAAATAGAAGATAATTCATGCTCATGGATTAGAAGAAATAATTTTGTTAAAATGTCCATACTGAAGAACCCAAGATGGCGGCATAGGTAAACACACCTAAACTGTGGCCGTGCACAACAATTTCAAAACTACAACTAAAAGACAAAACGTCTATCACCCAGAGCCACGGGAGGGCTGACTGAGTGGAAGTTCTACAACCAGACGGAAAGAGAGGGGAGCATTCAGTGCACAAATGCTGAAAAGCTGAGGTACGGGGGCGCGCGCGATATGGGCTAGCGGCGGATCCTGGCTGGCGGTGGGCGTTGCTTTCTTCAACCAGAAGGGGAGACGCGCGAGACCCAAACTCCTACGGGGAGAAGCTGGACTGTCTGCCATCGGGTCGGAAAGTGAGGGTGACTTGCTTGCAGAGCTGCGCGGAGGAATAATTGTTTGCTGCGCTGGGGCGCGAGACGCGGGGATGCGGTCGGAGGCACAGGATGGCTGGCTGCCAGCCATTGCTGTTTGCCATGCCCTAGCCTGGTGACACCCTGAGACCCCACCCCACACAAACTACAAACTCACCCAAGCTCCAAGCAGCGGCTTTTGCATATGAATGGCCTTCACTATCGCTGCTAACTTGCAAACTGGTTCAGACAGC